>NC_139697.1:89569210-89574210 GCF_964188405.1 Protomyctophum parallelum | reverse complement strand
TCTATCCTGGCACTCGGGTGGAAGGGTGAGGACAGCCTCTCTAAAGGGAAATGACAGCCACTTATTTCACAGGCCAGACAAGTTTGAGGTTCTCACGAGTCGACCGATGTTGTGACAGTGAGGGTGCAAACTGGCACAGGTTCTTCTTTAAACTAATAAATCTACCATGTCTGCACTCTGGACTGGGAGGACAGTACTTCCAGTCTGCAGCTTGTGTTCACTGTGTGAGCCACATGCAGGACCATAGTGGTGGGTCTGGCATGTTTAGCCCTCTGTCTGACACTCACAGTATACTGCAGATCCAATTCCAAAGAATACCATTGTTTGTTTGCTTTTCGAGTTGGATTCAGTTCATATTTCGGCACGGCTCAATCGGAAAATTAAATTGCATTGACTTGAAATCTGCTTGAGATATCTAGTCCAACATAAAAGTTCATGGTGTTTTTCTTGTCTTTTATTCTTTCATTTATTCCCCCCCCCCATTTATTTACCCACCCCGGGTAAGAGAAAAACAAACTAAATCCATGACTTCTTTAAAGGAGCTGGAAGACCTAGTCTTTCTCCACCTGGAGAAGGACCACAGAGCAGATGATGAAGGGCTGTCATGGCAACAACTGGAGCGGAGCGGAGGGCACAAGACCGGAGAAGATGGAGGAGTTTCACCAATAGCCTATGCTATATGTTCCTCAGGGAATTTAAAGTAAGTGTATGACTTCTTAAAGTTGCACTATGTCACTGTCCTGTTCTACACAGAGGGTTGAACACGAATCCCCTGTGCAAATAAATGCTGCACTTTTCTTTTTTTGAGCCCCAGGGCTGCTTGCTCTGGGGAGAAATATAAGTTTGACCTTCAGGAGCAGAAACAGGATCCTGTCAAGAGTTGTGTCCAACGACAGTAGACTATGTCGCAATAGAAGAAGAGCAGGGAGACCAAACACAACCATCCCAATTGTATAAGTTGCAGTATATTGTAGAAACATGCTCTCATACAGAATACGTTTTATTCACATTTGAAATGTTTATTTATGTACACATAACTGAGCAGTACCTCGCTAACTGCTTGGCTCTCCTTTTGGAAAGGCTGGCCATTTGTAAGCCCCTCACAACCAACTTATGCACATGCCTAGCTAGGCTGCCAAAGATAAAAACTAAAAGTTTATAGCCTAGCTGTGAGATGGTCTGCACTAGCTGCTGATACTTCAGCACTTTGGTTAGAAAGGCTTCTTCCAGGCTATAGTCAAAGGTACAGCCGACCTCGAGAATGAACACCTCTCTATGGTTTTCATTTACAACAATGACATCAGGGGTGCTTATAAAGCATGATGGAGGACCTGAAAATGGAAGAGATGTCTTTCGATATCAAATTCACTATTCTGTCATGCCTACTTATGTAGAGGCCCCTGTAAACATGGTAACCATTTAAGATGTGGGACATGGTTTCAGCTATTTGTTCATGGCCATGATGAATACAGTGAGGAGAATGATTGCCTGGAAACCAGATGGAGAGATTAAGTTTAGAAGGTAGAACCTGTAATCTCACTTTCAAAGTAAAAACAACAATGCACTCATCAATGGCAACATTCTTTAACACAGAGTGAGAGACAGAATGGTCCGCAGCAGGAAGACATGCAGGGCTCCAATTTTGGTATACCAATAATGGTATTTTCGCCCCGCGTCACCCGCTATATCTTTTGCTGACACCGGTATTTGCGCCTAGAGGTGTGGTCATGGGCGTGTTGGCACGCTTTCCCCTAAATTGCTAATTTGGTCACATACATTTGGGAAGTCGATAGTGGAGTTTAAAAGCACCCGTAAGCCTTGCCAAATTAGTTCGTTAGAGCGGTGCACAGCACGCTGTGTGCGCCTCAATGGAGATTTCTGCAGGCACAGAGTAGCTGCCTCATCTCTCCTTATTCTCCTATATCTCTTTGTAATTTTCCTATAATCATGCAGAAGTCGAGTGCCTGCCACTTCCTTGTGTCCATTGTGTTTATATAATTGTATAGTCAAATAAGTTATTTTTTTTCGCGATTCCATTTCCAATTTTCTCTTTCAGTTCATGATCACCCCATAGCAGAAAATGGGGTTTATTGACCGAACTTTCCTTTTCGCTTCCTTCCGTAGAGACGGCCTACACGCATGATCTATATACCAAATACCAAAAAAAGCCCTAATTTCGTAGTTTACATATAGAACTTTGAACAATGGGGGGTGCTCAACAGTCAACGGTTAAGGGATCTCTTAAAGCCAAGACTGGTGATTGGTTAAATTCTGTTTAATTATTGTAACGCCCAAACCACACCTATGCATAATATAACGGGTAACGGAGGTGTTTAAGGGATTTAGACAGGTAACCAAAATACCAACTAGTGGGGGAACACCCTTTGCCCACTCCTAAATCCCGAAATAGTGGCTTAGAAAGATGAGACAAAAATGGAGTCTTTCCTTGTAATCTCAACTCAGTCCAATGTTGTCGCTGTCTTTGTTGTTGTGCCCATATAGGAGGCGACCTCAGGCATTAGTCAGTGGAAGTTGATCCTCCGTTCCACACACAGTCATAGTCGCTCTGACAGAGATACTGGGGTCAGATATAACATTCTCTGAGGCAGCCACCGCCTCAGAGTTAGACCCTACACACTCCAGGGTAACGTCAGCCCAGCAGCACATGTCATTTAGGTCTGGCCAGTCCGACCACACACCAAAGCCAGGAGAGTGACTGTCCAGCTTTCCATTGGGTTTCCTCTTGAAGCCCAGGAAGCTAGAGTCCGAACCACTCGCCAGGGGGACCTTGCGTCTTTTTAGGTCCAAGAAGAAGAAGAAGAAGAAGAACGAGCAAGCCTTCTCACATACTGGTCATCACTGTTCAGCATATTCAACAGATGGGAGAGACATGAAGCAATATAAACCCATTCAAAATTGGGGACCCCCAGACCACCCTCACCTTTACTGTGGAATATAATGTCACGTGTTGTGTGTGTGTTTAGGCCAGTCCATTGTCTCACTAACTGTACAGTTTTGTCAGTCAAATCACGTAGTGACTTTCGTGGAACATGTACATTGGAGAATAGGTGTTGTACTTTGGCTAATGCCATTACTCTGACTGCCTCCAGCTTCATGATGAGTGGTAGGGGCGATGCATGGATTGAATCAAGTCTGCTGGAGTACTCAGAAATGATCTCCTCGACCTGATCTTTCCACTCATCTGCCACATTAAACTGTATCTGTTTTGGAGTGATACGAGAAGTTTCCCCCGCTCCGCCTTCATGGAGAACTCCACATTTGGAGTCCTGACCACTCCAAAAAGGAGTCGGTTCTGGAGAGAATGCTGTTTATTTCAGCCCCATGATAGGAGGCAACCTGAACATCGTCTGCATACCCCTGCACAGGGTGAGGGGCAAATGGTGTTGGTGGGGGCACACATACAGAGCCACTTCAATCACTGGTTTAGTGTTGGCGGGGGCACACATACAGAGCCACTTCAACCACTGGTTTAGTGCTAGCACAAAATTAACAGCACTCCACGGGTAGCCAGTCTTAACACCTACTCGGAGAGGGATGGGGTCTGTGAGCTGTTTACCACAGATAACCTGTAGGAATGAACCACATTTAAAAATTGACAATATCAACATAAACCTTGGGTACATGGATTTCCTCAAGAGCAGCCATCATCACGTTATGTGCTAGGGTTCCAAATGCATCCCGGAAGTCCAGAAATACTGCAAAGAATTCACTAGATGCTTAAAATCATCAATACCAGTTTTGAGGCAAAGCACATTCATGCCGATCGATGTAAGCCTTTTGCTTGGGAGATAGCATGTTCTCATCCACAAGCCACGGGAGAATTCGGGCAAGAATGCATTTCATAAACACCTTGTAGACGGTGGGTAAGAGGGAAATGTCTGGATCGTCCGGTATATTGCCTTGTTTGGGGATCCTATAAATGAGAGCCTGTTGTTCACCAAGCAAATGTTAAAGATAGACGTTAAAATATCTGGCTGCGTAGCCCTGAGATGCTGGTATGAGTCACCATCCATGCCACATGCACACGCATGCACGCACACACGCACACGCACACGCACACACACACACACGTACACACACACACACACACACACACACACACACACACACACACACACACACACACACACACACGTTCACACACACATACAAACCAAAACATGAGTTTTACCAGTGTTTAGCCAACACTGGCCTGGTTTTCCAGGTAAATTCTGTAAAACTATTAGTGGGAAATATGTTGTGTCCTCCTGTATCTATGTGTGATATATGAATGGATAATGACATGTATTAACACAGATATGGTCCTTTACTAACAAGTACACACTATTGTTGAGGGAGGAAAGAGGGTATGGGCTCATTGATTTCCCCTGTCAATTTAGGCATTTAGTAGACGCTCTTAATCCAGAGCGATTTACATTAAGCAAGAACAAAAAAGCATGGAAATACATCACATATACTGTACATAAAAAGTAGTTTTCATGAAACATGCGTAAGCTAACGTAACAGTGGAATATCTATACAATGTAACTGTATATAAACTATACACTATACTATTACTAAACATATATATACTATGATGTGCTATGACTACATACAATGCAATTCTAGTGCTGTCTACATCACATGCTATAAGTCTGTATAAAGAGCTATCTTAAGTCTACAAAAAGTGCCAAATCCTGTTCAGATTTCCACAGCCTGTCTCGAAACATTCAATCCCCGGAAATGCACTTCCCATTACAGTCAGAACTGCAGCCTCACTCCCAATCTTCCGCCGTAGTCTGAAAACCCACCTTTTCAGAGTTCAGACTCCATCATGGCCCATAGCACTTGCCCTAGCCCCTTCGATAGCACTTTTTGAAGACTTAGGATAGCATTTTAAACAGACTTATAGCATGTTACGTATAGACAGCACTAGAATTGCATTTGATGTAGTCATAGCACTTTATAGTACACATGTATAATATATAGTATAGTATGTA
>NC_139697.1:89236710-89564210 GCF_964188405.1 Protomyctophum parallelum | reverse complement strand
TGAGATGCCTGTCTGTCTGCCAGTGGCCGACCGAGTCAACCGACTACTATCTGGTTTCACACATTCCTCAGATATGTCTTCCCAACACGGTGGCCAATTAATCTAGGCTATAGGGTATGAATCATTTTTAACCACTTAAACCCTGCTTCATATAGTGATATAGGCCTAATAGCGAAAATAGCCGATCCACGAGGCTGCATAACACGTCGCGTTGTTGTGAAAGTGTAGATCCGCTACCTATATAATCTATTAATCATATCTTAATCATATATTAGTACACAATTATTATGATAATTTTAATGTCAATAACCGTAAAAATAACATTCTTCTTATTATGTATACGACTCTGGATTCTGTGTGATCGAATCTATCTTCTCCTGTCTTTCTGTTTTCGCTCAATTCATTTCCTTTTTGTCCTCCTGTTTTTTTGTTTTAGTTTCTCTCTCTTCTGTGTGTTAGTTTTAGTTAAATGAATACATGTAATATGTTTATTCTATGACCCAGAATAAAACTGAACTGAACTGAACTGCTATTTTAGCTATTTTGGGAACATTGTTGGACATTGCTGAAAGTGTGTGCCTATGATGTCATTTCCAAAACGGGGAGGCCATGTTTAAAGTGGTTAAAGGAACTGTGATTGGGCATAACTACCCAGTTATGATCACGTGATCACACAGAGCTAGGGGGGAAGTACGTGTTCGTGTTGGGCTCCATTATATCATGATAATTAAAGTTTTATAACAAGGGGGGTGGACCAAATAGAATGTTCCTCAGACATATTCTACCCCGTAATGATTTAAAGATGGACAACAATGGGGTGAAACACATTCACCCAAACAGCTGTTCCGCTCCAAGTTCAACCATTTAGTGTCGATGGAACGACGCGATGGAAAGTACTTTTTGCGCAATTCGCACCGCGGGGTCAATTTGTCCGCCGCGCCTCCTGTGTTCTGTCAGTTTCACGGTAGAAGGGTCTGGCTGGCTGGCTGTGGCGTGTTGACTTTGGCAGACGCGGCATATATACAGTCTAAATTCTAAAACTATTCCGCGGTCTTTTTCTTTTCTCCCCCGTTATGTAACAGCCGCCGCCATGCACCGCCGTGCTGCGGCTCCAGCTGCGTCTGACTGCCTGCAGCGGCGCGGCGTGTCGGGTCGGAACTAAAGCAGAGAACAAACACAAAACCTCAGGATCCCAGAGATCCCAAAGAACCATTAGGTCCGCTGGGGATTGTGTCGCCCCCCCCACCTCCATCCTTCTCCTCCTCCTCCTCCTCCTCCACTGGCTCTCCATCTTTCACCCCCCCCCCCCCCCTCTCTCCCTCTACCTTATTTTGTCTCTGTCCGCCCCACCTCCCCTCTCTCCCACTCTTCCGTCCTCCCTATTTATTTATTATCCCCTCATTTCCCCTCTCCTCTCATCCCCTCTCTTTCCCTCTTCAGCCCCCTCCCCTTCCTCCCCCTTCATTCTTCCTCCTCCTCCTCCTCCTCCTCCTCCTCCTCCTCTCTCTCCCCATAACCTCCCTATATATCTCCGGCCCTCGCACCGCCCCCCCTCTCCTTTTTATTCACAGTCTCAACTATTTTGTCTTTTTATGTATCGGAGCTTTAAGGAGTCAGCAATCTCTCAATTTTTCTCCCCTTGTCCCCCAGACAGACTCCCTGCATTTTCTCTCTGATTTCTCTCTCTCTCTCTCTCTCTCTCTCTCTCTTTCATTCTGTCTGTTTATTCTATCATCCTGCCCCCTTGACCCCTCCTGCCCCGCTTTCAGACAGCCACGCCCCCCCCGGAGACGAATTCCAGAACTGTAATTGATAGAACAGACAAGAGTTTCTCTCTATTCCTTATTCGGTGCACACGGTTCCCTAATTTTTCCACGATTCTAGCTTCCCGATCACACACCACAGACCTACCTATATATACCGTGTGCGTGAACAAGGCCTACATCTGGATAACACGACTAGCATCTATCTAAATAGGTGACAGGAACTGACACGGTGAAATGCGCGCGCGGGGTGCTGCTAGGGGATGAGGTGGAGTTTTCAGACTGCCGCAGAAAGATGGGGATTGACTCTGCAGTCCTCCGTCCGGACTGACAGAGGGAGGGAGGTCATTTCCAGTGGTGTAAAGTAACTAAGTACTTTTACTTAAGTACTGTACTTTTGAGGTATTTGCACTTTACTTGAGTATTTCCAATTTCCAATACTTTTATTTTATACTCCACTACATATCAGAGCCAAAATTTGTACTTTTACTCCACTACAATTATTTGAAAACTTTAGTTACTAGTTACTTTGGAGATTTAAATTTTGATTAGAAAACATACATTCACCCTATACATTTCGGCCATTTTCAATAGATTTTGTACACATTTTGAGAATTGTGAAATGGCACATTCTGCACAATGAGTACTTTTACTTTTAAGTACATTTTGATGCCGATACTTTTGTACTTTTACTCAAGTACATTTTCAATTCCATACTTTTACTTGTAACAAAGTAGGTCTAAATTGCAGTATTGGTACTTTTACTTAAGTAAAACAATTGAGTACTTTTTTCCCCACCACTGGTCATTTCAAACCATGTGATGGAACTCTTGATGTTATGCTTATACCATGGTCCATGTCCCATGCTTGACGGATCATATCCTACCTCCCGCCGTTGTGACTCCATCCACTAGCCACGTAGCCGATGGGGATACTAACTAACATCTTGGCATTTCGTCCTGCCTCTGAAAAGACTTACATTATACCTGCCAGAATCTAACGACACCATCTCACACCATGCTCCTTACTGTATAGCTCCAGTCCAAACCCTGCAACTATTGAAGTTGGTACAACGCATGTTCAGGAGGAAGGCCGCGCCTTCTATGATAAATCGTTAACTAACATCACCATGGTAACCAATCCAGTACCCCCCATCGACTATCTACCATGGTAACTGATAGCATTCCACCCAAACCCCTCCCCTTCTCCACGTATTTATACCTGCACGTCTACCTGCCATTTCGTGCTTTGTTCTTCGTATGACTCACGTCACGTATCTCTCAGTCACACAGGCCGCTTCCGTGTTTGCTCCTCCGCGCCTCCGCCGAATCGCCGTCCGATTTAAAGTTATCATTACTTACCCACAACTTAAGTTACCTTGCCACCACGGACGGACCACACTATCAGCACCGTTCCCCGTCGGAGAAACCTCGGACAGACGCTACTAACGCCAGCCAGGAGCCGACGTTCCTGTATTCCAGCGTCTACACCCCGCCATCAACCGCTTCCTCATCGATCTCGTTCATGCCGTCTCACTGAACGGCGCCGCTCAGTTTATTCTTCAACGCCACCCAGGCCCATCGACGTCGCGACTCGCGGGACACAAATGACAACACCACCGCGATCCGAGAAATCAACTCTCCCCCCGCTGCAACTTCAAACCGGCACACTTCAAGGTCGCCACGGACCTGTCACCTTCGCCGATTCCCTCCCCCTCTACCTCGACAGCGTGCCTCCTTCCTTTCATCCCTACCTCCCCCTGCAGCGTCTCCAGGTCGTCTTAAGACGAGCCACCCATCATCGCTTCCAGCCATCCTGGTTCTCCATAACATCCGGCTAGCTCGTCGGAGATTCGCACTCCCGCATCTCTCTCGAGTACAGCCACATGCTAGTATGCGACGTCCCCGCGACCGGTGCCATGTGCCGATCTCCTCAGCACCAGCTTGCCGGCCGGCAGCTCCCGGTGCCTCGGCAGCGTCCTGCAAGTCTAATCCTCCCGGCCGCTATTTCGTCGTTCACCCTGAATATTCCAGCATACAGATTCCCGCTAGTAACACGTGTACTCCTGCCGCCATCGAGCACTACACGTAACATCCCGGCGTAGCACCCGTCTAGAGCCTTCCGCAGAGTTGGCTCCAGGGTCCAGCATTCACTGCCATATAGGATAACAAATTCTACCGCCGCGTAGAAAAAGCTGAGCTCGACCCGTCGGGAGATCGGAGTTCCATACACCGCCCACGCCATCCAGGGCCCGCCATGCAAGTGCCTTCCCCACCTCCAGATCCGACCCATGAGCTCAGATACTCGAAGTCATCGACTTCCTACGGAACCATGCCTCCCGTCGTCTTGATTGGCGGATGTCCTCCCAACCCTCCCTACCTCCCTCGGCACGTACGCCTCCTTCCAACTCCCTCCCTTCCTTCATCCCTGCCTTCCTTCATCCCTCCATCCCTCATGCAGCATCCATCCCTCCCTACCTCCCTCGGCACGTGCGCCTCCTTCCACCCCCGCCTCCCTACATCGGTACAGCGTACCTCCTCCACTCCCTCCATCCCCTCCCTGCCTCCCTCCATCGACACGGCGTGCCACCGCCCCTCTGCACTACAGAGGTACGACTACCCAGTGATACCGTTCGATGACAAGGATCGACTACCCAGTGACGTCGGTCCATTACAAGAATCAATCGAATCTACCAGATCATCATCGCGGCTTTCTTTGGGCTCCGAATTGACCAGCCACTCTCTTCTCTACACTCAGACAACACAGATCCAGATCCAGATCCACAGATCCAGATCATCAAATTCCATCCTAACCACCTCCAACCTACAATTCCGTCCCAAACCAGACCCCATGACGACTTATCCCGGGCCACTGGCACGACTATAAACCACACACCCATCAAGCTCTCCATCGGCACTCCTTCACCCCCATCTTCTAACTCGATCGACCTGCTTCGCAAGTCCTGCCACCTAGCAATAACTTCCCTACAAACTCCAGTCAGGAGCACCTACCCCTCGTCTCATTCCACGTCACTCAGCTCCCAAGAGCCTCCAAGTCATGTCGACCTCCTCGCCTCAAACCATTACCTCAAACCCTTGTAGGACGAATCATCACGCTCCACGCATGTCGACCTCTCCTGCATTCCCCGGGTTTCCAGGGCACTCGGAATTCACCACTTCTATCTTGCGTGCAACCTCGCAGATAAGACGCCTCAGGTCTAAGAAACGCCCACCTTGCCACGGTCAAGTAACTGTTTCTTACGCACTCCTCTTTGAGGAGTGACGGAGTGCACCGTGTCAGACGTCAGCCAAGACGGACGCCTCTCTCTTCGGGCCGTCTCAGACGTCAAGACGGACGCCTCCCTTCGGACCCCATGCCAAATACTCAGGGTCCAATACCCCCCCCGGAACCAGGCCTTCGACCCCCCTCCCCCCACAGGGCCACGCCCTATCATCCTCCACTTCCCCCAGGGGCCTAGCCTTCACTATCATCCCTCATCCCTTCACTCCCTCAAGATCCCCTCTGTAGCTCCAACTCATCCCCTCATCCTCTCACCCCCTCCCCACCCCCTCCTTTCACTCATCCACCCGGCTCCTGTACATGGCCTACGGCCCACATCCCTACATCCTCTCACCCCCTACCCTTCCCTACATCCTCACACCCCCTCCCCCCTTCCCAACCCGACATCCTCCTCCCTCCCCCGTCCCACATGGGACCACATCCCAATCTCATTCCTATATGCATCATCCCTTCTTCTCATGTTCCACCTCTTTTCTAAATGAATGCTAAACCATGTTAAACGATGTTCGATTGAATGCGTGGTCTGTACTAGTGAATTCTATTTGTCGACAGCACAGATGTCTATATCCAGCACTATTTATTCAACATGTTAGTCCTCCGTATAGCATTCACGGTCCATGGTCTCAACCTGCGCACTCCTGCAAGGGCTAGGTTTAGGAAAGCCATGTGGATGTCATGACGCGTCATGTGTTTAATTTAGTCCACAAGCGCCCCTGGTTTCATTATTCTGTCCTGACTGCTTTGCTTTGATGTATGCATCATCTAAACAGTTTCTCCCCTCCCTGGCCCAAACGAAGCCCGGCCGGTGCCGCCTCGGGTCCCACGGTCACCGGGGAGTTCCGTCTGCCGTGCAGGCCTATCCAAGCGTTTAGGTTTAGTGTGGAGTGTCTCATCTATGGCTAATACAGTGGGACATATGGCAGCCGGTCAGACTTCCCAACCACTGGTGTCTGGTGTCGCAGACACAAGCACGCACACATACGCATACATGCACACTATAGCTCGCTCATGCACACACACGCACACACACACACACACACACACACACACACTGAAGCAATTAGCTGTGGCCTTGTGGTCAAATAATGGAGCGAGGGCATTCCTGGTGATTTCGCTGGAGTGGAGGAAAAAGACGATACTTTTATCCACTTCTGCAATGACTTCCATATGTTTCATCTTTCCGTAGCATACATAAATGGCCTTCATCCACACCCACACTGTCAACAAATACATCTCTGCCCAAACATGTGACAAGAGTATACATGAGTCTGTGTCAAATTCTAGAATGCAGAAAGAAATTATGACATTTTAAGAAACTACAAATCCTATTATACGGAATGCAGTGACAATTGCTACCAGCCAGGGCCACAAATGAAAAGGCCTCTGGGGGACAAAAATAACTTACAGGCCACTGCTGAGTAAAGTTCATGGCAGAAATGTGTAGAATGTCAGGCATTTGAACTTGTTAACGTTAGCTATTACATGTTTGCTGACAGTACCAGAGGAATTGATATGGTTTGCCCGGCATGTTGTACTGTGTGGATGCCGATGCTGTGTTGAGGCCAACATTCTGCGACATACTGGCTGAAACTTCTAAAAGAATAAAAAAAAGAGTCTAAAAGCCGATAGACTAGAGCAGTGGTTCCCAAACTGTTTCATGTCAAGGACCCCCAAAATGACACTCATTATCCTGCGGACCCCCTTTAGAAAAGATATGCCAGGAAGGGACCCTCATAAGAGAAGATCTTTACAGCTCTACCGTATTTTCATTTCAAGGCCCCCCCAGTATGATATGCAACAGGCTACGAACTCCCATTGAATGGATTTTCTATCTCTTGAGACGCCAATTTATATTGTAAAATCAATGTTAATTTAACTCTGAGAATGTATATACAAATGTAACCAAATGGAGGTTAGGGTCCATTTGGTTCCATGTGTACACTCTCAGAGTTACAGACCCATAAGGGTCCATTTGGTTCCTAATTGTCATTTAGCTGGGGACCCCCTGGAACTCCCTCAAGGACCCCTAGGGGTCCCCGTACCCACCTTTGGGAACCACTGGCCTACTTTGAAAACTAAGGCCCGACTCACACCTTTCGATCTAGCATACAACATTGATGCATGCTAGATGTATACAAAGGGTGTGATACATCTTGCCCCAATGCATTTCCAATGGAAGTCACATGGTTTGACATATTTGTGTTGTACGGCTTTCGGCTGTGTTTCGACTGCCCCCCACCCCCTCATACAACACAAATGTTGTGTCAAACCATGATGTGACTCCCGTTGGAAATGCATTGCGAGCTTGCATCAGCTATACATCTCATACAACAAGCATACATCAGTCTGTTGTAAAGGTGTGAGTGAGGCCTTACACACCGAGTCTGTGGAATACAGCATGACGTTGCGAATTTGAGGCATGCAGATGTTGTAAGAACGGGAGGTGTGCTCATGATGGCAGCAGAGCCATCTATAATGGTATAATTTATTCTTTGTCTCGCGATGGTGTCGCGCACGCACGGCATACCTCTATGTTCCCAACAATCGCATCCGCGATGCGATGTGAGCCTTTATATCAGCTGTTCTCTGTTGCGCAATGAAGTATAAATGTCTCCTAGGGTGCATCTCACTAGCCAACACACAAGAGGAGGTTGAATGGACTGAAACCAGCGCTCCCCAAAACCACAGGTTTTGGAGATCTGTTGGGCATTGATTACATGAAACAGTCACCCGTGCGCCCAGTCCCAATGTTTGTAAACAAATAATTGGTCTATGAGGTCCATTTGGTTAGCAACTCTCCGTCATTTAGCTGGGGACCACCTGGAACCCCCTCAGTGAATGCTGGTGTAGAGGAAGAAAATGGGCGGGCCCAGGGCTGGACTGGGACAAAATTTCGGCCCGGGCATTTTCACGTGAATTTGGCCCAGACCGGCCCACCACAACCAGCGCGCAGATAGCAGAAACTCTACCGCCCGCTCCGTCGCAGCACACACAAACAAACAAGCCCTAATACCACCACTTTTACAGAACAACATAGGCCTAAATGATACAAACCAACAGACAACTACACAACCCTTTGTCGAGGGTTTATTTGTCACTCACTGATACAGGTACAGTGAAATTATCATGATGGCACTGGCAGAATGGCAGCACGCCCGGACCTTAAAAAAAAAAATCATGGCGGCCCCCTACGGTCGAGGCCCACCGGGAAAATGCCCGGTATGCCCTGTGGCCAGTCCAGCCATGGGCGGGCCAAGGACAGAGCCCTGCGGGGCCCCCCGGTCAACGAAGTACGTGTAGGGTTTAAGTGGTTAAATAAATCAGGGTTTCAGGCTATACTCACGTGCCGCATGCAGTGATTGATGGACGCCCGCAGAAGCCTCTGCCCTCCACAGTCTTAAATCTCCACAGTATTCCCCCATGGGTTTCTATACCCAGGAGTGTCCGCTATAGTGGCTACATTTTATCTTCTGTCTACATGTGGACTCGGAATAACGCTCAGTCTAGTTAGCAGCAGTGGTGTAAAGTAACTGTACGTACTTTTACTTGAGTACTGTACTTAAGTACAATTTTGAGGTATTTGTACTTTACTTGAGTATTTCCAATTTCCAGTGCTTTTACTTCTACTCCACTACATCTCAGAGGCAACATTTCTTTCTTTTACTTCACTACAATTATTTGAAAACTTTAGTTTTGACGATTTTAATTTTGATTAGAAAACATACATTAACCACTTAAAAAAACATTTCGGCCATTTGAAAATAGCAGATCTACAAGCTCACAATGCGTCGCAATGCGATGCATTGTGACTACATACAATGCAATTGTAGTGCTGTCTACATCGCATCTACATCTTCAGGATAGCTTTCCCCAGCTGAGGCCTCGTTTATCCTTTTATCTTTTTAACCCTGCTGTTGTTGTCTCCACCAGGCCGAAGGCATGTGGGGAGAGTATGTTTTGCACTCCGTCCGTCCGTGTGTGTGTCCGTGTGTGTGTGTGTCCGTGTGTGTGTCCGTGAACAGCTAATCTCGGCCACCGTTAACCCGGTCGATGCCATATTTTGCACACACACTCCCTGGATGCCAACCATGAACCTCTGCCCCAAACTTTCCAGAACGGCCTGTTATAGCGCCACCAGGAGGCCGCTTTGTGCAAAACAAGTTTTTGCACAGTACACCTACAGATTTTGTCCAAACATCACGCAAATTGGTACACAGTCTCTCTAGAGCCATTCAACGAAACGGGTCTTTCAGATTTATCAGACTCCATCCTGATTGGTTAAGATTGGCTTCCAAAGTTCACAGGAGTGCTCAGTTTCCAAAAAATGCTGCAAATCATGAACACATCGCGTGATTTCCGTGAAATTGTGCACCCACATTCCCACTAGGCCGAGGACGAAATGCCACATGAACAATTTCAACTCAGCCTCAAGGTGGCGCTATAACTGGCCCAAAAGTGTTTTTACCTCTAACTGCACGGATCTGTGGATAACCTGGTGGAGACCTGTGCCCGGAAGGGCACTTTTTCTAGTTGTATCTGTTATGTTTTGCTTTGTTTTTTTTCTTAGTTCCTAGTGTTCCTATGTAAAGCGCTTTGGGTATTTAGAAAAGCGCTATATAAATTAGCTATTATTATTATTATTATAAGTCTGTATAAAATGCTATCCAAGTCACAAAAGTGCTACGGACCAACCTTCCAATTTTTATGGGTCACGACTCGAGTAAAGAATATATAATTCGAAAGGCAAGAATGTTATTTAAAACAAACAAGCAAATATAAGAAGTAAAAAACGAAATAATAATTAAGAAGTAGTAGTATAGTGAAAATAGCCCTGGGCGCCTGCTGGCCTAGCGGTCCAGGCGCATGCGACATATGGGCTCTGGCCTGACAGCGCGTCGCGTGTTCAAGTCCCGTTCATGACGACCTTTGCTCCGTGTCTCTCCCCTTCTCTCTCTCTCTCTCTCTCTCTCTCTCCTCTCTGTCTTCACTGTAACTATCAATAAAGACCATAAAAAACTAAATCTTTAAAAAGAAAAGAAAATAACTGGTCTACAAGCTCACAACGCGACGCTGTGTGTGTGTGTGTGCTTGTAGATCTGTATTTTCCTATTTCCACTATTTTGGGCCCCCGACTCCCGGGCAAATGTATGATCTGTCTTTTGGGGCCTCGACCTGAACGTTTTGGGAGCCACTGGTGTGACCCTGGACAGTGGAAGGGGTGATGGGGGACAGTTAAAGACGGAGAATGGACTGGGTAGAAGGGGTAGAATGGGGTTGAAATGTGACGGTGGATGATGGGGGGACCCACACCGTCTCCCAGATCTGCATGGCTCCCCCAGTCATTGGGTTGAGAGGTCAGGCTGATGCACATCTGGCATTTCCTGTTTCCTCTCCCCCAGATGCCCCTGAGCGCTAGTAGAAATACACACCAACCGCAACACACGCGTGCACGCGCACACGCACACGCACACGCACACGCACACGCACACACACACACACACACACACACACACACACACACACACACACACACACACACACACACACACACACACACACACACACACACACACACATTTTTGGACAGGTATTCTTATTCCACAGTCAAATGTTTCCATTGAACAATATACAGTATGACTAGCTGGACTGATGGTATGAACTTGAGAGAGAGAGAGAGAGAGAGAGAGAGAGAGAGAGAGAGAGAGAGAGAGAGAGAGAGAGAGAGAGAGAGAACTCTGTCGGAAAGGCAGAGAGAGAGAGAGAGAGAGAACTCTGTCGGAAAGGGGGAGAGAGAAAGAGAGAGAGAGAAAGAGAGAGAGAGAGAGAGAGAGAATGGGGGAGAGAATCCTTGCTTCTCGCAGGCCACTGACTCGGCTGACAAACTCTTTCCATTCCTGTGGATGCTGTGCAGCGCGCAGTGCTCTATGTCCTATACGTGTGTGCGTGTGTGTGTGTGTGTGTGTGTGTGTGTGTGTGTGTGTGTGTGTGTGTGTGTGTGTGTGTGTGTGTGTGTGTGCGTGTGCGTGCGTGCGTGTACGCTCATGCACGCATAGGCGAAACAGTGGGGACAGAGCGGTGCCGTATGGTTTTCATAACTCTCCGAGGGTTTTCAATTCTGCTACGCACCCCCCCACCCCCCCAACCCACTTCACCCCCCCCCCCCCCCCCCAAAACCTCCTCTGCACACACGCACGCACGCACACACGCACACTACCAGCCCCCACTTCTAAAAACACACAATCCTTTTTCCTCTACGTAGCACCCCCCCCCCCCCCTCATTTCTCCCTCCCCCTTGTCTTTCTCTCTCTCTCTCTCTCTCTCTCTCTCTCTCTCTCTCGCATTCTCTGTCTTTCTTCCTTTCTTCCTGAGATTCAGGGCAGGCAACACTGCAGATGCAAAGAGTCCAGAGGCGAGACCTGAAGAGAGGGCATTCTGCAACTGGGATACAAGAGACCCTATTGCTGGATTTCCTTTTTTTTTTCACTGGACTGCGATGACCTCTGAAAGTGCTTTGGACCCTTAGGAGACTCCAAGTGGGTCTTCTTATATGCTGGTACTTATGCTGATGGACTTCAACTGGACTTTAAGACAAGATTCTGCAGGACACTGGTTTTACTCTCCTGCTTAATCCAGGTTCATTCTGCTGAGCTCTACAGTGTTGACATCTTCCCCCAAGGTTCTGTAGTTGATGAGCTGATGAATGGATGTGAAGTCATACCACACCGTAGGGCTACTAATCTCCTGTTATGGACTGCTTGCAGACAATTAAGGTGAACGACTGTTGAGCTTGGATTTGTTTCCACTAGATGTAAGGCCTAGTAGGTACATAAAGTTTGGTTGAGGTCAGGAAAATAACAAACGTACTCTTTGTTTATTTATTGAGAAGCTGGTTGGTTGTTTTAGTTCTGCTGATTGCTTCAGGGCTAGAGTCGACCATAATTAAGCCTTGGGTTTGGTTTATTAGGACAAGGCAGACTTTTCATTTGGATGTTGGTTTAGCTCATTCCTCAATGTCTTGGAGGAGGATGAGAAGGATATTTAGTAATCGCAGCAGTAGCAGCAGCAGCAGCAGCAGCAGCAGCAGCATGAGTCTCCCGTGTGTGCTGTGGCTGCTGTGTGTTTGCGTGGCCCCTGGGAGCCACGGCCAGAGGCTGCAGCAGGGGGGGGGGGAGACGCCAACGGAGGCCCCGGCGGCGGCGGGGAAGTCGTCTCATCTGGCCGAGCGGGACGTCGTCTGCCACCCGGAGGGATGCTACGCCGTCTTCGTCCAGAAGAGGACCTTCCGGGAGGCGGGCCGCAGCTGCCGCGAGCGCGGTGGCACCCTGGCCACGGTGCACGAGGAGCGCGCGGCGGGCGCGGTCCACGAGCTGCTGTCGTCCGTGGAGCCGCAGGGGAGCCGGGCGCGCCTCCGCCTCTGGATCGGACTGCACCGGCCGCCGCGCCAGTGCTCGGCCACGCGGCCGCTGCGGGGATTCGTCTGGGTCACAGGCACAGTGTTTTCATTCTTTGACCTTTCGATGATGCGTGTATAGAACAGTGGTTCCCAAACCTTTTTCATGTCAAGGACCCCCAAATTGACACACAGAGATGCCAGGGACCCCAATAAGAGAAGATTTTTTTATGGCTCTAGCAGTGATTTTTCAACCCGTTTCATTTCAAGGACCCCCAGTTTGACATTAATCTACGGACCCCCATTTAATAGCATTTCTATCTCTGGGACCCCCAATTTATATTGTAAAATCAATGCTAATTTAACTCGTATTTAGAGCGTACAAATGGAACCAAATGATAACGATAGATGATAATGATTTGGTTCCATTTGTACACTCTCTGAGTTACAGACCCATAAGGGTCCAGATGGTCCCTAATTATAATTTAGCTTGGGACCCCCTGGAACTCCCTCAAGTACCCCTGGGGGTCCCCGGACCCCACTTTGGGAACCACTGCTGTAGAACGTCCAAATCAAAACAGACTATAGGGGAAAGTGGCTGATCGAAAGAATCCTGGTGACGGTCGGGTATTTGTGACAACTTATAATGCCTATTCAAACTCCAGTTTTCAGTGATGAGGTGAGGTGGTCGCGGTTACGGTGGATCCACCGAAAGGGTGGGTTATGAATAGGCTATTCAATTCAATTCAATTCAATTCAATTCAATTCAATTCAATTCAATTCAATTCAATTCAATTCAATTCAATTCAATTCAATTCAATTCAATTCAATTCAATTCACATTTGTGATGGTTTGATTGGCTGAGCACGGAATGTGTTGATGCACAGTATGATAAGAGCGCCCCTCACTTCACACGGTTTTTATTATATTTTTTTATTAACTTTGCATAATTAATGATTTGGATGGATTCTTGAAAGGATTGACGTAGATTTTTTTATTCAAATTTTATATCTAAATCTAAGGTTTTTAAAAAGAAGAATCTTTAGGCTAAAAAAAAATTAGCAAATGTGAATCAATGCAGTGTCTTGATAGATTGTTCCTTTATTAAATTGGCTCTGCATAACCTCTCTAGCAGACCTTGGCCATCGCCCAGGTTGGACCTCCAGGGGTCAGCGCTGACTGCATGCTTAACACATTAACCCCTCGCTTGGCTTCGACAGGGACAGTAGGACCGCAGGCGAGACAGGAGGAAATTCAATCTGGGCCCTGACCTCACTGCAACCCCCCCCCCAGCTCTGATTTAGTCATTAGCAATCCTAACTCAATACTCTTTAAAGGCATAGACTATTTTGACTCTTGCCTCATATGATACGCCCCTCGGTCCTTGTGAAAAACATGAAGCATAAGCAAGCAGTGAGGGAAAGTGAGTGAGGGAGGAGTGCAGAGAGATGGACGGCGGTCTTGTCGTTGACCTGGCTGTGACCTTGTTTCTTGTTTCCGTGTCTTTACAGGGGACCAGGACGGGCAGTACACCAACTGGCTCCGCGACGAGGCCCCGGGGGCCTGCGCGGCTCCTCGGTGCGTGGCCATGACGGTGCTCACCTCTGAGAGCGCCCGCGAGAGCAGCGACAACTTCCGCTGGCTGGACGGCTCGTGCGGGCTGGCGCTGGACGGCTACGTCTGCCAGTACAGCTACAAGGGCATGTGTCACGCCTTGGACGACGAGGGCGGAGGAGCCGCCATATATACCACGCCCTTTCACCTGGTCAGCACCTTGCTGACGCACGTCCCCTTCGGCTCCGTCGGCGCCGTGCCCTGCCCCGCGCTCGACTCCGACGAGGACCCGGAGGAGGAGGCTCCCGCGGAGGAGACCGTCCTGTGCATGGAGCGGGAGGACGGGACGGTGGGCTGGTCCAGAGACGGGCCCCTCTGTTCGGCTGACCCCGACGCCGGGAGCCTGGACTGGTGCGGCACCGACCACGGCTGCGAGCAGTATTGCCAGAGCACGGACACGGACTACTACTGCTACTGTTCCGAGGGCTCGGTCCTGGACGAGGACCGCTACAGCTGCAGGCCCGACCCCCTCGGCCAGACCGACGCGCCGCCGCCGCCCGACACCTCCTCCATGTCCGCCGCCGCCGGTACCGAGCGGCCCCGCCGCGTCGTCGGCCAGGCCTGCGTAGCGGCGGGCTGCGAGTACGACTGCGCGGAGACAACGCCGTCGCGGGGCGGCGTCCGCTGCACCTGCCCGCCGGGCTACCAGCTGGGCCCGGACGGGCGCGGCTGCTCCGACGTGGACGAGTGCCGCCAGCGGCCGTGCCAGCAGCTGTGCGTCAACACGCCGGGCACCTTCCACTGCGCCTGCCACGCCGGCTACCAGCCCGACGACGACGGCGAGTGCGTGGACGTGGACGAGTGCCTCGACGAGGGCAGCTGCGAGGGCGGCGGCGGCGGCTGCGAGAACACGCTGGGCTCCTTCGCGTGCCCGTGCGCGCCCGGCTACGAGCGCGGCGGCGGAGGGGAGTGCGTGGACGTCGACGAGTGCGGCAGCACGGCGGGGGGCGAGTCGCCGTGCCAGCAGCACTGCCTGAACTTCATGGGAGGCTACCAGTGTTATTGTGACACGGGATATGACCCGCAGCCGGACGGCCTCTCCTGCGAGCCTTCCCCCGAGGACGAAGAGTACTCCACCCTGAGCCCCGACACCGTTGACCCTAACGACCACTTGCACCCCGACCATGACCCGTACGCTCACCCCAACTCGGACTCCGACGCAAACCACCACGACCTCCCCTGGTCCGCCTCGTTTACCCCGGACCCTAGCTTTGAAGTCGACACTGACTATGACTCCGAATGGCTGACGCAGCGCCCAGACGAGCTGCCGACCACTGACCCGCCGCGTCCTCCACCCCACGGCCGCTCAGACGATCACCCAAACCAATGGGACGCCCTCTCCCCCAAGCGGCATCACACGGTCACGCCCACGACGCAGTACGGCGGCAACGAGGCCGAGTTCAAGGCGGGCTCCGGAGGAGAGGCGGCGGGGGCGGGGGCGGCGGGGGAACGAACGGGCACCAAGGTGGGCGCAGGGGCGGCCGGCAGCGAGACGGCGAACGGGTCGGGCAGCGGGGCGACCGTGGCCAGGGCTGCGGCGGAGTCGGGCGCCGAGGACATTAACGGTGACGGCGGCTCGGCCACGTCGGGCAAGCGGAAGCACGACAAGAGCTGGCTGCTGGTGGCCCTGCTGGTGCCTCTGTGCGTGTTCCTGGTGGTGATGCTGGCCCTGGGCATCGTCTACTGCACCAGCTGTGCGGTGGACAAGAGCAAGAGCTTCTCACACTGCTATCGCTGGATCCTCCCCCCCGCCGCCACTCCCCCCGGGGGGAGGGACGGCAAGCCCCGAGCATGAACCCTTACAGATTAACACACACACAGACACACGAGAGACACACACACACACACACACACACACACACACACACACACACACACAGACAGACACAGTAAAAAAGAAATCCTCTCCCACTCACTCACACGCACTCACAAACAAACACATGCGCGCACATACTTTGTGTGGAACACTCATGATGTCTGCTTAAATGTCCTTATAGTGGTGGAGGAGGAGGAGGAGCTGTTGTAGAACTACCATTGGATATACTGTTGGCTGATTCAGGCACTTGAGGATGACTTTTATAGGGCTGCAATTCTCTTCTGTTTTTGTTTGTTGTTGGGTTTTTCTTAGGTTTTTGTTGCACACACCCCCTGTACATACTACACTCCATGTGTTTAGATTTCAATAAACATCAATACATTGAAGAAACGATGTGTGATTGATAAGGATTTATACAACTGTGTGAATAAATGATAAACCAGAATATGGACACGGGGAGCAAGTGTCATTGTGTGTGTGTGTGTGTGTGTGTGTGTGTGTGTGTGTGTGTGTGTGTGTGTGTGTGTGTGTGTGTGTGTGTGTGTGTGTGTGCGTGTGCGTGCGTGCGATTTGTATAAACACTCAACGGTGGGATTTGAGAGACTGGAGCTACAAATGAGCCTCATGAAAATGGGCCTCATTTCTAATTGCACTGGTAAACAAAACGTCTTTCATCTTCCTCAATTTGGGCTGCTTTTGTGCGACGTTGAGGGTCGGAAGAAGGAGAAGCGGGAGTGAGTGAGCTGGACGAGCCAAATGAGTTCCAACCGCTGCGTTGGACAGTAACAAAGAACTGTATTAGAATCATACGATATGCGTGTTGTTTTTCCTCTGTGACTGTAGAATAACACTGGTGTCATATTATATTCCTCATGGTTTGGCAGGCAAATGCGTGGTTTAAAATATGAAATAATATATATAAATATGTGGCCAAGAAAAGAAAGCTACATGGAAAGAGGTGCGAAGGTATAGGCCGGTCTGCTGGGTGGGGGTTTCAACATTGATATAAGATGCAGGCCTGGAATGGGCCTCAGAAGCAGGGTACCTACCGTACATTGACTTTATTTCAAAACTTGTGTGAAAAGGAGGCCTTTAGGATTGTTTACAAGAGGAGCGGGGGCATCTTGTTCTGGAATGATGTTAGCACATGGGTCTTCAACAGAGCCCCTTAGGGGGTCCTCAGAGTTACTGTTCAGGGGGAGGGGGGGGGGGGGTCTTTCTTTACCACTTGAACCCTACACTCTAAGCCTTTGTGTTGTATATATACAGTACATTACTGGCAGCTCAGTGGCCAGCAAGTTACTGTATTTTTGAATTACAATGAAGTACTGTAATCCAGTTTACAGCATATGACACACTACTGTATTACTACAAAACAGTAATTTACTGTAATTTTACATTACTTTTTTTAATGTAGCCCATGTTACTGTATTCTATTATACAGTATTGTACTGTAATATTACTATACTACTGTATTCATTAGTTTAACCCATTTTACTGTATTTTTATTATATTGTACTGCAATATTACTATACTACAACATTGAATTCAAATCAAAAGTTTCTTTATAAATACTTTTATTCCAAACTCACATCACCGTTTAACAGTAACAGTTAATGAAATGTTCTGGAACATTGCATTGAAACATGTTCACATAAAACATCAAATGAATTGTGTATTCAACAAGTCAACAACACAACAATAACAACAGCGCATGTTTAAACGGTCTGCCATACAAAATAGAACAGCAACAACTTTCAGTATATTCAGCATAAAATTCCATATTCAATTTTGAACTGTGCCCCTGTTTAAAAGGACATACCAGAAGTAAAGTGTTTCTAAACCTTTACAAGAGATCATTGACAAGTCATATTGACTACCCTGAAAGAAGGCCAACTATTCAAAATCCTTCCAACCAGTTTGAATTGGCTGGCTGTTAGCTGCATCATGACTTAATTTTATGGTGTAAACATTTATCAGTAACTAATTCATGCCAGAGTATTTCAATATTTTACCTAGTTTTTGCTGGCAACTGGATGCCCTGTTGTGAACAGTTGTAAAAAAAGAAAAAACAGGTCTTCAAAGACGTGGATGGCATTTCAGAAAAAGAAAAGAATAGAACTTGAAGACTTGAAAAAAAGGTCTTCTGAAAGTTACAAGCATCATCCTGGCATGACAACATAACATTCTGGGGTTTAGGTCTATCTTTTTAAAAGTGCATATCTTCCTCTGGCACACATCTGATTTAATTTTCATGCAGGTTCAACAGTTATAGCTTTTCACACATTTTAAAGTTCTCTGAAACCATATAAGGGCATAAAGGTGACATAACAAAGGCAGACAGAGATCTCCATTATGAACATAAAAGTGACACAGGCAGACAGAGAGACACTTCAACAGGTACTCTGGTCCTCTAATTTGAATGGAATATTATCCCCGTTGTCAAACTATGTAGAATGAGGCCTGGATACAGTGGATAGCACACTAAAGAGTCAGTGAACAGTCAGTAGTACTTCTGAAGTGTTTAGGCTACTTTGGGGGAATATATTTTAGTGTAGTTGACCGGCTTCTCAGGGGCCCCTTGGGAATCCGATGACTTAATTATCAGGTTTAAATGGTTAACGCATTTTGGGACGGGAACCCCTTTTGGTGTTTCAAACATGTTATAATTTAGCTATTGAAAAATAGCAGATCTACAAGCTCATAGCGCCCTCGGTTTGATGTCTTCCATTCGAACTCCAACAAGGAACGATTTAAACCGTTGACCTGATGATTGAGGTCCGTCACCTTCCTCTGCACCACCTTCGTGGTCTTCTTCATCTTTGAAGTTGGCACCACTGTCCAGAGTCATGACCACACTTCCATCAATATACAGGATGCTGTCAGGATTGAATGTCCTGAAAATGAAACGACAAATTGTTACTCAATTACCCAAAATATTTTCATAATAACATTTTCCATAATAGCATTAATACAGTGCGAGATCAGTAAAGGGACTTCATATACAAAAATCGAGAATCAATTGTGTAAGTAGATTGATGACTGTCAAAAATTGACAATTAACAGGGTAGCAGTGTGTGTGTGTGTGTGTGTGTGTGTGTGTGTGTGTGTGTGTGTGTGTGTGTGTGTTACACTTACCGAGCATAATGAGCCTTGGTGTGTCTGGGTTGCTGTTACAAAACAAAACATGAAACAAGGACAAAAAAAAGAAAATTAGTTTAGACCTTGGGATACATCACTGAGGATACGTCCCAGGTGCATCCATGCGATACATTTTTGTTTTAGTTATTCTAGTTATAGGAATAGACTACATGACAACCAGGAATAGTCTGGTGACCACCAGAGAGACAGGTGGCAGCCGAAATGTAGACGGCACCCGGGAGCAGTATGGGTTAGCGCCCCAGCCTGTGTCTTCCGTGAGGAAGAAGCCCAACAAAACCACGGTGAGGCCTTTAGGAGGGCCATTCAAGCCGCAAGCGGAGCCTGCGGCACCACCATGGGCAAGGTGGAGCCTGCAGAACCGTTGTGGCTTGAGAATCCAACACTCCTGAATTAAGTGCCTGGTGCTTGGAGTCTGGTGCAACACACAGGTGCTGTACCTTGTGAGAGCAGGAGTGGACCTGGTGAGACGTAGGAGGGGCCCGGACAGGAGTCAACCCACAGAGCCTAGTCCTTCCATGCGCCAGATTGATGCGATCCTCCCGCATACCCAGTACCGGCAGAGTAGTTCCGGAGGCCAGGGTTGATCCTGTCCAGAAACCTGTAAGCAGTATCATACCGATTAAGAAATGTATTGTGAAAAAAACTAAGAACAGTAATGTACTCACCATCAGTACAATTCTAAGGTTGTACACCTGATTTAATTATAACACAGTAGTGTAATATGTTAAGGCATTTACTTGCCTCTGAACAAGCTCCAGTGTACACGCCACAGCCTCCTGGTACTCCATATTGAACACATAGAAGCTTCCAAAGAGCACGGCCAGGACATCTTTGAAGTTGGCACCACTGTCCAGAGTCATGACCACAGGATCGAATGTCCTGAAAATGAAACGACAAATTGTTACTCAATTATCTACAATATTTTCATAGCATATTTCATAATAGCATTAATACATATTCAGTGCAAGATCAGTAAAATTAATATAAACTTCATATACAAAAACAAGGGAATCGAGAATCAAGTATGTAAGTAGATTGATGACTGTCTATGAATAAAGAAATAGACATTTAACAGTGCTTACCTGAGGGTAGCTGTGTGTGCGTGCATGCGTGTGCGCAAGAGTGTGTGTGTCTGTGTGTTACACTTACCAAGCATAATGAGCCTTGGTGTGTCTGGGTTGCTGTGACAAAACAAACAATATGAAAAAAAGAGAATTAGTTACTTTAGACCTTGGGATACATCACTGAGGATTCGTCCTATGCGTATGCGATGTATTTTTGTTTTCGAACTACACAATATAATAGTGAGAACATGTGGGTTTATTTATGGATGGCATGTATGGGTCCAGATCTTCAATCCATCCATAAGTGAACCCACATTCCTCATACTCGTTTTCTGATATCCATCCCACAGAGATCTAGTATCACCTTGTGGCAGAATAACAGCATTTTGGCAAATGGGTACCTTTGTTTGTGAAAGAAAAACATACTTACATCGGCCAGCATGAACAGGACAGCTTAAGTTGCCATCACATCTTGATGTTATGGTGTCGAGTTGTTCTCCGTTCCAGTCAGTAGACTGGATCTCGCCTCTCCTCTCCACTCCACTCCACTCCTCTGACGCTGCAAAGTAGTTGATGATCTTGAGATGACAGATCACAAGAATGAAACAATTCTGTAACAACATAAAATACAATAATAGTATCATCAATTATAGGAAATATGTGGCCAGATTTAACTGAGGGACTACCATCATGCAGTACAGCTTTTCACCAGAGAAAAACTGTTTTTCATTCTAAATGAGTTAATAGCACAGGCAGACTTGCATACTAGAGGCTAGAGCATGTCTGAAATAAATGTCAGAGCTGAAATCAACATGTAAATAATGAAATAAATGCTTAAACATGTAGCTAGGTGTAATGTTAGAGTCCACAGAAGTGAACCTTTCAAGCCTGTTTTCTCAACTCACTGTTTCTCTGCAAGACATTACTCTATAAGCCATATCTCCAAAACTGGTGGGTCAAATTGAACCAATATGTCAATTTGAAGCAATGATCCCCTGCTTTCATATGACATGAGAAAACGAACCATGACCATGGCAAAAAAAAGAAAAAAAATCCAATGGCAGCCCCAACTACTAATGCCAAATAACTTAAATATACAAAGACGTTATACCAGTACCAACAAAACATGCAATGTTTGTTATTTATTTTAAAATATTCCGAAATAGTGAAAAGGCCATCTACAACTCACATTGTGAGCTTAGTTGGATATATTATTGTTAGATTAATTATTAACCTACACCCCTACTCACATTTTTATTATCATCAAAAAAAAATTGCAAATACAATGATAAAGCATGCTTCTAACACCACACTGACTGTTTGCATTTAGCAAACTTACTGAGAGTTATCTATCTAAACACAAATCAATGATAATTTAATTCATGTTTAAAGTAGTTTAACACTAGCAGCATGAGCAAATATCAAAAAATCGTTTGGTGAAGCCTCACAGAAATGTATGCTTTCTCAGTTCACCACACACAAAAACGATTTTTCTAGCTGTGTCTATCACTCTATCTCCAATACTTCACTAGAGCACACAGTCCTAAAAACGAATAAATCTCTGGATGAAAACAATGTACAAGTAATAAAGTAAACAATTAAACTTACAGATTAATATCCAAAAGCCCATGGAGCAGCCATGCCATTCTCTTCTTCAAGGAAGTTGCTGTGAGGTGGTGGGTGTGGTCTGTGCATGTCTTCTGTGATGTGTATGGCTGTGTGCAGGCAGGAGGGCGGGGCTAACTCGTCATTTACACCAGTGCTGTATTTTTGCTATGGCAGGTTACATTCAGCATACATTCACCTTACAACCTGTTACAGTACCAATGTAAAATATTCCCGCCTTGTCAAAACTACCCAGAATGCAATGCAAACTAAAGTACTTTACTGTAATAAAGAAATGTAGCAATGTACTGCAGGGTTATACAGTACTGTACTTCAAAAACTACAACAAGGGTTAAGAGTGTATATAGCATCCCTATTCTGGGAGTAACCTTGAAATCTGTGGATAAGTTTAATCTGCGACACATAATGTCGTGTGTCGATCCCATGGCCTGGCCTAAAAATAAATAAAACCCCTGCGTTAACATTAAATGCGTGTAAATATGAAGGTTATTGTTTTTTTATTATTTCATCTCATTTTAAATGCACCACAAAGTGGTGTCAGTCAGATGAGCCCATTTGATTAATAAATAAACCAACGTTCCCAGTGAACCACTAAAGACACAGACAGGCAGACACCCAAGGGCGATTGGGCGTAGGTTTCCCTTCCCTTCACTGCATGGTGTATATACCACTGCCAACCAACCCTCACACCTCAAACGGACACCTCTACCAGTGTTGTTTTGGCAGCAAATTTTGCTTTAGTCATAGTCTCTTGAATAGTTTTCATTTAGTTTTAGTCACATTTTAGTCACCCGGAATGTTTTAGTGTTAGTCTAGTTTTAGTCGACTAAATTTAATTTAGTCGAACAAAGATTTTAGTCGACTAAATCTAATTTAGTCGAACAAAATGTATTTTGGCGGGCTTTGATGCCGTCGTAATGACAGATTTTTTTTCACTTGCTGAAAATAGCCGATCTACAAGCCCAGCTGCGACGTGTTGTGAGCTTGTAGATCGGCTATTTTCAGCATGCAACTAATTGTAAAATGACGTATACTGGATCCCTTGTCTACTAGTCCCTTCCAAACATTTTAGTCTAGTTTTTATGTGTTGACGAAATTGTCAGTATATTATAGTTTTAGTCATCATAGCTTAGTTTTCATTTAGTTTCCATTTAGTTTTCGTCAGTGAAAAAAGGTAGTCGACGAACATTTTAAATTTTGGTTTTAGTCGACGAAAACAACATTGACCTCAACCCCCATGGGATTGTTTCACAAACCAAGCGAAAGATGATGACCATTGAATATATTTTTTAAGAAACGGACGGAAATCTTAAAAAGTAGGCCTATAGGTCTGTGCATGATTTGATTTATTCAAATTCATCATACTTTTATAATACTTTCAATAAAATAAATATAATGTGTTAAGTATGGCAATCAATTCCCAATCTGATGGTGCATGATGCTCTGGAAAATACATCGATGCTGCACTGTAATTACATACTGTAGTATAATGCTTAAACATTTTAGATTAAATGTGATTGTTTTCATTAGGCAGAACAAAAGCAATATTGTAAATGTGATGTGGCAACGCACTTTTTAAAGCACGCGGTCTGAGACTGCGGAACACCGGAGGAAAGCAGCAACGATTACGGTATGTAGTCACTTTACACAACCTAATGAATCGATTAATTAAATAACGAATTAGCGTAATCAATGGACTCCCTATGGCTTCGATCTGTCTGAAGAAAAGTGGCCGAATGACGCATTTGTAATTGACTCAAAATGAGCACACCGTGAGCTAGTAGATCTGCTATTTTCGTGCATTATACCATTTACCAAGCAAGCAAGCAAGCATTAATAATTAATATAACTATATAACTATATAGCTGGTAGCTGCAACCACAACTATCATTCATGACGCTATGAGTTCCAAAGGCAAAGCACTGAATTGAATTGACTCTGACATCTTAGCCAAAGTTATCTAGGCTATACGCCCGTCGCCCTATAGCTAACTTTAGTGCTTGGTGGACCGTTGACAATATTGTGAAATAAAAGATCAAAGCCATTCACTGCATTGGTCGGCCACATGCTAGCCTCGGTACGTGCATGCAGGTTTGGACACATACAGACTATTTTGTTTAATGAATGTGCATTTTTGTCCACCTAGTGGACAAATGGCTCGGTATTCCCTGCTTGTCGTGGCGTTGCTGACATATTGATTTTATTGATTGAGATTGCAAGTAGGCCTACAGTTGAATACAAAAGGATGCAGGCCCTTTGGGGGCACTTGGGGGACATTTTGGGGGCCTTTACAGCAATTTCACATGAGAAATGTACCATCTGATGTTATTTATATTATTAACTTCTTCCCTCCATTAACATAAGACACACAATGTAGTTGTGCTGCAGCAACACTAGCCTCGATAGCCAGCCTTCATTTCGTCTGCGCGAAAGATGAAAGCCTGGAAAAAGCCGTGGGCTGAACAAGTCTAAAAGTGGGAGTCAACCCTTCCGGGTGGGCGTCGCTCTAAATGATGTGACGTAGCGCTGCACTAGGGGGGAGAGGAGGGGCCGGGGGTGACGGACAGATCGATGAGATCCAATCAGGGTGCGCGCATTTCTGAGGCGCGACCCGCCCCTCTAGACGAGAAATGTCTCGCTCTGGGTCAGGCTACAGCAACACTGCCTGAATTGAATTGAAATTGACTGTGGCTGGCCTGGCCTGAGCTTATAGCTTTTTTTTTTGACAGCCAGGCCACTAGGAGGCAGGCCACCGGGAATAGTCCCGGTCCTCCCGGCCAAACCGGGCCTGAAAGGATGCTAAAATAACAAGAATAAAGCACATGACTTGTTTGTTGTCTCCACCAGGCCGAAGGCATGGGGGGAGAGTATGTTTTGCACTCCGTCCGTCCGTCCGTGTGTCCGTCCGTGTGTGTGTCCGTGAGCAGCTAATCTCCGGCACCGTTAACCCGGTCGATGCCAAATTTTGCACACACTCCCTGGATGCCAACGTTGAACCTCTGCGCCAAAATTTCCAGAACGGCCTGTTATAGCGCCACCAGGAGGCCGCTTTGTGCAAAACAAGTTTTTGCACAGTACACCTACAGATTTTGTCCAAACATCGCGCAAATTGGTACACAGTCTCTCTAGTTCACATCTGGCTTTTAGAGCGCCACCAGGAGGCCGACTTTTGTAAAACACATTTTTGGATATTACTCCTCCAGATTTTGTCCAAAAATCCCGCAAATCGTTACACAGTATCTCCATAGTCATGTGCTCAAGACGGATGTGTCTGATATTTCATATTCCATCCTAATTGGCTAACATTGGCTTTCATATTTTGCAGGATTGGCCTGTTTTGAACAAAAAGCCTCAAATCATGAACGCAGCGTGCAATTTGACGTGAAATCTTTCACGCACTTTCCTACTAGGCTGAGGAATATAGCCCACCCATTTCACATTGGTCTGTTATAGCGCCACCAACAGGTGGATTGTGCATGCGTGTTATCAACACGGATCTGCACCATTTCCCATATTCCATCCTGATTGGCAAACAAAAAACATGTTTATATTACTCCTAAACATTCCTATCCTCCTGGTGGAGACCTGTGCCCAGAAGGGCACTTTTTCTAGTTTCCATTGGGGTCCTGTCTAGTCTGTATTCAATTAATGATCGAAACATTTAAAGACAAACATAATATACAATTAAAAGATCGCATAAACGAGACGATTAGTATAAAAAAATGTATAGTCTATACAACAGTTAGGGCGGGGGCATTTCTGGTGATAAGCTAGACTTTTCACAGGGGCCAGCAGCAGGCAGCCTGCCACCTAGGCCTACTGTTGCTCTTTTAGAGCCGTTTTGAAAGACTTTATGCTAAACCTGCAATCAAATAAGATGTTATTTAACACAAGCCAATAAGATCCATAGGTGGGTTCTACCACATCGATCCGATATCAGCATTATAGTCAACCCGGCCGGACCAAATATAGGGATTGTCATACTATATGCATGTCATGTCATAACCCAACGTCCTAGTTGAATATCCCCATGGATCTTATTGGCTCAGTCAGTCATCCTGACAAAGCATAATCGGATGATATGGTTTAAATTCTAATCGGACACCACTGCGGTGGGTTCTAACCTGAGTAATTAACCAGCAATAGAGCGCAGCCTAGAGCTTTTTTATATAAAGCACTATGACTTCCATTGGGGTCCTGGCTGCCTATAGTCTGTATTCAATTCATGATCGAATTAATTTAAAGACAAACATAATATACAATTAAAAGGTCGTATAAACGAGACGAGTAGACTAGTATTAAATACAAAAAATTATAAGAAGAAGAAAATAGATATAGGCCTACAATAAACAGTTGGGGCCACACAGGGGCCGCAGCAGCAGGCAGCCTGCCACCTGTTGCTCTCTTAAAGCTGTTTTTGAAAGACTTTATGCTAAACCTGCAATCAAATAAGATGTTATTTAATTTAACCTGTCTGTATGATTGATAAAGTGTATGGAGGAGGCGGAGCATAGAGTTATGGCGTTGTTGGAGGAGGAGGCATATTCACTGGTGTACTGTTCCGGTAGGACGCCACCTACTGGCTGACCATTAGTAGGCCTACTCGCGAGGCCTTACAAAACCTCGGGTGGCAGTTTTATAACGACGAGTTGTTGTTTTGTTGTAACGAGGAGGACAATGCTGCTACGGCACGCGGCACGTGTGGTACACGGATCATCAACAATAGGAAAATGGAAAACGCTGTCGACGAGGATGGGATTCGAACCCACGCGTGCAGAGCACAATGGATTAGCAGTCCATCGCCTTAACCACTCGGCCACCTCGTCTCACGGTCCTGCACTATCTCGGTGCTGGTAAGAATTATTTAATCTTCATGTCACTACCAGCGTTAGAAGAAGCTCGACCTTTTCACGTTGTTTTAAATGTCTGTATGTAATAATACACTATATATTTACGTTTTGTTACCGGTCACAATGTAACGATATTTACCACGCACTGTCTCTTATATGTGGGGGGGAAATGTCCTGAAGATTGTAGTTTCAGGTTGTTGTGGTGTGTTCTTTGATTGGTCGCTCTCGTCCGTCAATCGGTCAGTCGAGTGCTGTGATTGGTCGAGGGGCGAGTCCTGCGTTGATTGAATACAGGAAGTGAGGGTAGAGAGACAGCGTGAGACTGCAAATTGACAGTAAGAAGAAAGAAAGTATAAACCCAGCAGGCAGTAAGTTAGAGTCCATTCATGCTGTTTAATGTTAATCTTTCATATTAACCGTGTATGCAAATAGACAGCTAGAAGTGGGTCATACTCATATGGGAAGTGTCTGATGATGGGGTTGCTTATTCTCCACGATTTTAGTTTATAAAGTTCTCTCATATTGCTTAACCAGCTGTACCGTTTATTTAGCATGTCTGCTAACGTTAGCCGTCCCCAGCAGCATAATAATGGATGTACTGTGTACTATATAGAAACAAAAGTGAACGCATTCCTGTTCTGGTGGAATTATAGGAATGCATGAGGTGTACCTTACACAGTATAGCTATATATATACCCCCCCCCCCCCCATCATTTACAGTAGAATTGGCTGTTTTTTCCCTACCTCCAGCTTTATCAAAGGTAACCGTTAGCTTCTTTGTAGAGCAGGTGGTGAATCAGACCATGCCTGTATTCATCATAGTTTATATATATATATATATATATATATGTATATATATATATATATATATATATATATATGTGTGTGGTATAGATGAGGTCTGATTCTGAACCTTTGGCACACAGCAAAATCCTCATTGTTTATTATTCGTCCTTTTGTAAGAATTGGAACCAAATGGACCTGATATTGTGGACACATTGTGGACACACAGAAACTGTGTTTCTGTGCCTGCCCAAGAGCCGACTCTAAAAGTCCAGTCTATCTGATTGTTTTTAATGGCAACTGTGGTATTTTGTGAAACCAAATGCTTGCAAAATGCAGATACAAAGAGGATAGCACGAGCTGTCTGTTGAGTTGCAAAACATATTGCTATTTTTTTTTATAATGCCGTTAAATATATACAATCAAATGGAACTTTTGTTTCACACAGAGAGGGTCTAATTGTCTATGGAAGTAATTGTGACTTCCAGGTTGCAGTCAAGTACAAGGCAAACACCCTCTCTGTTTGTCACTTGAGTCTAGGCTTTAACCCATTTAGACCAGAGACCAGATTCTTTAATGTTTTCTAAATCATGACAGTTTGCTCTATCAGAGTGGTTCTCAAACTATTTAATGTCGAGGACCCCCAGAATTATATGTATTTGGCCACGGACCCCCGTCTGAAAATATGTTGAATAACGTTCGCTCTGAAAGAATGTATATATTGTGTCAAATTTCCCCCCCAGATTTTTCAAAGAAATAGCAGACCTACAAGCTCGTAGTGCGGCACTCGGTGCCGCGCTATGAGCTTGTAGATTGGCTGTTTTCACTACTTCATAATTATTAAAAAAGAAAAGAAATTCATGGCATTTCTTAGATTTGTTTTTGTTTTGAAAATGAATAAAAATACATATTTTTTTTTTATGTAGGAAGAGAAAATGGGATTTTTATTCGAGTCGCGACCCATAAAAATAGGTCTGTGACCCATGTTTTCGTTTGTGAAACGGTGTCCTATGCGGGTTGCATACTTAGTTTAGACTAGTCATTGGTTAGACATGGGTTAAGGTTAGGTTTAGGTGTGCTGCCCTGTGGGACGTTAGGTTTAGGGTGATGGTTTGTAGTTGTAGGGCTAATGACTGGTCTAACCAATGACTAGTCTAAACCAAAAACTGTCTAAACTAAGTACTGCACCCGACTGCCCATAGATCCGAAGTCCTGTTAGTCCTGCGCTGCTGGTTGGCGAACATGCGCTGCACCCGTGCTTGGAGGTTATGTTTAGGGTTAGAGATAGGGTTAGTAATTTCGGAAACAATGGGAGGTCGAAAAACAATGACATGTTACCGTCCTACACTGTCTTCTTCTCCTTGCACTCAACTCCTCATCCTTCTCTGTACCTCCCTCCCTGTGTTCTCCCTGCTTCCAGTTCCTCCTTACCAGTGTTAGCCCCATCAGCCCTGAAGATGGTCGACTCCCAGTACTACCTCCCCAATGACATCGGCATCTCTGCGCTGGACTGCCGCGAGGCCTTCCAGCTACTGTCGCCGCGGGAGAAGATGTACTCCCATTACCTGTCCCGTGCAGCATGGTACGATGCAGTGCATACTGTAGCATTAGGACACAGATTTGACCTTAGGGCTGGTATATTTTGTCCCTTCTCCGCTGAATTATTGGGAGATTTGACAACATTTCTGGGGTTGCTGATAATGGGTCAGTAGTGTGTATATATATATATATATATTTTTATATATACTGTATATATTGCGAAAAGTGTAGTTTAATAGCAAAATGTAGTGCACATCTTTTAATTATTTGAATGTCCTGAATTTTCTAATGGTAGAATACATTTAGGTGGCTATTTGTCCCGTCTCCTTTTGTTTTCCGCGCCTTGTTTGAGATTTCATGTACATTTAGGATTTTTCTTAAGGATGATGTCGTAGTACTAGTTCAGCTTTTGGTGACATGTACATTTAAGTTTGAATCTATTATTTAACCACTTAAACGGCTATAAACTTAATTTGACCACCGTGGCACCCGCCTTTTCCCCCACTAGGCTTGTGAAAATGTGCCAATTTTCAGCAATTTCTTTCTACCGAAGACACACTGTGTACATACATTTCCATCATGCTATCTTACTAGAATGACACATTGAAATGGTCGGTCTCAGGTACGGTGGGCTGGCGGTGCTGCTGCAGACCTCACCAGAATCCACCGACATCTTCGTCCTGCTGCAGAGAATCTTTCGCAAACAGACGCCCGCCCAGCTGGAGCAGGTCGGCGTGGCAGCCGGGCTCAGCCCTGAAGAGTACCAGGTGCGTTGACCCTCCCTCCCACCTGATTCTCATTTTCTCTGTGAAACGAACCGATTCTAACAGTTTTCTGAAAAATAAAACCTATGTATATCAGTGGTGCTCAACCTTTTTCATGTCAACGACCCCCAGAATTATCTGTGTTTTGCTGCAGACTCCCGTCTGAAAATATGTTGTGTCCCCCCCCCCCTCCCACCAGAAGCAAAGACTTGAGTTAAAAACGTTCGCTCTGAAAGAATGTGCGCCTCGTTTTTTCAAGATCTTTCTAAAATCGGTGCCGTGCTATTTTCCAATAGCTAAAGTATAACCTAATTATTAATGCCCATGCAACACTTTCAAAATACTGCCCACTTTCCATTTTTTTTGCTAAGACGTCCACAGACGTCTTGGGCACCACATACGGGTAATTCCCGGGACGTCTGTGGACGTCTTGGGCACACAACCTGTTAAAACACCAAAAGGGAATTAAAAAAATGTCTTCTAAATCCTGACAGTTTTATGAAATACCTATATTTCTATGTCAGTGGTTCTCAATATTATAAGGACCCCAAAAATTATATGCAACTAGAACTGCACTCTGTCGAGTGCCTACTTGCTTTTTGCACACTAGTAGGCCTACTAGTGCGCAAGCAGAGCGCGCAAGTACTGTCGACCGCTACAAACTGTGAAATCTCAGCTTCTCTGTGAAGGGCGTATGCACCGTCCCAGCATATGACGTCAGGGTATAACTAGCTCTCAATGATGACGTAATAAAGATGTGGATTAAAGGACCCAATGCCAGAGTGTAATTGGTTTTCGATGGTGACGTAATGACGATAGGTTATAGTGTCTGGAGGATTAAAGGTAATGCTCCTATGTATACATGTATGTAATCTGGCACCACTGCCGTATCAGGCACAAGTAGTCATTACGTCATTTGCTGGGACGGTGCATACGCATCGTATATCGTCCTGGGCGAAACTAGTACTTGCGCGCTCTGCTTGCGCAAGTAATTACTAATTGGCCGCTGACCGGCATATGAAAATATGTTGTTCCAGGAACCCCCCAGGAGCAAAGATTTGAGTTAAAAAGGTTCACTCTGACAGAATATATATTCAAAGATTTGTGCCACATTTTCACAATTCTTCAAAAATAGCAGATCTACAAGCCCATAGCGCGGCACCGCGCTATGAGTTTGTAGACCTGCTATTTTTCAACAGCTAAAGTGTAACACCAAAAGGGGTTCCCGTTCAGAATGGTTTAAGATCAATTACATTAGCCAATCTACAACCTTGATTATGACGATTATGCAAAACAATAATTGAGATTATCTCAAATAATTGTGATTAGGCGATTATGTAATAATTGTGGCAGGCCCTCATAATGTTTTGTCTGCCTTGTGTCTTGTCCAGGCGTTCTTGGTGTATGCAGCGGGTCTGTACGCCAACATGGGAAACTACAAGTCTTTTGGAGACACCAAGTTCATCCCCAACCTCCCCAAGGTACCGACGCGGGCTCTAGAGAGAATCATGTATATTGTATAGTATTATATGACTGCACAGTATGTCATTGTATTTGGGGTGGCTGGCGGTGGCTCAGGGATAGAGTGTGACCGGATGGCAACCTCAAGGTTCCCAGTTCGAACCCTGTGGGCTCCCCCCAGAGTTGGTGTTGCAGTGTCCTTGAGCAAGACTCAGAACCCCTAATTGCTCCTGATGTGGCAGGTCGGTGCCTTGCATGGTTTGCTCCGGCATCGGTGGGTGAATGTGATGCACAATCTCTGTAAAGCGCCTTGGATAAAGGCACCATATAAATGCACCATTCATTCACCATTATTTGTCTTTCACTGCCCCCCCCCCCCCCCGTACAGTTTTCTAATGAATGTTGACATGGTAATGGTATTTTCTCATTGTGTGTCTCCTCACGTATATTTCTGTGTGTGTGTGTGTGTGTGTGCGTGACCCAGGACAAGCTGAAGGCTCTGGTGTGGGCCAGCCAGGCGTTTCAGGAGAAGCCCAGTGACATGGAGGCTCTGTGGGACTGCTGTGCTCCGCTCCTCTACTCACTGGAAAACAGACAGAAACAGCTGGGCTTGGGGGACAAGGTAACGTGTGTGTGTGTGTGTGTGTGTGTGTGTGTGTGTGTGTGTGTGTGTGTGTGTGTGTGTGTGTGTGTGTGTGTGTGTGTGTGTGTGTGTGTGTGTGTGTGTGTGTGTGTGTGTGTGTGTGTGTGTGTGTGTGTGTGTGTGTGTGTGTGTGTGTGTGTGTGTGTGTGTGTGTGATCGTTTAACGGTAGGCTAAGTGATTCTCTTTGGTTAAAATAAGTGTTAACGTACTAATTGCTATAGAGAAGTCCTGAACGTCACTCGCTCGTCCCCTCGATTCCCCTGGTTCACAGAAGTTTTTCTCTATGGAGAATAACATGGGGTGATCTTAAAATCGTCTCATATAAGCATTGTGGTCCAAAATTAAGCAAGCTGTCTCTGTGTTATCATCGGGGAGGCGGCTCTGTATCGTTTGAGACAGTCAGTCACTCATATATGATACAGTCTGTTTCTAGCGAAAATGTAACCAATTCAGTAGCAGTAACAATAGCGTCAGGATTTGCGCCCCTCTACCGATATTGACGTCAGACTTCGGTGTTTGTTCAGTAACAGGAGTCTCCACGTCTCTCCAGCACTTTATTAAACAATAAATGCATTTTGAGGTCGGGATGACATTTTTATCCAATCAGGCCTAGAGAAGTCTGACAGGATAGAGATTAAACAAGTGGAATTGGTAGTGATGACGCAAAGAAATGAGCAGACAAAATTGGAACTGAAACACCATAAAAATGTGCAATCCACCCGAAAATGTAATGAACAAACACTCTTATCTATAGCAATAATTGCTATCATAATAATGCTTTTAATCTTTTAACAAAATAATGTTTTTGTTTTATTTAACTCATTTAGGCCTGACGTCAATTTTTTTTTTTAAATACAGTTTTCTGAAATGCCTATGTTTCTATATCAGTGGTGCTCAATATTTCATGTCAAAGACCCCAAAAATTATCCGTATTTGGCCGCCGACCCCCATCTGCAAATGTGTAGTTCCAGGGAGCAAAGATTTGAGTTAAAAACGTTCGCTCTGAAAGAATATACTTTCAAAGATTTGCGCCACATTTTGGCGATTTTTCAAAAAATAGCAGATCTACAAGCTCGTAGCGTGGCACAGAGTGCTTGTAGATCTATTTTTCAATGGCTAAAGCATAACCAAACACCAAATGGGGTTTTGTTAACCCGCCAAAAATGGGTTAGCAAAGCCTTTAAAAAAAGATGCATTCCAACTACCGGGTATGGTTACTAATGTCTTCCTCCTCCTGTGTGCCGCAGGGCATTACCACCTATTACTAATTACTAATGTCTTCCTCCTCCTGTGTGCCGCAGGGCATTACCACCTATTTCTCAAGGAACTGTGCTTTGGAGGACGCTGAGCTGGCCCAAAAGTTCCTCGACTCACAGGTCAGCATCCAGGGAGCCCTTAACGTCCTACCGGCCGGGTCTGTCTGTATAGTCCTATACTCCTTCACCCACCACAGCCAAATTCAAGACACATTTGCAAGAGGAACTCCATTTGTCTATATATATATATATATATATTGGTTTTTTTCTTCTTTTCAACCTGACAAGCATCATGTCCACATCCACCACAGCCTCATACCGGATAGAATTTGGTGTTGTGACCACAGAACACAACGCGCACCCAGACTGCAGGGGCTCTGGCAGACCACTTCTAATAATAATAATAATGGATTTTTATTTATAACACACTTTATATTCGTCAGAATCTCAAAGTGCAACAGCAAATGAATAAAAGCAGAAGAAACAACACACCATTAAAAACATCTAATAGAATGGGATAATTTAAAACATAAGGGCAAGGCTATGAAAATGCTTTGGTATAAAGGAAAGTTTTTAGTCCTCTTAAAAGTGTCGACCGACTGTGGGGGGCTCAAGTGGGTGGGGGGAGAGCGTTCCACAGTTCGGGGGCGCCCGAGCACTTCCTTTCAATCAAGGCGGGGGTGGGCTAGCTTTTCGGGTACGGGATCACTTGGTCGTTTTCCAAGGGCTGGCGTGATCACCCAGTGCCAGCTTTTAGGTCCCATTGTAGGCTGCTAATTAGAATAATGCAAGCATTGAATAAGTCAATAATTTAACAATAAACCCTAACAAAGAACGAGTAAATAATTGAATATGAATACTGGTGACGTATCGTGGCTGTGCCACAGCGCAAATGTAAACACAAGCTAACAGGACTACAACTCTAAATTATTATACATTATGTTTACCGTTTCTGCACGAGAGAGACCAGATCAAGGTAGGAGGAGGGAGCATGTGAACTCAATACTGCAGCAATCTGGCGGAGTCAGGTTAGGCCTAGGCTAGATATGCTTTGACTAATTCGATTCACAGGACAATTGTACTCGACTGCAACGGTGGGGGAAAGGGTGGATTAAATAAAAGTGTCAGTGATTCATGAATCGCGGAGCTCAAGCGGTTTTGAAGGCTAGCAGATCTACGAGCTCTCTCAACATGTTAGACACGATGCGTTGTGAGCTTGTAGATAAGGTGAGATTTTTCCATTTATTTTCTTTCGTGTTTGAATAGTGTGATTTGTTTGTGTATTTTGTGCCGTCTTCTAGAACCTGTCTGCCTACAACACGCGTCTGTTTAAGAGGGAGAAGGGAGGAAAGGCTTGTTACGAGGTGCGCCTGGCATCGGCTGTCCAGAAAGGTCAGAAAGTATTTTCTTTAATATGTTTTATCATAGTTGCACTAAATGACCCATTTAGACCTGAGGCCGATTATTTAAAAAAAGTCTTCTAAATCCTAAAAGTTTTCTGGAAAAACCTATGTTTCTGTGTCGGCAGTGCTCAACCTTTATCACGTCACGGACCCCCAGAATTATTTGTATTTGCCCGCCGACCCCCCATCTGAAAATATGTTCCAGGCACCCTCCTCCCATGAAGCAAAGATAGCTACGAGCTTGTAGATCTGCTATTTTTTCAATAGCTAAAGTATAACACCAAAAGGGGTTCCCGACCTTCAGCCTGGCATCCCTAGCGTCGTTATAAACAAAAGAACAATTAAACATCTTCATAAAAAAAACGTTAGATCTACAAGGGCCGCAACGTATCGCTCTGCAACGCGTTGTGAGCTTGTAGAGCTGCCATTTTCGTGTGAAACAGTATGAAGTGGGGTTTTTCTTTTGTGGTTGAATTGTCAGCCAAATTCAGCATAATTACTGCAGTCATATTCTGCATTGAATAAGAACTGTATATACAATTTGTCCGACTACGTTTTTATGTTTTTTGTTCTACTGGCCAAAGATGCACATCCTTCAGTCACGCCACTTACTTTAATGTCCTTCTTTTGACTTCTGAGGTCAGAAGTGTGAGATTCCTGAGATTCCTCAGAACAGACTGTGTGGCACGGAACTTTACCACTTCTGCAAATAAAACATATTTTTAACGGCAGCTATTTGTTTTAGTGGATATTACTGTTTCTATGTCATGATGTATTCTTGGAACAAGCACGCAACCAACATGGTGTCGGGATGTGCGAGTCTTTTTGATCTCATGTCATTGTCTTTTATTTTATTTTTTGATTTATTTGATCCTGGTTTTAAAGGACCAGTGTAACATGAGTAGAAGTCGTTTTACAACAGCGTGTGCAAAAGAAAAACCCCACAAAAATATCTTATCTACAAGCTCGCAATACATCACCATGACATGCGTTGTTAGATCTGCTATTTATGGTATCTTTGAAAAGAAACTACATTTATGGATCTTATCTTTCGATCAACTTTTGCGCCTCTACACCTACAGTAAATTGTGCATTTATATGTACTTGTACTGTACCTACTGTAAGCCAACGGTCTGTGATCTGCTTCCACAGACTGCGCCACAGAGGGGGAATGTGCGTCGCGCTGTGGCGACTTCACGTTCGACGGCAAAGACTTCCAGGTGACGAGAGGCGACTACGCTCCTCTGATGGAGAAGGTCAGCCACTACCTCCAACAAGCACAGGTCAGTGGAGGAGCAAGGCCCATGGACCTTTTGAACCTAGTATAACACCCATTTAGACCTGAGGACGATTCTATAAAAGTCGTCCAAATCGTGACGGTTTTCTGAAAAACCTCATGTTTCTGTGTCAGTCGTTCTCAAACATTTCCATGTCGAGGACCCCTAAGATTATCTGTAATTGGCCGCCGACCCCACCTAAAAATGTTGTTCCAGGGACCCCCCCCCCAAGCAAAGATTTGAGTTGAAAATGTTCGCTCTGAAAGAATGTATATTCACAGATTTGTGCCACATTTTCACGATATTCTTTTCAAAAATAGCAGACCTGCAAGCTTGTAGATCTGCTATTTTTCAACAGCTAAAGTATAACATAATGCTTTAAAACACCAAAAGGGGTTCCCGCCCCAAATGGGTTAACACAGTAGTTTTCAACCCATTTGATTTCAATGCCCAGTATTTATTCCGATTTTGAGCCACGGACCACCATTTTATGTGATTTAGCCCCTTAACCCCATGCATGTTGTTGTCGTTGGATGAGATTTTGTCCATAATTCCATGCTGTATTGATGTTGGTACCATTAGGAGAGATAACAATTCTTCTACATTCTTTCATTCTGTAGACTTCATGTAAATTAAATGAGATGTTTAACAATAATTTCACTTTTTTTTTTTTTTGCGGCTTACGCCTTTTATTGATTTTTTAAGGGACAGATAGTAGGCTGACAGGAAACGGGAGAGAGATGGGGGGATGACATGCGGTAAAGGCCGTGTCGGGTTCGGGAGTCGAACCCGCGGCACACCGCGACTGGATCACCAGTCCGGTGCCCAGACCGTTACGCTACGGCCTGGGCCAATAATTTCACTCTTGAGAGCGTGAAATGAAACCATTTTACACTCTAGTTAATATCTATACTGGTCCATTTGGTTACCAACTCTCCATCAGTTAGCTGCGGACACAAATGGAACCCCCTCAATTACCACTGGTTGAAAACCACTGCATTAACCCATTCTGGGCAGGAAGCCCTTTTGGTGTTAGCATCATGTTATGCTTTAGCTATTGAAAAATAGCAGATCTACGTCGTTGGCATCAGAAGTCTTAAGAGGCACTGTGTGTGTAACGTCACTGTTCACGACGGATGCATGTGGTAACTCGTGACGCCGTTCTGTGATTGGCTGAACAGGCGCACGCCGCCAACGACAACCAGCGGCGGATGCTGGAGGAGTACTGCCGCAGTTTCACCTTCGGCTCGGTCGACGCCCACAAGGAGGGCTCCCGCTACTGGATCAAAGACAAGGGACCAATCGTAGAGAGGTAACGTTTGAGCTCTTTTTTTGTAATTAATGCTCCCCCCCCCCCCCCCCCCCCCCCCCCTTTTTATTTTATTTTTCTAAGATTTGTTTTTGGCTTTTCTGCCCTTTTTATTGATAGTCCATCAAGTGGAGATTGACAGGAAAGAGGGAGAGAGAGAGAGAGATAAGGGGAGAGACTCGCTGCAAAGGTCGTCATGAACGGGACTCGAACACGCGACACGCTGTCAGGCCCAGAGCCTGTATGTGCCATGTGCCTGGACCGCTATAGGCCAGCGGGCGCTCCGGATATAGTTTTTGGGGGTTTTTTTGAGGACCGGTGGAAAGATGCTAATGTCTTAGGGAGGAGAACGCGACAAAGAAATCTCCAGTTGTCCATGAGTTCAATGCTTCACGGGTGTGACTGAGAGGAACCCAAGTGGAACAGTGAGGTCACAGTGAGTAGGCGTGAAGAAGGTGGAGGACTTTAATCCATTCTGACCTGAGATCAGATTCTAAAAATATCCTCTACATCCTGACAGTTTTCAGAAAAAGCTAATGTTTCTATGTCAGTCGTTCTTCGATGTCCACTCCTCCGGCGTACCAGTGTAAATTCTTCCGCCCTCCCGTCAACATGCATGGCTCCAACGAACCATGCAGCAGCCAATGAGGCATCTATTATTTTAAATATCTATGGGAGGGATAGTGAGTGTATATCGGCAGAAAGATGTTGAAGTTGGAAGTGCCATGCCGGAGGCCTCCCAGAGGACGACCAAAGAGAAGATTTATGGACGTAGTGAAAGAGGACATGAGAGAAGAGGAGGCAGAGGACCAGGGTGAGATGGAGGCAGATGATTGGCTGAGGAGACGGAGGACAGGGTGAGATGGAGGCGGATGATTCGCTGTGGCGATCGACCCCTCAAGGGAAAAGCCCCAAAAGATGGGGGGGGGGGGGGTGTAACACTTTACATACTGTAACTGACATAGCCATGACTTATTTTCTGTCGGTTCTAAAGAGAGTTCTAAATGTGGATGGTCTTGAAAAAAATCTAACATAATTTATAATTATCCACACACTGCACACTGCTGCTTACCGTCGACAGCATGTCAATACTATGTGGGTCAAAAGTTTGGATCTATTGATGATAAAGAGCGACTTCTCTCCCTTCTTGCGATCTTATATCTTCTAATGTGTTCTCTTCTCTTGTTCTTCTCAGCTACATAGGTTTCATAGAGAGCTACCGGGACCCGTTTGGCTCCAGAGGAGAGTTTGAAGGTAACTTCTCTCACGCAAAATCTTTGAGGAACGGAAATCTTTTTTCCACTCTAAACACCGGTTAGGAGGACCTTTTACGAATAGGATGCAGGCAAATTCCAGCTCAGCCAATAATTGGCATCTGCTAATTACATTTTATATCTGCAAATATATATTTGGTGATGTATGTTTGCATGCAAAATACAATCACACCCGTGTGAAGTGAGGGGCGCTTTACCAACCCTTATCATCTTACATCATCGCGATATCATAACATGATGTGCCGATTTGCTCAGTGACAGACAAAACGAACATTAAACTCTGTCCATTGTCAATGGTCGTTTTTAATGTTTGTCTAGACAAGACAAACATAAAAAAAATTGATTGAATTTTCTCCTGCATACTTTTACTAAGTATGCTTGTCATGTGCAGGATTGAAAATGGTAAACATACTGTATATTAGGCTAGATTCTAGCCGCTAGGATATTGTAGAAAACGCCCTGAAGTCTTTTCAAATAGTTTTCCGCTCGGCTTCGTCCTGTCTGTTGAATTTAAATGTCACCAGATGAGTGGGCGGAGATCTTGTGAGGCTTTATCGGAGTCCACCCGAGATTAGATGGATTGGGTAGGAGTTGTTCTCTTTGAGTGTGTTCTTTTGAAGTGAAGTTGAAAGTTGAAACACATGTTGGTGGACTGTGAATGGAGAAAGTACAGAGGGTCACTGGCGGCCATTGTGTGCCTGAACCGTTATGTATCAGCTAGTGTTTTCATGTGGATGCATCTCCTATACTGTTCATTTCACTATTAACCCATTCTGACCTGAGATCAGATTCATACGAGGATTCCGCCGGACACACACTGGTCTGATCAACCCATTCTGACCTGAGATCAGATTCTAAAAATGTCAGTCGTTCTTCGATTTTTCAAAAATAGCAGACCTACAAGCTCGTATCGCGCCACTCGGTGGCGCGATATGAGCTTGTAGATCTGCTATTTTTCAATAGCTAAAGCATAACATGATGCTGACACCAAAATGGGTGCCCGGTCAGAATGGGTTAAGTGTGTACCTTGTTTTAGATCAGTGGTTTTAAACTTTTTTCATATCACGGCCCATTATTTCTTCGGCCTTTGAGCCACGGACGACCATTTGATGAGATGTAGCCTCTTGGACAAAATACTTTTAAAATGTTGTCATCCTTGGATAAGATTTTGTCCAGAATGTTGGTACCATTAGGGGAGAGAACAGGCAAACGTTGATCAAAATACATTCTCTAATTCTGTAGAATGAATTAATTGAACTCTTGAAAAGCGTAACAGGAAACCCATTTAGGCATGAAATTAAAAATAAATCTTCTAAATCCTCCAGTTTGCTGAAATAAATATTTTCACGATTTTTCAAAAATAGCACACCTACAAGCTCGTAGAGCTATGAGCTTGTAGATCTGCTATTTTTCAATAGCAACATTACAACATAATGTTTAAAACACCAAAAGGGGTTCCCGCCCAGAATGGGTTAAAGATCTATAAGGGTCCATTTGGTTTCCAACTCCCATCATTTAGCTGGGGAATCTCCTCAAGGACCACTGGTTGAGATCCACTGCTTTAGATCATAGAACCTCTTTATATTATTAAGGTTTTTGTAGAGCTAGACGGATGCATCGATCTGGCCCATAATATATCGGCCATTATTTGAACTTTTTGGTTCGACATCAGTAATATTGGCAATTATGCAGCCAATGTGTCCCGATTTTTGTTTGGTTGCTTGATTGAATACTTTATTAACAGTTGGCAGAAAAAAAGCACAAATGTACCGTTCAGTACCAGGTCTCCTAAGAGAATTTAAGACCAAGAAAGCCTATTTATTGGCTTGCTTGGTCCTTTTGCATCACTTTCAATCCTTAATTTATTCATGTCGTTATAGATGACTATGTTTGAAACGGGTCTAAAGTAGTAAAATAACACAACGCTCAGTTCATGTTTTTTCCTAAAATGTGGTCCGCATCGGGCTCCCTACCAACAGTGAGAAAGCCGATCTCCTGCTGCAGTTTTATCATAAGCTGTCATAAGATATCGATACATAAATCAAAACATTTTTCTGAAAAACCTATGTTTCTATGTCAGTGGTGCTCAACCTTTTTCAAGTCAAGGACCCCCAGAATTATCTCCATTGGGCCACGGACCCCCATCTAAAAATATGTAGTTCCAGGGACCCACCCCCCCAGAAGCAAATATTTTAGTTAAAAATGTTCGCTCTGAAATATATATATATTCCATGATTTGCGCCACATTAGAACGACTTTTCAAAAATAGCAGACCTACAAGCTCGTAAGTGCGCCACTCAGTGGCGCGCTATGAGCTTGTAGATCTGCTATTTCTCAATAGCTAAATTATAACAATGTTTAAAACACCAAAATGGGTTAATGGGCACATTTGCGGCGCATCGCCAGTCGCCGCGGAAAATGAGTCGACCCGAGAGAGACGAGTCACTTCATGCTGAAAACGGCTCAGTGCAAAACACTCTGAACTATTACACAGCAAAAAACACTAAATCCAATATCCCCCCCCCCACCGTGTCCCGCCAGGCTTCGTGGCGGTGGTGAACAAGGCCATGAGCGAGCGCTTCGCCAAGCTGGTCAGCTCCGCCGAGGTGCTGCTCCCCGAGCTGCCCTGGCCCCGGGACTACGAGAAGGACACCTTCCTCAAGCCGGACTTCACCTCGCTCGACGTGCTCACCTTCGCAGGCAGTGGCATTCCTGCTGGCATCAACATCCCCAACTGTACGTATTATTCAACGCACATTTCGTTTTTCTTTCTTAGACTTTTGTCCTCTGCCGTGTCTGAGATAAGTGTGTGTGTGTGTGTGTGTGTGTGTGTGTGTGTGTGCGCGCACATGCATGCGCGTAGACGACGACATCAGACAGTCGGAGGGCTTTAAGAATGTGTCGCTTGGCAACGTGCTGGCTGTGGCCTACGCCACACAAAAGGACAAACTCACTTTCTTGGAGGAGGACGACAAGGTCTGTTGTGCACACACACACACACACACACACACACACTGCTTTCAGTCCCCACATTACGTTTCATAGAAATGGTTACCGCCAGTCGTACACCAACGTGTGTGTGTGTGTGTGTGTGTGTGTGCGCGTTTCAGGACGTGTATATCGCGTGGAAAGGCCCATCGTTTGAGGTGCAGGTTGGTCTCCATGAGCTGCTGGGTCATGGCAGTGGTAAACTGTTTGTGAAGGTCAGTAGCAGCAGAGTCACAATACACCTCCCCTTAGAGTTGCATTTAATTGGGCGCCCGGTGGCCTAGCGGTCCAGGCGCATGGTGCCACATATAGGCTCTGGCCTGACAGCGCGTCGCGTCATGTTCCAGTCCCGTTCATGCATTTATTTTTAACCCATTCTGACCTGACATCAGATTCTAAAAATGTCTTCTACATCCTGACAGTTTTCTGAAAAAGCTATGTTTCTATGTCGGTCGTTCTTCGGTTAAAAATAAATAGCAGACCTACAAGCTCCTAGCGCGCCACTCAGTGGCGCGCTAGGAGCTTGTAGGTCTGCTACTTTATTGCCTTATCAAGTCATGACGTGATATATTCACCTAGCTTACTGTATACAGGTATATTGTGTGACAAATCTGTCTCTGTGTGGCTATTTTGTTTTGTTTATTTTCCTCTTTTATTACTACCATTTTACCTATATTCTTATTTTCTTGCCCGTAATGCTATGAATTGTGAATGTGAATGCCTCAATAAGCACTTTAAAACCAATAAGAACTCTCAAGTGTTATTAGAATAACTGAAATTTGTGAAAGTATGAACCAAGAAGTCCGTGTACAATCTTCAACACATCGGTGAAGTAGATAAAGAACAAGCGTTTGAGTTGAGTTTGTACGCTAACGGGTTCGTACCTCTCTGTCTCCTCTGTTCAGGACGACAAGGGCAAGTTCAACTTTGATGAGACGAAGGTTACCAACCCAGAGACTGGACAACTGGTCAGTTTGTGTGTGTGTGTGTGTGTGTGTGTGTGTGTGTGTGCGCGCGCACCCTTTGCGCCACCCGAAACGAGTGCCTGTGTGTGTTTTATTTTTTTCTCCCACTGTGGCTCTTCAGAGTGCAGACTATTGTCTATTATAGAATAAAATATTAATCAATAGTAAAGCGATCAGTCTTTGTTGTCCGTGTGTGTTTAACTTGACTGTCATAATTAGTTAATGGGCCTCTGATCAGGCTGAAACTTTGCCTAAATTAAAAATGTGAGTCATACATCATAAATATCATAGATGACTGGTCAACTTGGAAGTCCCGACATCCACATTTGAGCCATGGTGCTGTTCCCATGACGTGGATCTCATCTCATATGATTTCCTTTTCCTTTTTTTTTGTTTAATTTTTTTTTGTTGTACCGCAGGTGTCGACTTGGTATAAAGGCAGCGAGACGTGGGACAGCAAATTCTCCACCATCGCCTCCACCTACGAAGAATGCCGTGCAGAGTGTGTGGGCCTGTACCTGTGCCTGAACAAGGAGGTGCTCGGGTATGTACGCAGGCAGCAGTTATTGTATTTTTAATTTCTTTGTCTGCCTTCATTGATAAGTATCAAGTAAAGATAGACGGGGAAGAGGGAGGGAGGGAGAGAGAAGGGGAGAGGCATGCAATTATAAGAACTCTTCGTCTCTGATTAATGGGACTCGAAACATGCGACGCGCTGTCAGGCCAGAGCCTATATATGTGGCATGTGCCTGGACCGCTAGGCCAGCGGGCGCCCCCGCATGCAGCCTTTTGACCACCAAAGCCCACCACCTACCTGTCCACCACAGTTCATCCTGTCTCCAATCTCCGCTCTCCCTTTCTCTTTCATGTCCTTTATCCCAATCTCTTAAAGATGGAGGGCCACAATGTTTTGTATTTTTCCAGTTTTTCATGTGTCTATGAGGTGACAGTACTTCATTAGACACCCTGGAGTTGTTTTTATGTGCAATGGTGTATTAACTTTGTAATGAGGGTTGTTAATGAGGCTTCAGTTCAGGTGGATCACCACCCATCACCACCCGCCAGGCCAACCAGGCATACTTAATGAACTGGTGGGCATGTCCACATAAAGGCATGATTTTAACAAATACTGTACACTTTTTGGAAAAAGTTCTTCCCCCTTATATTGTAATAATACCTGATGATCATGTTTTAGGGTGGGAAGAAATGGTGGCGCTCCATCTTTAATGTTATTTTTGCTCCAGTCTCATTCGCTTTCTCTCATTCTTCTTTCCTCTGTTACTGTATTCCTGCTTTACTCCATCTTCACCCCCCCCCCCCTCATCTCTCTCTCTCTCTCTCTCTCTCTCTCTCTCTCTCTCTCTCTCTCTCTCTCTCTCTCTCTCTCTCTCTCTCTCTTACATTGTGTATGTAGTCAGTATGTAGGTGTTATTGTCTCCAGTGGCCATCTGGGTGCTAGCGTGGCGCCAGGCCTAATGATGAATGGCGTGTGTAGGGTTCCACTTTTATGGGCCGGGGGGGGGGGGTTGACTTCCAACCTTCTGGTCATTCATTTTTATGGCATTGGCGATATGTTTTATCACTGCTTCTGGTCAGGCTGAATTAAATTCTGATATTCTTTTGGGATAATGTAGAACGTCTCAATATGTTTGATATGCATTTGTTTGATCAAATTTAATGTATCTTTCAATTTTTATTAATGTGTGTTTTTGTCAATGAGATTAACCCGGACGCCTCTGTTTTGGGCATATGTTCGAACATTTAAAAGTGTCCTCCCCACAAACGCATCGTTAAGCGATGCTTTGTGAGCTTGTAGATCGTCTATCTTCGCACAAATAAGAATACAGGGTTGAAGCTGTGAAGCAAATGTTCGTTTTCCTTTACAAATCGAACCGTGTGTGTGTGTGTGTGTGTGTGTGTGTGTGTGTGTGTGTGTGTGTGTGTGTGTGTGTGTGTGTGTGTGTTTGTGTTTGTTTCTCTCTCCAGCATTTTCGGGTACGCGGGCCAGGATGCCGAGGATGTGGTGTATGTCAACTGGCTGAACATGGTCAGAGCTGGACTACTGGGCCTGGAGTTCTACACAACAGACAGCCAGAGCTGGAGACAGGTAAGTCTGTCTGTCTCTCTCTCTGTCTGTCTCTCTCTGTCTCTATCTCTGTCTGTCTCTGTCTGTCTCTATCTCTGTCTGTCTGTCTCTGTCTCTCTCCGCCTGTCTTTGTCTCTCTCTCTCTCTGTCTGTCTGTCTCTCTCTTTCTGTCTGTCTCTCTCTTTCTGTCTGTCTCTCTCTTGCCGTCTGTCTCTCTATGTCAATGTGTAAAATAAACAACGGTGACATTTGCACTGAAAACGACATTAACAATAATTAAAGAATGATCTGTCGGTCTCTCCGACGTCTTCTCCCAGTCCTGTTCTGTGTCTCTCACGCTCTCACTGTCCCGATTTGGGATGGTATGCAGCTTGGATTTCTCTATGACTGTTATCGTTGCTCTTTTATTTAACCCATTCAGGACGGGAACCCCCAGGTATTGAAAAATAGCAGCTCTACAAGCTCATAGCACGGCAGCTTGCAGATCTGCTTTTTTCTTTTTTTTAAGTCTTGAAAATGTGGCACAAATCTTTGAATATATATTCTTTCAGAGCAAACATTTTTAACTTGAATCTTCTGCTTCTGGGGAGGTCCCTGGAACAACATATTTTCAGATGAGGGTCGGCGGCCAATTACATATAATTTTGGGGGTTCTTGACATGAAAAAGGTTGAGCACCACCACTGACATAGAAACATGAGGTTTTTTAGAAAATAATCAGGATTTAGAAGACTTATTTTCAGAATCTCCCTCCGGTCTAAATGGGTTAAAAGTTAGTAGTTGTACAGTAATCTACCCCATCTCACTTAATCGCTCTCTCACGGCCGCTCCTTCACAACACGTCATAACCAGGAATAATCGCCTTCATTAACCCATTTAGACCTGCGCTCGATTCTATAAATGTCTTCTAAAATCACGACAGTTTTCTGAAAAACCTATGTTTCTATCAGTGGCGCTCAACAATTTCATGTCAAGGACCCCCGGAATTATCTGTATTTGGCCGCCGAACTCCATCTGAAAATATGTTATTCCAGGGACAAAGAAGCAAAGATACGTTCGTTCTGAAAAAATATATATTCCATATTTGCGCCACATTTTCACAATTCTTCAACAATAGCAGACCTACAAGCTCGCAGTGCGCCACTCGGAGGCGCGCTATGAGCTTGTATATCTGCTATTTTCAAATAGCTACAGTATAACATAATGCTTTAAAACACCAAAAGGGGTTCCCGCCCAAAATGGATTAATGTACAGCTGTTGAGAGCGTGACAGCGTTACAAAGTGCTTTCCAAACAGCCGTGACACACGGCCTAAACTCTGTGTATTTATTGCATTGGGACTGTCCCAGCTTACACTCTGGTGATTCCTTTTTTTCTTCTTCGAGTGCATAAGTGTGTCATGCTGTGTTTATACGACTCATGGAATGTGCAGTATGTTGTCTGTCCGTGTATCCGTGTTGATTTCGTCGACAAAATGGAAACTAAAATGAAAACTAAACTATGATGACTAAAACATAGACTGACAATTTCGTCGTCAAATAAAAACTAGACTAAAATGTTAGGAAGGGACTAGTGGACAAGAGATCCAGTATAAGTCCTTTTACTCTTGGTTGCATTGTAGATCGGCTGTTTTCAGCGTGCGTGAAGTCATTGCGGTTATGACGGCATCAAGGCCCGCCAGAATGCATTTCAGTCGACTAAATAAATCAACCGTAGATTTAGTCGACTAAAATCGTATGATATTCAGTCGACTATAAAACTACCGGTAGACTAACACTGACGCATTCCAGGTGACAAGATTCCTTTACAGGATCTCCTCACTGGTCAGCAAAAACACCTTGAAGACCTTAACAGGAGCCCTCGTACAAGGTTTCTTTGACTATGCATCCACCTCTTGGTACCACAGCACCTCAAAGGCCCTAAAAACAAGGCTCCAGACCTCCCAAAACAAACTGGTCAGGCTCCTACTTGGCCTCACCCCCCGAACCCACCTCACCCCTGCCCACTTTGACAGGCTGGGATGGCTTAGGGTCGTCGACAGAGTACAGCATCTTGCAATGGGTCTGGTCCACAAGATTCGATACACCACCAAGATACCCATGTACCTGTCTAAATACTTCCTTAATGTAAACGAAGTCCACACCCACAACACCAGAGGGAGTGCAACAAACCATGTACAACCCAGATTCGGCACAAACAAGGGACTAAATTCTTTTCGCTCCTATGCCACCAAAATGTGGAACGCCCTACCAACAGTCATTAAGACATGTGAATCCCTTGACTCCTTCAAAACCGCTCTCAAAGGGCACCTACGGATGGCTGCAATTCGAAACTGGCCTCTGTAAAATCTGAATCCCCCCCACCCCCCACCCCATTTCCCTCACTGTATATTGTATATTTTCCCAGTGCTTGTATATTTTCCCTTTTTTGCTTCCCATATGATGAATTCCTGTTCTGTTCTTTAGCTACATAGAAATGTCTATTTGTATGTCTCTAAATGGTTGTATGTCTTTAAATGTTTTGATGAATTGAACAATGTGGACCCTGTTGTAAACAAGTGTAATGCTTAATTGGGTCGTCCACTCACAGTTGACAGTCTTTGTATTGAGTTTGTGCTTAAAATGTACTGTAAATTCTACAAACTGTTAATAAATATTTCAATCAATCAATCAAACCTAAAATGTGACTAAAACTATATAAATGAAAACCATTCAAGAAACTTGTGACTAAAACTAAAATCGAAAAGATGTGCTGCCTAAAACAACACTCTGTGTGTGTGTGTGTGTGTGTGTGTGTGTGTGGTTCCCAGGCCCACATGCAGGCCCGCTATGTGATCCTGCGGGTGCTGCTGGAGGCGGGCGAGGGCCTGGTGACGCTGGAGGAGACCACAGGACAGGACGGCCGGCCGGACGCCCAGATCACCCTGGACCGCAGCAAGATCCACACCGTGGGCAAGGACGCCATCCGCAGGTTCCTCTGCAAACTGCAGGTATGCGTCTTATTTAAAACCCATTTTGACCCGAGATCAGATAGATATCTTTTGCATCTTTCATGATTTATTTTAGATTGTCTACATCAGAGGCGAATAGTTCTTCTTACTGTCATGGGTGAAAAAACATGTTTTTTCTCCGTTGGGTACTTTATTTAGTTTTCTAATAAACACAGTGGTACGATTTCAGTTCACAACGAACACATGATTCACTCACTCAGGACAGCAGAGTAAACGGTAAAGTAAAGAATTAATGAATGTCTATTGTAGCGGAATTGTGGCGGTCGCTTATTCACGTACCATTCATTGCATGAGGAAGGTGTTTCTCGCCCACCCACCCCCCAGTGGGCCCCTGCCCCCCACCACCCCCGTAAAGGTGTGACTACGTGACAAAACCTGGAAGGCCCCAGGCCCCTTCACATTCGATCTGCCCCATCCATTAATGTTTTTAAGACTCCTCTCTTCTCCCTGGCTTTCAATCCATTTTAGGTTTTTCTGTATCTTAGCTGTTTTTTGTTTTTGCTCATTTTAACCTTTCATGCTTATATTTTTGTCATTTCTGATTGTTTCTCGTTTACATTCTGTGTTCTCTTGCCTGTTCTCTGTTTTGCCACTGATGTACAGCACTTTGGTCAACCTTGGTTGTTTTAAAACGTGCTATATAATATAAATAAAGTTGGATTTGAAAACAACAGGACATGGAGGACTCAGGAGGGAAGCTCCCTCTGAAAGTCCTCTGAAATATATTCAAAGATCTGTGCCGCATTTTTACGAATTTTCAAAAATAGCAGACCTACAACTAAAGCTCGTAGCGCGCCACTCGGTGCTATAAATAATGCTTCGTTTATACACAAACGGTTCCCGGCCAGAATTGGTTAACCACAGGATCCTTGCAGTGATATTCTGAGGTGAACATGTGGCGGAATTTGCAGATCTTGCTCTACGTTGTGAGCTTGTAATTGTTGCAATTTTCGGAAGAGAGATTTCTTTTTATAGAGGAAAAACATGTGAGGGGGCTTAATATTAGTCCGTGGGGGACTCCAGTCAATGAAATGTATAGGGTTAAGTGGTTAACAAAAGGATACAAATATGTCTTGTATGTGTGAAGTGTACGGCAGAATTTACATGGCTTATTACTGCTCACAATGGAACATTAGATTTGTAAGCGGTTGAGCAGTGGAGCAGATATTATATTCCACTTTTTCCTTCACCGTGTCATTTCAAAATGATACCCCTCGTCGCCAAAACCAACCGAGAATCACATTCTTGGTTAGTTCATAGAGCTCTGAGATGTTGTTTATTGTTTGGAGGACTACTGTTAACTGATTGAAAACACGTGTAGGATTGAAACGTGTCTCCACTATCTCCATGTTCCACGTCTTCATCTCAGTGACTAAAGAGAAAGAAGCCGAAAGTAACTTTAATTAATTAATTAATATTGAGCTCAATATTGAGTTTTTCATGTTGCTCATTAAATTGCCCTGTTGGCTCATAAGTTCTCACATTTGTAATTTACTGTACCATATGGACGCATTTTTCTGTGATTATGTTTAACATGTAGTACTTTTGATTCTTGGAATAGTTCAGCATAGTAGAATCACAAATCGGATGTATTATATCGTTGTCGAAAGTAACACATTCCACAAGCTAGAAACTCGCCGTTTCTTGCTGAGCTTGTAGATCTGCTACTTGAGCTATTGTTTTTTTTTTTTTACTTGAATCCTGAAAAGTACGTTTTGGAGATGCATGGATCCACCCGACAAAGACGATATTATAAAAAGACTGCTGTCCCATTATCTGTCTCTCTCCCTTTCAGATAAAAAAAAATCACTGTTTGGCCGGTGTCCTATACTGTTTCTTTTTTTAAGATTTAAGATTTCTTTTGAGCTTTTCTGCCTTTATTGATAAGTATCATCAAGTGAAGATGGACGGGAAAAGAGGAAGGAGAGACACGCAGCAAAGGTCGCCCTGAACGGGACTCGAACACACGACGCGCTGTCAGGCCAGGGCCTATATAGCCTGCATGCGCCTGGACCGCTAGGCCAGCGGGCGCCTATATACTCCTATATATGCCAACACTGACGTCGTGATGTCTCCTATAGGTGTTCAAGTCCACGGCGGACGTGGAGGGGGGCAGGGCTCTGTACGAGGGCTACTCGGCCGTCGGCGACGCCGGCGCCCACAACTTCCTGCGGCTCAGAGACACCGTCCTGCTGAGGAAGGAAGCCCGCAAGATGTTTGTCCAGGCCAACACCAACGTCCACGGTAAGATGTTTGTCCAGGCCAACACCAACATCCACGGTAAGATGTTTGTCCAGGCCAGCACCAACGTCCACGGTGAGATGTTTGTCCAGGCCAACACCAACGTCCACGGTAAGATGTTTGTCCAGGCCAGCACCAACGTCCACGGTAAGATGTTTGTCCAGGCCAGCACCAACGTCCACGGTAAGATGTTTGTCCAGGCCAGCACCAACGTCCACGGTAAGATGTTTGTCCAGGCCAACACCAACGTCCACGGTAAGATGTTTGTCCAGGCCAACACCAACATCCACGGTAAGATGTTTGTCCAGGCCAGCACCAACGTCCACGGTAAGATGTTTGTCCAGGCCAGCACCAACGTCCACGGTAAGATGTTTGTCCAGGCCAACACCAACGTCCACGGTAAGATGTTTGTCCAGGCCAACACAAACGTCCACGGTAAGATGTTTGTCCAGGCCAGCACCAACGTCCACGGTAAGATGTTTGTCCAGGCCAGCACCCACGTTTGATTGATTGATTGAAATATTTATTAACAGTTTGCAGAATTACAGTACATTTCAAGCACAAACTCAATACAAAGACTGTTAACTGTGAGTGGACGACCCAATTAAGCGTTACACTTGTTTACAAGAGGGTCCACCATGTTCAATTCATCAAAACAATAGACACTTCTATATAGTCAAAGAACAGATCAGGATTTCATCATAAAAGAAACGTATACAGTGAGGGATAAAAGGGGGGGCGGTGGGGGAGATTCAGATTTTACGGGGGCCAGTTTCGAATTGCAGATGTCCGTATAGGTGCCCTTTGAGAGCCGTTTTGAAGAAGTCAAGGGATTTGCATGTCTTAATGACTGTTGGTAGGGCGTTCCACATTTTGGTGGCATAGGAGCGAAAATAATTTAGTCCCTCGGTTGTGCCGAATCTGGGTTGAACATGGTTCGTTGCACTCCCTCTGGTGTCAACGGTACGTGGACGGCGAACCTAACTGAATCACGTGTTCACGTCTGTTTGGGCCACACTGTCACCATGATTACAGGCTTCAATGCCCAGACTCCCATCGGGATTTTGATTGAGATGTGGTTGATATTCTAGATATTTTTCTTCCGTAAATTTCACAACTCAAATGAATGTACCTAGTCCTGTAGGAAAAAAACTTTCGCACACCTAGAAATCGGGCGTACGCACAGGCCAGTGGACATCAATGAAAGAATATAATACACCCGCACACTGTATCTATTTATTTTCTTCTCAATAATGCAATGTTTCGGTCCCCCTTCCGGACCTGCCTGAAGAAGGTCCGGAGGGACCGAAACGTTGCATTATTGAAAAGAAAATACTCTTGTACGGAGCCGATACACAGTGTGCGGGTGTATTATATTATTTCATTGTTGTCTTTATTTGCTGAAATCAAGACTTCTGAATAACACCATTTTAAAGTGGAAGCGACAGGGCTATTGAGATTATTATTATTATTTTATTAATCTCCCCGTTAAAAGATGCAATATAAATACAATTTAATTATTCGTGAGATGCTTTTCTCTTTTGCTCAAAAGACCAACCACAAAGCTGAATGAAAAATAAATGGCAAGAAGAGGAGCCAACTTGTTCACAGACGAGTATTTTGCATAGCATAGTGAGAGGGACATGTCTTTCTCACATTATGCCATCAAAGTGTATTTTTCTTCCAACCTGGCATCCAATAGCTTGGGCGTATCATCAAGGGGAGAACATAGACTGTAAAAAATATGGACAAAGCGTTCCCCGGGTCTAACATGAACGTAAAATGAAGCCTGTAATAATATGCTAATTCCTGATGTAAGTCGCCATCTTTGGTACCAGCTGGCCATTGGCTGGCTCCGTTTTGTATACCAGCTGGTCATTGGCTGCCCAGACAACGAGGCGGGACTTCCCCCCTTCTTCTCCGTTGGTTTTTATTTTGACTCGAGTGGGAGGGGAATCCCGATCATAGACTGTAATGGTAGCCACGCCCCTCAGAACATACGCGATGGTTTTTTTTCTTTATGGTCATTTTTTTAATTAATGGGACCATAATTTTCCAAAAAGAATATTATGACATTAGAAATGAGACTTTAAACTAGTGACTGGAAGAAGAAAGTATTCATGACCATGTTTATTAAGGTAATACAGTCTAGGTGAAGTTGGGCCAAAATACATGGGCCTCTATGGAGCTATGGGGCTTTTTGGGTCCGGTCCAGCGCCACAACAGGCCATTATATGAACTACCGATTTCAAATGAGGCTTCACGAAATATCTGGCTGACTGCCCCCCTGGGGGAGAACAGAAAAGGGGGAAATAAATAGCTAGAATATTTTATCCAAAGTGACAGTCTACAAGCTTGTAGAGTAAAATATTGACTGTAGCTGCTATCAAATATCTCATATTGAAGAACTCCATGTCCCCTCTACTCCAGTTCGTTACGGTACGGCTTTGCAGGAGGCTACAGCTGTCTATAAAGCCCAACACACACCGGGTGCGCAGCGACGCGGCACAGGCGTTGCCGCGCGGCAACGCCTGGAAAATAGAACAGTGGCGTATCGGAGCGCCAGGCGAGGCGTGAACGAGCGTCGGAAGCCGCCGGTGTGGGATAGGTTAATTGAAAATAACTGAGGCGGCTGTTTTGACGCACGGCGTTCGCAGACGGTGTGTGTTGGGCTTTAGAGTGTCAATGTGTGTTTCCGGAGCTAAACCTGATTGGACCAACCAGAACCAATGTCCTTGTGTACACTGCCAATAAGGTCAAAGAAGTACCTCCACCAATCATCTCTTTCATCTCCATAACGTTTTACACTATATACTATATTTTATACGTTTTATACTATATTTAACTTTCATATTGTAACACAAGTCAAGGTGGGCTCTGATCAGATTGGAAGAGAGTCATACGTCACAGATGTGTCTTAGACGGAAGAGTGACGTCATAGATAAATGACGTCACATGCTGGTCACAATAACGTCATAGATATTTAAAAGAAAAAGATTTCCTTGATAGATGGAAATGATATGAACAGGGTATGCGTTGAAGGGGAGGCACAGAACGCTTATTGTGTGTACCAAACTTGTGGGTGTGTGTGTGTGTGTGTGTGTCTTCTCTCCCCCAGGCGACAGCGTAGAGCTGGTGGAATATGAGGGCAGCGCATCGGGTTTGATCTGCTCCTTCATCGACCGTTTCAACGACACCGCGGAGCAGCTGGAGGCTGACCTGTTGGCGCTGAACAAGAAGGATGCTCCTTGCTGGTGTTGACTCCATTCCCCTCACTATGCCAACTGAAAGCTTGTTTTGTGTGTTTTTTTTTTTTTTTTAAACCATTGTTTAAACATACAGAATCCGGACACATTTAAGAATAAAATAAATAAAATAAAAGGAAGCTATCCATGAAAGGGAAGGGTTCTGAAGAATATACCAGACCGACTCCAGTGAGTGATGTTAAATGAAGCCACATTAGAACACAGTGTCCTTGTAGACTGGACGCGTTTTTCGGAAATTAAAAGTGCGAAAAACACAGCAGTGTGGAGACACCTTTTTAGGCCTACAATGGATCTACCATACATAGACCACCATACATACAGCCAGAGTGTTCAAAGACCTGGATTTGTTTTCTTCACAGTTCTGGTCGTACAGTACTGAAAAAAAAACACATTTCCCAAAACGGATTGGCAAACGTTTGTGAAATGTTTTTTTTGTTTTGTACTTCCCATACAACCGTACATCCAAATCCAAAGCAGTTAAAAATGATCAATTTGAGCGTTGTCCTTTAGTCCTTCAAGGAAGCAATGGATGCTGGTACAGTTTACCTTTAAAATGAGCTGTGGTGGTAAAGAATTTTTTCTTGTTCTTGTATTATATTGATTTTGGGCTTTAGAATAAGCACCTTACCGTTGGTTGGAAGATGATTGACTGACACCAAAAGCAGGTTCATGTTGACTGGTCAATATAGCGTAAGTTAAGCTGTTCTCTGATAACCAGGCTGAAAGGTATGACACTCACTGGGCAGGTACCAATTACTGTAACTGTAACAAGTATGACCTGTTGATTCTGTACAAATAAATTTTGTTTTGTAAGAGCTACTATCTGCTCATTTCTGGGGCAGGGGTGGGCTGGTCTACCGTCCGCAACCCTACAGAACACTGTTTCCCAATTTGTCCCAGTTTCTTTTCCTACATTTAATATGATGTATATAATTCAAAAGTTAAGACATTTATTCATTTTTGAGGGACTCTAGCCCCTCCTACGTCCAGCTTTTGTCCCCACAAATGTCTGCAACACACACATTAAATGCCATTGACAATGAAGGGAAAATGTACGTCATCTTACGTCCCCACACAATGAAAGGAGAAACTAGGTCAAATGTCTGCCAAATATGACATGAAAACAACCACGAAAGTTTCATTTTACCGCTTTCCTCGCAACAACAAAGCTGCTGCTCTCCCAAATCTGGCTGTGACAGGCCGTCTGCCCCACATGGAATACTATCAGCATTTTATTGTATTGTGTCAACTAAATCCTCATTAATGCAAACTAGATTCAACATACTCAAGCCTGCACACATTCTAAATATGCCCCCGAAATATTTTACCAAGCAAATCAATAATGTTAATAATAGTCTTTATTGTCTCCACATCATATGTTTTTGTTGTCATGGACACTTAATAATTCTACTCGAGTTGGAAGCATTAAGACCCATTTTAACCCTCAATGGCTTCCTTTCTGAAAAATAACACTGTAAAAAGATTCACGCGTTTAGATATATTCTATTTACAACAAGTAAGACACGCAAACGCGGGAAGCGAACGCAGCTCGTAAATTGCAATAACAATTAGAATAAATTACGTACTTTTTTTTTCTTTTTAGTTAGTAATTTTTTAAAGTTTTCTACTGTGTGTGTGTGTGTGGTTGTTTGTGTGTGTGTGTGTGTGTGTGTGTGCTACAGCTGCGCCCTCTGGTGGCGGGCGGGTGGTGTCACAGCGGGACAGACAGACACACACACACACAGAAATGATCTGCAGGGTCTCATAGTTAGTGCTCATTGCGTTCGCAATGAGATGCGGACGGGAGCTGGTGCCTACTTGGACCCGGACATAACGTTAGCACTACAAAATGACGTCAGACTTAAATACCGAATGGGAGAGGCGAGGGAGGCGGCGTGGTCTCCGCAGCCTCCTCCAGGCTGCTGAGGGAGGAGCTGCAGCTGTCCGAGTCGTTCAGAGAAGCGGCACACATGTGCTGTAAAAGCGAACCCATGTCCTCCTCCGCTCCCTCTCTGTTCTCCTCGTCCCGCATCTCCTCGACACCCGCTGCCTTTCCTCCGGTTCTCTCTTCGACGCGTTCCCCTCCTCTGCATCCCTGGCCACGCGGCGGCGGCGGCGCAACGGCGCCGGTGGGCGTGCGGTACTCGTCTAACGTGGAGGGCGAGGAGGAGGTGGCGGGCGAGAGGGAGAACGCCGACACCTTGGGAGGGAGCGAGGGAGAGACGCACGGGGACGACGACGGGGAGGCCTTGGGAAACGAGGAGGGGGAGGAGGCCTTGGGAAATAAAGAGGGGGGCGTCCTGGGAGAGACGGAGGGAGAAAGATACGGAGACGGGGGGACGTTGAGCCTGGGAGAAGGCTGCATGTAGTCGGAGTCGGAATCCGGGAGGGAGCTAACGGTGGGCCCGGTTGCCTCCGCAGCCTCTCCCGTGTCTGTCCCGACCCGGCCCCGTTCCATCCGTGTCTGGCCCTCTCGCATGCCGGACGGGAGGCCGGGGGACTTTGCGCGCGTTCTGTCATCGACTCCGATGTTTTCGGTCTCTGTCCGCAGCGGGACATCCAGGGGTTCGGCCTCGTCCTCCCGAGCAATGGGACCCTGGGACGGGCTGAGCCGGTCCCGGGGCTCAGGCCGACGAGCGTCTTCCTGGGCCAACGCCGGCCAGTCCTTGGCCTTATTACACCGGCCCCTCTTCTTCTTGGGCATCAGCGGCGGCGGAGGAGGCGGGGCGGTGGGAGGCGACAGCGGGCTGGAGGTCTCCGTCGACACCCGGATCTTAAGGCTGCGCTTGAACATGTGCCGCCGGTGCAAGGTGTTGTGGGACTGGAGGAAGAGGGGGTTGATGAAGCAGAGCGCTCCCTGGCTGGAGCCGAAGTTCACCTCGCCGGGGCTGCGCGTCTTGATCGGGCAGAACTCCTGGAAGGCGGTGGGACTCGGGTCGTCCTTGCCGACGGCGCTTTGTGGCGGTGTGCCGCGCGGGTCGGCCGGCCGAGCGATGGCTATGGGCTCGGATGTGGGCATAGGGTGGGACGTGGGGACGGGCAGAGGTGCGGTCTCTGGATGTGGCCGCGTCTCCTCCTCCTCCTCCTCCTGAACTTTAGGAGTCTCCCGTGGCCCGCGAAAGTTCAGCTGAGAACTCCAGAATTCTGCGCAAGAAACGACAAAACCAGACCATTCTTTCACTGATTCATTTACACTCCCAATTCTATTAATTATTGTCTATAATATTGTTTCATGGGTAACGCTTAACTCAATCTGGACGGGGACCCCTTTTTGGGTTTTTTAAGCATTATGTTGTACTTTAGCTGTTGAAAAATAGCAGATCTACGCCACATTTTTACGATTTTTCCAAAAATTGCAGACATACAAGCTCGTAGCGCGGCACTCGGTGCCGTGCTACAAGCTTGTAGATCTGCTATTTTCCAATAGCTAAAGTATAACATGATGCTTAAAACACCAAAAGGGGTTCCCGTGCAGAATGGGTTAATTAAACGCATACATTGGTAAGAGATTGGGACGTCGTCCAGTTTAGAGAGGGTTGTAAAACACAGGAAGTTGTGGTCACATCGCATACCTATTCCCATATGCGAGATGGACTCGAGCTGTTTCTGAGACCTGGCCTTGGCAATGGCTTCAGGGAGCTCCAGGTGGAACGGTAATACATCTCTGGTGGACACAAACACACAATGGTGAGTTCCTACAGTAGTAGTAAACCTTATTTTGGTACTTAAGAAAATGTATATATATGTATGCATACACATGTAGGTCCAAAAAGGTATAGGCTGAAGCCATAGCTTTTATTGCCTACCCCTTTTGATATCATTTTTAAACAAAACGTAGTGACACATTGTCAAGCGTTTGTTTTCCAAGAAAACGAAAACGAACAATATTAAGTAATTCAAAAGCATCCGAGCCAAAGATTGACGGGGCATAGAAGCAAGAAGTAAAATTATAAGTTTCACAAAATGTGGTACTATGTGGTTTTCCGACCACAGAATATGAATACAGGTACGCATGGATAACATGCAATGCCCCACACAGTCACACACACCATACTCTGTCTGAGGCTAATTGGCCACAGTACTGACGTGGCGATGCATGGAAATAATGATGAATCGGGACAAGGAAGGAGGGGGAGGGGGGGGGGGTGAATGGTGACACGCCACGGACCTCGGGAAAAGCGGAGGGAGAAGAAGCAGATGAGGACAAGGAGACGACATACTGTACCTGCTGATGCAATAGAAGGCGATGAGTTTCGGCACATCTGGAAACGTTATGGCTGAGGTCTCCAGACAGAACGCTGCGGGGCGGAGGAAGGAAGGAATCGAGAAGTGAACAATAACACAGTGAAGATGAACAATGTGAAAGTACTGAATTGTGTGTGGTCTAACTCATTTTGACCTGGGAACGATTCTACAAATGTCTTCTAAACCCTGACAGTTTTCTTGCAAATCCCTATGTTTCTATGTCAGTCGTTCTCAAACATTATCATGTCAAGGACCCCCAAGATTATATGTAATTGGCCGCCGACCCCCATCTGAAAATATGTTGTTCCAGGCCCCCCCCCCCCCCCCCCCCCCCCCACCAGAACGAAAGATATGTGTTAAAAACTTTAAAAGATTTGCGCCACATTTTCACGATTTTTCAAAAATAGCAGACATACAAGCTCATAGCGCCGCGCTATGAGCTTGTACATCTGCTGGAATTACTTGTTGTCAATTGTCAATATATGTATGATATATGTAATATATCATAGCTTAGTTTCCAATTCATTTTTGTCAGTGAAAAAAGGTAGTCGACTAACGTTTTTCGCCATAGTTTAGTAGACGAAATCAACACATGGTCTGCCGTCAACATTAAATGAACAAAGTAATTCCAGTACTCGGGGTCGGGGGTTATCACATTGTGTGCCCACACAACACTTAAAAAATGAAAAATAGGGTGCCCACGTTTTACATTAATTTCTTTGACATATTTTTGAGTGGTGCAACCACTCCAAGGAACAGCAATGTCCGTGTTCACCTATGTGTTGTTCACCTATGTGTTGGTTAATGAGCACCAGTATGAGTACCAGTAGGGGCGCAGTTGTGCCAGAAACAGAGAGAGAGAGAGAGAGAGACTGTTGCCGCAGCCTGCTAATGAGAGAGAGAGGAGGGGTGAAACAGGGGAGTTGCACCACTCAGTTCACACGGGTGTGATTTTTTTTTTAATAAAACCCCCCCAAAAAAGAATAAAGGTTTCTTGGGCACCCCATACGGGTAATTCCCAGGACGTCTGTGGACATCTTGGAGGTCTTACTGGAGTGGTCCTCTCGGATGCTGAACTGCTGAACGAAGGATGGAACGCTGTCGTCTGCCAGCCGGACACACAGAACGTTCCTCTGAGACGTGCGAGACTTGCGCACCAGGAATGCCTGTATAGGCACGGAATAAACAATAATACGTTATGTAAGTGATATTACTTTAATAGTAAAACGCCGCCACCGCCAGTTGGGTGCAACAAAAAAACACCAGTAAAAGGTGAAAAGTAGAGCCATTAAAGAAATAAAAGCACAATTGCAGCGCTTAGATCGAATCCCATGTGACGAACTCGTTCGGGACAGTTTTGAGTCGAGGTTGTTTTGGAAAAAGGGAGTTTTAAAGAGCACAGCAGGCTATACGGTATGTGGAGTATGCCTGTCATAGGTCTCTCTGAGTGTACACTTTAGGCATTTAGCAGACGCCCAGAGCGATTTACAGTAAGCAAGAACAACACATGGTAAATGCATGGAAATAGTCATTAAGGATCGTAAGTGAGCTATAAGAACCTAACATCTGACTGTAGAATAATGTTATTCTACAGTATTGTACAGATATTCTGAATATCTGTTTACTGTATATTATGTCTTATCTGTCTATTGCAGTGGTTCCCAAAGTGGGGTCCGGGGACCCCCAGGGGTCCTTGAGGGAGTTCCAGGGGGTCCCCAGCTAAATTATAGTTTGAAACCAAATGGACCCTTATGGGGCTGTAACTCTGAGTTGTCAATTGGAAGCAAATGGACCCGTTAATGTACAAATGGAAGGACACTCAGGGTTAGTACCATGAAGCCCCAGTTAAATTAAATGGGAGTCTGTAGACTAACATGCATGTCAAACTGGGGGTCCTTGAAATTAAACGGGTTGAGAATCCCTGGAATATATTTTCAAACGGGGGGGTCCATGCGGGCTAATGAATGTCATTTTGCGGGTTTCCTTGACATGAACACGTTTGGGAACCACTGCTGTATATTATGTCTATATTGCGTGTGTGTACATTTGAATGCATGGATTAGATGGCCCTGCATGCCTGACCCCGGGCGGCTCCCTCTGCAGGATGTGCAGGGCGGTAGCGGGGTTGATGGACAGCTGCAGCCAGACGGGCATGGTGAGCAGCAGGCGGTCCAGAACGCCGACGCTCCGGAGGGACTCGCGGCCCCTCGGAGGGGCCCGGCTACTGCTCTCCGATGGCTCCGGGAAGTCATACAGAGGCTCCTCCTGCTGCTGGGCCGTCATCTGTGTGTGTGTGTGTGTGTGTGTGTGTGTGTGTGTGTTTGTGTGTGTGTGGCAGCGGTGGCACGCACACAGACGTGCACCCACACACACACACGCGCATGCACACGCACGCACGCACGCGCAGACAGACAGACAGACAGACATACAGACAGACAGACAGACAATAGTAATGTGAACAGGAAGGACTACTTTGTTTTCAACTTATTCTGTCAAATGTGTCATATAATCCCACATGGGATGGGCCAGAGTGGCATGACACGGAAATAAATATTTCATTAATTCATACACACACACACACACACACACACGCGTGCACACACACACACACACACACACACACACAGGCTATACTTATTTCTGTAGCACACCATAACACATATTTAAATGCACTTATATGCTGACAAGCACACACACACACACACACACACACACACCATAAATGCAGACATGACACATGTGTATACAAAACAGTGGTGTACTGTAAGTAAGGTGATAGATTGGGATGCTTACAGGTGTCTGTGTCTGGGGCCCTTTAGAGCCAATGCCATTCTATGAAAACGTTGTTGTTTAATAACAATTGGGGAAGCCATTGTAACGTGTGTTGAAATTGTGCCCAGAATTCCATAAGCAATTCCACTCACTAACACGCACACACACGTACAATAAATCTCTAGCGTCTGGCTGGGATTGAGAGTTGAGAGAGACAAGTTCAGACGTGTGAGCAGAAAGAAGCATAAAGCTTAATAGATGCTCGGAGGCGTTAAGAAGCTCAGGGACCAAATTCAGACAGACAGACAGACAGAACGTGGAAACATCTAGCATTTGCATTTGATGCGGAGAGAGTAGGTGCACGTACAACTTATGTTGTCTTATTTAAATAAATAAAATAAAACGCAAACATGTTCAATGACAGCCAGGCCCACACTACAATTTTCTGGCAGCGCAGTGCGTAAAAACCTTGTTCTTGTGCGCCGAGATTTCGGTTCAACTATTGGCCTAAATATCGCAAAACCTACAAATACTTTTAATAGATAGAAGTTCATAGAACGTTTCCTCGGCTACTGTTTGTTACTGTAAATGTCTGCATCATCAAACTACAGTAGCCTATAGTAGACAGACTCAACTCAACTGTCCGAGCAGAGAACTGCTTCGCATACCTCTTCTTCGCCTCGATTGTCCTCTTGACGATGCGTGTAGTGGACTAAGTGGAGTCGTGGAGGAGAGCTGTTTTTTTTACCATAATATACTCTGGACTTTCTTTCTTTTTAGTGTCCTATAGTCCTCACATTTAATATGGCAAAGTAAAAGTAGCCCCAACTATTCTGAGACTTTATAGCCTGTCATGACTCGAAAGTATTGTAAACCTGGAGACGTCTCCGTGACGTGTGTTCACAGGCCCCTCCTCCTTGTCCCACCTGATCTGACCTGGGTTCCGTTTTTCATTATAAGCAATAAGTTCCACATTTATTTTCCATGTTGGTTCGATCCCGGTCCCGGATGAAAGCCTGGGTCCAGGCCAATGAGGACATTTTTACCCAATCATGGGAACCATAGTGAGTCAACTCACCACCATGCACCACCACCATGCACCACCTCTACTCGTCGCCTGCTACTGATATTAATAGGCTACTAACTAACTAATAATAACAAAAACAACAATAATTATTATTATTGCGCGCGCACACTCGCACGCACGCACACACACACACACACACACACACACACACACACACACACACACACGCACACGCACACGCACACGCACACACACACACACACACACACACACACACACACACACACACACACACACACACACACACACACACACACACACACACACACACACACAGAGAGAGAGAGAGAGAGATTTATTTTTTATTTAGCACAGTATAGAGCAATAAAGCATACAAAAATAAAAAAGGGAAAGTGCCAGGAGGAGGCGTTATATGAAGAAGCTCTGGGGGCTTTAAGACATTATATAATATTATAATATAATAACAAGATTGATTTGTGAACTTAATTACTAAAAGGTTTGGGGATGGTGTTGGGGGTATGTTTAAGATTAGATGATATGTGTTTATCTGGAAAACAGTAAAGTAAGTTTAGCTTTTTTGAAAAGTGGAGCAGAGTGATCGAGTCGTTTTGATAAAGTAGCACTAACAAATCTCTTCTGGAGTAGGTCAATGCTGTGGACGTAAGAGACATAAGTGCTGGCCCCAGGCCCGGCCCTTCCTTTCTTCTTTTTTTTACTGTCTGCCCAGTGTCCCACCAATGTCCCCCCCAGTGCCTCCCCAGTCCCCAGTACCTCCCCAGTGTCCCCCCAGTGTCTTCCCAGTACCTCCCCAGTGCCTCCCCAGTGTCTTCCCAGTGCCTCCCCAGTACCTCCCCAGTACCTCCCCAGTGTCTTCCCAGTACCTCCCCAGTCGGCCCAGTGCCTCCCCAGTACCTCCCCAGTGCCTCCCCAGTACCTCCCCAGTACCTCCCCAGTGTCTTCCCAGTACCTCCCCAGTAGGCTACCTCCCCAGTGCCTCCCCAGTACCTCCCCAGTGCCTCCCCAGTACCTACCTCCCCAGTAACAGTTTTGTATTGAGTTGTGCTTGAAATGTACTGTAATTCTCCAATCTGTTAATAAATACTTCAATCAATTAATACATCAATCAATCAATCAAATGTACAGCAAAAAGGAAAAAATATACAAAACTACAACGTCATCATAAGACCCCCCCCCCCGGCAGAAGGCGGAACCGGATGTGAGGCAGTCAGTCGACTCAAGTCAACAGTGCTGGAACACCGCGCTGGGTAAGAAATGAGTGAATTATATTAACGTTAGCATTCTGGCTCTGTGCCCCTTTCTTTACCTCGGAGGATAAGTAGAAATAATTCTAAGCCGACCACCGTTCTGTGAACTCCTCCTGCTGATGTGTACGTATCTGTAGCATTAACCGCGAAAATTAACTACAGAAAACAACAAAACGAAGCTAACGTTAGCTTTGTTAGCTTAGCATACAAGCGTTGCGACGTTGACACAAGATGGCCCGCACGTCGAGCCAGTTATAGTTAGCACAGTTTAGCCGGTTAGCATGCTAAGATAATAACCGAAGGGAGCCTAATGGTTAGCATGCTGATGCTACTGAACTGAACTCGCCTGCTGCGTTGGAAGTTTGTTAGCTTTATTGTGTTTACGTAAAAATAAACATAACCTAGCTTACTAGAGTTGTCTAGGTACTAAACGAAGTGTTCTGAGGACGTTTTGTTGTAATAATAATAATAGTACGGAATGAAGAACGAAGTCTGGCTGTAATACTCGTCGCCCCATATTCTTTGGGGGGAAATGACGTGTATTGTTGAATGTCTGTCGAGTAGACTTTACAATATGGTAAATGTCCTCTGAGTCCCCCGCGGTGGCGCTCTCTTAACTTTTTCATTTCCATCAAGGACCCCCATTTGAAAACATATGACAGGGTCCACAGGGACCCCCATACCAGAAGATTTTTACGGCTATAGCAGTGATTCTCAACCCGTTTAATTTCAAGGACCCCCCCCCCCCCAGTTTGACATTCATTAGTCTCGGACCCCCAATTTATATTGTAAAATCAATGTTAATTTACTCTGAGAGTGTACCCTTACACTCTCAGAGTTAAATTTGAGTTACAGACCCATAAGGGTCCATTTGGTTCCTTCCTAACCATCATTTAGCTGGGGACCCCCTGGAACTCCCTCAAGGACCCCTGGGGGTCGCCGAACCCCACTTTTGGAACCACTGCTAGTCTAACTAACCCACGTGTCCTGTCCAGTGACATAGCCCTGTTTACTCAATGCCCCCCCCACCCGCCAACTTGTATATTCTTAGTTTGGCCATTTTCAACTGTTGGATTATATTTTGACACTTGCTTTGGCAATGTAAACCTATTCTTTTCTCATGCCAATCAAGCTTGACTGCTCCTCCTTCCCTCCTCCAGGTGTCTGGTTGTGACACGCACCGAGAGAGAGATGAGCGACAACGTCAAGTTGTTTGTGGGCAACCTTCCTCTGGATGCGACTCACGAGGAGATCAACAAGCTGTTCGAGCCCTACGGGGAGATCGGCACCTGCTCCCTGCTGCGGCAGTACGCCTTCATCACCTTGAAGGGAGAGGGGGCAGCTGACAGGTACCTTAACCCGAAATTTAAAAAAATGTCTTCTAAATTCTGACCGTTTTCTGAAATACCCATGTTTCTATGTCAGTGGTTCTCAAACGAATTAATGTCAAGGACACCCAGAGGCCAGAACTATCTGTATTTGGCCGCCGACCCCCCATCTGAAAATATGTAACCTCGCCTCACCACCTTGGAGGAAAGCCTGGTCTCTGTTCCAAAAGTCCGTATGACAGACAGGAACAACAGGCGGCGGCAACTTCCTTTTCCCTCTCAATAAAAGCTCTCGTAGCCTGTAGCTTTTATTGAGAGAGAAAAGGAAGTTGCCGCCGCCTGTTTTTCCTGTCTGTCGACTTCTTGGGACTACCAAACAATACTACAACATGACGTAACCATATCATCCGCTCCCGATCGGATCATATACCGAAATGAAATGGTGCCCAGGCTAGAAAATATGTAGTTCCAGGGACCCCCCAGAAGCAAAGATTTGAGTTAAAAACGTTCACTCTGAAAAAATATATATTCAAAGATTTGTGTCGCATTTTCACGATAAAAAAAAAAATAGCAGATCTACAAGCTCATAGCTTTGAGCTTTCTACTAGTAGAAACCAATACTACTCTAAAACTATGGATGGTTTAATTTTGTAGCTACTAAATAGCAAAACAAACAGTATTTATCTGAGCAATATAGTTAGTGGAAGGTAAACAATGGTTTACTCTTGATTTGGATTCTCTCGTCATCTTTCTACAATATTTCATTATAATGTGTGATCTTTTTGGAAAATGTGCGCCCAGTTGAAAATGTTCAAAGGCCCCTAGGGGCTTTTTAAACAAACGAAACGCATTTGCCCTAAAAGTGTAGCTGATAAGAAGAGAACTAGGAAACCAGAAGGTGTTGGAAAACATTCCATAAACTGACATTTTGTAATGGGAGGAATAGCTTAGTTTCATTACAAAGAATGTCTGATGTCTTTGTTAGGAAATGGACACAGATGTGAAACACAAATTCTCACAATTCTGATAACTATAGAGGGTATGCGCGTGACATCATCATATCCGGCGGAAGTTATGCGGGAACGCCTACTGAGTGGCAAAAAAACGACTATCTGGCCTCGACAGCCCATACATCCAAACAGAAAAGTCTGAACTTATAACAAGCTATTAAACACATTTGGACATGATTTGAATTATTGTTACTTCAATTGGTATCATTTGGGCGCTGGCTAAAACCACTTCAGGTCGCTCAAAATAATCATAGGCGGGTAAAAACAATGTATCTATGAATCAGTCCTAAATGTATTAGGCCTAGTCATTTTGTGATTAACCATGTACCCACCCTATCCTTATGTTGTATGTAATTACAAATCACACTCTGACGTGTGTGTGCGCGCGCTGCTACTGTTAGTCTTAACACCGTTCCTGCAGCCTGTGCTCATGTTGTTTTCTCTGCTGGTCATTCTGACAGGGCCATACGCTACCTCGATGGGAAGGAGTACCGAGGGCGGCCCCTGGTGGTGGAGGAGTCGCGAGCACGTCCACCCAACTCCACCAAGGTGTTTGTGGGGAACCTGAGCGCCACGTGCACGGCCGACGACCTGCACGGCCTCTTCCAGACCTTCGGCAGGGTGTTGGACTGCGACAAGGTCAAAGGTCAGTGCCGTGTCCTCCTGTTGCCCATCTGTTCCCAACGGTTTCATTGAAAGCCCTGATGTTGCCGTGGCAATTCATTTTGATTAAAGATAACATTTTTAAATATCGGTGTCACAATTGAATCCGAGGCAGAATAATTACACCATAATTGCATGTTCCTGCATGTTCACCCAACCTAATATAACTGCCAAGCTGCTGTATTTGAGAAATGGGCGTGCACCATTAATTAAGTTCCTAAAGTAAACTCTACCAAATGAGAAGATTATCTAGTTTTTCCACCCACTGTGTGTTTTAAGCTGACGCCACCGACCGTGTTCCCCCTGCAGCCAGATTATGTTCCAACGCTGGTTATGCGTTCGTGCACATGGAGAGGAAGGAGGACGCGGTTCAGGCCATCGAAGGGTTAAACGGGACCGTCTTCAAAGGGCGTCAGCTGTCGGTGGAGCTGTCCAAGGCCCAGCCCCTCAACAACCTGATCGCCGCCGGCATGGCCCCGCACGAGGGACTAGCTATGGGCGGAGGTGAGTGCTCCCCGTTCCAAATGCATCATGTCAAATTAACATCACGAGGGCTTTAGATTCAACGGTGACATATACCGAGGCTGCCGGGATTGTTTCATTACCTTTGGAGCATAACGCTGAAGTATTTGCGCCCTTTGATCTATGAAAATCCCACCTGAAAAGAGTTCCGTGGCTTGTTGTCGAACAGAAAAATATCGATTAAGCAATGTTCCATCGATAAGCACGGGAATCCATCTTGAAATAAAAAATCGAATAGTCATAAAACAAAAGCCGCCCCTTTTGGTCCGCGAGACGGCCCATTTTGGTCCGCGAGCCATGCTCGCACCTCGCAGAGCCTCCTTCGTCCTCACGTGTTAACCAAGGACTGTCTAAAGAGGACGGGACGCGAAGACCGTAAGGGCGCCGCCATGTTGCTCACATGGTGCTCCATGGAAGGACAGAAACATGCGCAGTGGGCTTTATGCAGCCAACACTTCCTCCTTCAGCTTCCTTGGTCTGCAACTGCGCATGTTTCTTTCCTTCCATGGAGCACCATGTGAGCAACATGGCGGCGCCCTTACGGTCCTCACGTCCTGTCCTCTTTAGACAGTCCTTGGTGTTAACAAGGAAGTCAAGCAGCTACAGTCATGCCGTCCAGCGGTCCACGCAGGAAAAATAAGTCAAAAGTGACATGGTTGCATTTTAAAATATGTAAGAGGATTCTATCCATCCCTGATTCCCTGCCACTACAACCCCTTCGGAGCGCATCTTCTCCAAAGGGGGATTTATTGTCTCTTTTCTGCACTAATATAAGTACCGTAACTAACTATAATATTGCACTCTCAGAGACAGAGCCGCTTTTTTGGTTGTGCGAACGCGCCTGCAAGACGGCATTTTTGTATTCTTTGAAATGGAACGGCTTTACGTCTCTCTCTCTCTCTCTCTCCCTCTCTCTCTCCCTCTCCCTCTCCCTCTCCCTCTCCCTCTCCTCTCTCTCTCTCAACTACCGGTATTTAATTACATATTTCCATTTTGCACCAATATTATACTGCCATGTCTTAATACAGCCTCGATTAAATCACGCTTTATTTCAGTTAATGTTACGGCAAGAGGAGAAGAAAAAATCCGTTCATTACTTCGTTTACACTTGACAGTGTGTGCTGTTTTGAATGGTAGCCAAACTGTTACTTATTACGTTTTTTTAGTTTTTTGTTCCATAGAGAGCCTAGAGGGTTTGATTGATTTAAGAGTTCATTCATGTTACGTTCGGGTGGTGTTTTTTTTGGTGTTTTCACATCTTCAGTTTCAATCTGAAGAGAAGCAAAATGCCTTTCGTTTACAATTTCTGGATTATATATATTTTTATTTGAGAGGTAATGCCTGTGTCAGGCAGTTTTAGTTAATGTTGACTTGTTACGGTCGGATGTTTTATTGTAAGCCTAATTATTTGTGCGTCACTGCTTTCATGAAGGCTGCTACAATTGGCCGAATTGGGTGAAAGCAACAATTGTTGCTTATCGTTAAATAAAATAAATGAGACCAATCCAAGCATGCGTTTGTCTCTGCTATATCGTTGTTTAAGCCAAATTCATTGTGCGTCACTGCTCGTCTCGCATCGCACCTCGCATCGCACCTCGCATCGCACCTCGCATCGACGTTTCTTCACTTTGGAAGCGTTGATCATCAAAAGTGTGATCGAAGGTCAGCCCTAAACAGGCAGCGAGAGCTGCTGTAGTCCAGTTGATACTACCGTTCTCTTGCATTGAACTCATTTTCCCAGAAGCCCTTGCAGCCCAGAGCATGGGTCGATTTCCGTTTTCGTCATCATAACTCGTCACTCAGCGACAAATCCAAATGGCGGGCGTGTTTAGCGTATTACACAGGACAGAAACATGGATTAAATGGCGTGGAAAGCGGGTTATGCAGTAGAACTTACACGGATACGGATCGATGCAATGTGAAAGCATTGAATACAGTTGAATGAAGTGTTCCCTAGTCTACTTCTACTTCCGTGGGAATGAATGATTGTTCTTCCAGTGTTTCTCTAATATAAAAACCTCTTCTCAGGACCCAGAGAAGGCCTCCTCCCCAGACCACCTCCCTCCCTGGAACACCACCAGAGCCAGGCGGCCGTGCTCGCAGCGGCTGCTGCTGCCGCAGCTGGACTACCCATACAGGTATGCATGGATTCAACCCATTCTGACCTGAGATCAGATTCTAAAAATGCCTTCTACATCCTGACAGTTTTCTGAAAAAGCCGTGTTTCTATGTCAGTCGCTCTTCGATTTTTCAAAAATAGCAGACCTACAAGCTCGTAGCGCGCCACTCGGTGGCTCGCTATGAGCTTGTAGATCTGCTATTTTTCAATAGCTAAAGCATAGCATAATGCCAAATGCCAAAAGGGGTTCCTGCCCAAAATGGGTTAACGTTCTCAGTGAGTTGCATGTCTTCTACAGAAGTGTGTCCTGCACCAAAACATCTACCAGTGTTGTTTTTGCCAGCACGTTTTAGTCATAGTCTCTTGAATGGTTTACATTTAGTTTTAGTCACCTGGAATGTCTTAGTGTTAGTCTAGTTTTAGTCGACTAAATATAAGATTTTAGTTGACTAAATCTACAGTTGATTTAGTTGAACAAAATGTATTTTGGCGGGCCTTGATGCCGTCGTGATGAATTCACTTGCTGAAAATAGCCGATCTATAGTGTATCTCTTGTCCACTAGTCCCTTCCTAACGTTTGAGTCTAGTTTTTATTTGTTGACGAAATTGTCAGTATATTTAGCCTTGGTTTTAGTCATCACAGCTTAGTTCTCATTTACTTTCCATTTAGTTTTCGTCAGTGGAAAAAGGTAGTCGACGAAACATTTTTCGCCTTGTGATGAAATCAACACTGCTATCTACAAGCTTACAGCACTGTAGAATAGATGGAGCCTGGGTCTGTTTTTACGTCTGGATACGCCGTCCAGGACAGGCTTCAGACGTGCCTCCTCAGGAGATCTGAACCCATTTGATTTGGAACCCGTTGCGACCGCTTCATGCCCTCGCTGACATTGACCCCCCCAGGCAGTGTTCGAACCCACAACCTTCTGCATGAAAGGCATACAATGCTCTAACCACTACCCTAGGGCCATTAGTTGTTTCAGTCTTCCAGAAAACCCTAATGATCTCACATATTTCAGAACCGCAATCGCCAACGCCTCAATCTGCAATTTTCTTGAACTGGTTTAACTCATTTTGGGGCGGGGACCCTATTTGGTGTTTTAAACATTATGTTATAATTTAGCCATTGAGAAATGGCAGATCTACAAGCTCATAGCGCGAGCTTGTAGGTCTGCTATTTTAGAAAGATCGACACGTTAGGATTCCTAACATATTCCTGTGTACTAAAATGTCCACCTGCAGGTCCAGCAGAGCGTTCACAACTCCTTCTACAACACCACGGCCTTCGACCCCACCTACGCCGCCCTGAAGGGCCTGACGGCAGCCAAAGGGCCCAACCCGGCCATCTACGGCGCCCTGGCCAGCCAGGTGTACGGCTCCGTGGCCGACCAGGTGTACCAGGACTCGGGCAACCAGGAGGCCACGGCCACCCCGGACTCGGACCACCAGGGGGCGTCCAACCCCACCGCCCTGTTTGAGGCAGCGAGAGCCAAGTTCTTCCAACAGGGACAGAAGGTTGATCTATTTTCCACTTTATTCATATCGACTTGCTTTTAGCTCGGTTTTCATCAACGGCACTCATGTTCACTTATGCTGCCGAACCAGAAGTATTTATTTAAGTATTTATTGGTCTTGTGGTGTGCAAAGCACATGAAAATCATACGATGGCAATCGGATATGAACCCATTTTGACCTGAGATCAGATTCTAAAAATGTCTTCTACATCCTGACAGTTTTCTGAAAAAGCTATGTTTCTATGTCAGTCGTTCTTCGAATTTTCAAAAATAGCAGACCTACAAGCTCGTAGCGTGCCACTCGGTGGTGCGCTATGAGCTTGTAGATCTGCTATTTTCCAATAGCTAAAGCATATCATAATGCTAACACCAAAAGGGGTTCCCGCCCCAGAATGGGTTAAGCTGTCAGGCCCAGCATGAGCTATTTTCAAAATATTAAATATTGCCATTTCCGGTGAAATTGAAAGATGTTACCAAAGAAATGACATAGTTGATACATGTTTCCCACGACAGTCCAATTATTGAATAGACGCTGCTCTTCTGGCAGGCATGCATTTCTATGTACTACACAGTTGGCATAATGTATTGCTGAGGACCCGAGGGAGTGCAGTTGATTCAATTCTCGATGGATGCAAGCAGCAATACTGCAAGCAGCAATTAACCCATTTTGACCTGAGGACGATTCTACAAATGTCTTTGACAGTTTTCTGAAAAACCTCATGTTTCTACGTCAGTCGTTCTCAAACATTTTCATGTCAAGAACCCCTAAAAAAAATATATGTAATTGGCCGCCGAACCCCCATCTGAAAATATGTTATTCCAGGAACCCCTCAGAAGCAAACGATTTGAGTTAAAAAACGTTCGCTCTGAAAGAATATATATTCCAAATTTCCGCCACATTTTCACATTTTTTCAAAAATAGCAGATCTACAAGCTCGTAGATCTGCTATTTTTCAATAGCTAAAGCATAACATAATGCTTAACCCATTCTGAACGGGAACCCATTTTGGTGTTAGCATCATGTTATGCTTTAGCTATTGAAAAATAGCAGATCTACAAGCTCATATCACAAGCTTGTAGGTCTGCTATTTTTGAAAAATCGAAGAACGACTGACATTTTTAGAATCTGATCTCAGGTCAGAATGGGTTAATCAGACAGTGTGTGTCCAGTGGAAACCTCGTATGAATCTGATCTCGGGTCAGAATGGGTTAATTAAAACACCAAAAGGGGTTCCCGCCCAGAGTCTTCTCTATATGGGGTAGTGACTTGTCATCGCAGTCGATACGTGTACGTTTTCATTCCCGAGACGGGACCGTCTTATACTGACGCAATTTTCCAATCGGAAAGGTTCTGGCCGAGCAGCAGGCCGGGAGAAAGGTGGGACCGGCGGGAGGGGCAAGCGACCGCGACCGCAGCCCGATCCGAGGAGGCCGAGGCCCGCTGCTCCCCGACCCCGTGCCGGGCTCCGCCCCTCAGATACGCGGCAAGCGGCGCGCGCTGCTGCCCACGCCGCCAGGGGGCCCCGAGGACCCCGCCGCGGCCCCCACCGCCACCGAGACCCCCGCCGCCTCGGAGGCCACAGATCCCATTGCAAGGTACCGCTGTTGTTTTTGATTTTAGTTTTAGTCATCGTCTCTTGAATGGTGTTCATTTAGTTTTTGTCACCCGCGATGTTATAGTGTTAGTCTAGTTTTAGACTAAATCTACAGTTGATTTAGTCGACTAAAATGTATTTTGGAGGGCCTTGATGTTGTCGTAATGCCTGTTTTTTTTTTTTTTTTTTTTTCATCTACAAGCTCACACGCGTTGCAACCAAGTGTAAAATAACTTATACTGGATCTCTTGTCCACTAGTCCCTTCCTAACATTTTCCGTCTTAGTTTTAGTCGACGAAATCAACACTGCCAGGTACGGGCGGGGCGTTTTACCACCCTGCCTCCAAGTGTAGAATATAACTTGCAGAAAACTATTTATATTCTCCCAGTGTTATTCTGCTAAAGACATCCATTCTTCATGTCAAATACGGTTAGTGTTGTCTAAAATATCGACTAATTCAGGGGCTGAACGTTGTTGAAAACGTTTTTCAACAAAAATGCTATGTTTCTATGTCAGTGGTTCTTCGATTTTTCAAAAATAGCAGACCTACAAGCTCGTGGCGCCCCGTGGAGCTTGTAGATCTGCTATTTTTCAATAGCTAAAGAAGCATAACATAATGCCAAAAGGGTTTCCAGCCCCAAAATGGGTTTTGTAGCATGTGACATGTCAAACTAGTGGGGGTTCATGATTCAGAATCAATTGCAAGCATTAGTTTTGCACGAAAAAACTCCCATAGCCGTCTTCACAAATGTGATGAGGTCATCACATTTGGCGAAGTGGCTACTATGTCCTTGACATGAAATAGTTTGAGAACCGACTGACATAGAACGTTTTTCAGGAAACTGTCATGATTTTTAGAAGACATTTTGTCGAATCTGGTCCTCAGTCCAATGATTCAGTGATGTAAATAGGTTTTCAATGTAATGAGTCCCGGGATGCAGGGATGGTCTTTTAGATGAGTCCAGGGATGGTCTTTTAGATGAGTCCAGGGATGGTCTTTTAGATGAGTCCAGGGATGGTCTTTTAGATGAGTCCAGGGATGGTCTTTTAGATGAGTCCAGGGATGGTCTTTTAGATGAGTCCAGGGATGGTCTTTTAGATGAGTCCAGGGATGGTCTTTTAGATGAGTCCAGGGATGGTCTTTTAGATGAGTCCAGGGATGGTCTTTTAGATGAGTCCCAGGGACATTTGATGAGTCTCACTTCAACGACGTTAGGAGTCAAATTTTTGCTTTTTTCTTTTTACAAATTGCAGCATTTAACTCAGCATTTCATTTTATATGGTTATAATGTGGTTATATTCATGTAGAAAACGGAAGAAGAAATTATTATTACTAACTAAAGCTAGGAAAATAAACTAGAATAAAAAACATTACAGTAGTGCATCCCGTGGATGCAGAGGTCGTTGTTTATTGCGTCCCTTAAGTTAACTATAAACTGCATTTTGGGATGCAAAGAAGTCACCCCATTTTAATCTCCTCTGATTACTGATCAGTGTACAAACCCGTCCCCCCCCCGGCAGGTGTTACGCAGAGTACTACCAGCAGATGCAGCAGTACCAGAACTACCAGCAGTACCAGCAGCAGTACCAGTACCTCCAGTACGCCTACACCAACCCCCCGCCGCCGCCTCCCCCCCCGCCCCCCTCGGCGGCTCCGCCTCCCTCCAACAACAACAACAACAACCACCACGCCAACAACGCCAACGCCCCGGCGCCTCCGGGCACCTACAACACGGACTCCAGCACCACCTACGCCCCGCCCGTGTCCTACGCCTCGTCGGGAGGAGGAGGAGGCGGAGCCGGCGGCTACCCCTCGTCGGGGGGCTACGATGTCGCCGCGGCAGCGCGGGGCTACAGCGCCGAGTCGGCCGCGCGCTACGAGCAGCAGCAGCAGCAGCAGCAGCAGCAGGCATCCGGGGCCTACGGCAACTCCTACGACGCCTCGGGGAACTACGATGCCGCCTCCGCCACGGGGAACTACGACGCCGCCACGGGGAACTACGACGCCTCCGCCGGGAGCTACGCGTCGGCGTACGCGTCGACGGGAGGATACGCGGCGGCCCCGGGAAGCTACTCCGCCGCATCCAGAGCGTATGAGCAGCAGACACCCACCACCGCACACGGGCAATCCCTGCCCCAGCAGCGCCACGAATACCCTTACCACCACACGCCAGAACCCCCATATCGATAGTATACCCCCCAGTCCCCCCCCCACCCCCCCACCACCCCCTTTCCCCTACCATGTTGCAGATGTGTGTATGAGTGGGTGTGTGCGCGTGTGTGCGTGTGTGCATTTGTACTTTCTTAACGGACAGATTCAAGATAGAGAGCCTGAGGCAGAGAGAGAGAGAGAGAGAGAGAGAGAGAGAGAGAGAGAGAGAGTGGTCATCATCTAAAAGCCTAGTCTAACAAGCTTGTCTTTTGGTGGGTTAGTTGGTGAAGAGGCTGGTGAGTCAGTCTTTGTGATGCTTCGGGAATGATTCACGGGACGGGACGGCATGCGTCCTTTTAGTAGACGGTCACATACTGTACCTCACAGAGAAGATTGTGTGCACATCTCAATGCCTATATTTAGGCCAGGTGTTGGATGTCAGGCATCAAGGCAAACATCAAAGAGGAGAAAAGAACACCCGCACACTAGTCTCTAGAGCTCTAGAGACTTACTTTATTTAACCCATTTTGACCTGAGATCAGATTCTAAAAATGTCTGTCGTTCTTCGATTTAAAAAGAAAATAGCAGACCTACAAGCTCGTAGCGCGGCACTCGGTGGCGTGCTATGAGCTTGTAGATCTGCTATTTAAAAAAAGCGGAAGCATAATATAATGCTAACACCAAAAGGGGTTCCCGCCCGGTCTTCATTGGGCAAATAATTGATGATAATTGATATTTTTCCTGATGAAGACCTCGTAGGTCGAGACGTTGCAATTGTTGCCTCTTAATGTAGTAAGTCTCGGAGCTCTAGAAACTAGTGTGCGGGTGTTTTATCTCCTCTCACATACTGTACTTGGCAACCAGCCAGGCCGATATATCTCTCAATCAGTAGTCTTTATTTTTTATGCTGGGATCAATCAGATTGAAATTCACACTTCACATATTTGCTTTAGTCTCATTGTTCTGCCAGATGTGTGGTCTAGTCTACACAGATTTGTGTGACTGACAATCCAATTGGTAAAATGTGTTGCAGGTAAGCATGGGCAGAACAGAACTTAACCACGTAAACCCTATACATATACTTCATTTTATCAGAGTCTCCCTACCTTTTTCCTTACAGACCAAATCTCTTTCTTTGGCGATACTAGCTGATCTACGTGACACGTTTTAATCTTGTAGATTGACAGTTTTACCCCCCCCCCCCCACCCACAGTAGGGTTGATGTGGTTAAAAAGATTCCACAGCGTATCTGTGTCGGTCTGCATGGTCCATCACCAGAGGAGTGCCTTCATGCTCTTGTAAATATCGAGGTAACGAAGAAACATCAATCACTAAAAGGCAGAGAATGCTGACCACAAGAGTGACCAGAACACACCTACAGATGTGTGCACGCGCTGCATGGCCCCGGTTGTTCGTCACTGCCAAAGAGCATGTCTCAAATAACGTTTGGTTTCCGTCGCACATCTTTCTTGGCTAGAGCAGGAGTAGTCCTTGATTTTTTTTTTTTTTTTTAATTTAAAGTGATTATTATAATGACTGGAGACTGACCTGTGATTCTTGATCAGCAGCTCTACTTCCTGTGGTGCTCGACACGTTGACATCCGGTTGGTGGCATGGTGTTTGGGTGACTTGTTTAGTGAACGTACCCGTGTGTGGTGAATGAAAGGAAGGGTTGTGAAGGCATGCAGTTCCTGGTGAAAAGAGAGCCTGTGAACAGACTCTGGCCTGGATCTAATTTATTTAGAACACCCAAAATGCTCGTGATGCTATCATGCCTGCCGTGACACCTGAATTATGACTTCCGTTTTATAAGTCTGCATATTGGCTAAAAACGTGCCTGGTCCTCTAACAAAGGATCTTGGGTTTAATGGTTAATGAATTCAAAAACTCTTCAAAACCACATATTTCTGGGGAAGGTAGTGGAATGTCGAATAGGGGTGCGACATCGAACGCACGGATTTAATCAATTATTCCAGTGGTTTTCAACCCTTTTCCTTTCAAGGCCCGTTATTGATTCCCCATTGGAGCCACGGACCACCATTCGATGACATTTAGCCTTTTTTTTTTTTTTTGTAAGATGATGGTATGTTGAGACATTACTCACACCAGGTTTCAAATGTGTGTTTTCATGACCCCGACTGATAATATTGTAGGTGATTGTATTTCTTTCCCTGAAGGAATGTTTTTAATAGAACACGGCTTTCTGGCTATATACAGTAAGAAAATGACGACATCTTAGATCCTTGTTTAAAAAAAATCATTTTTGTGTTTGAATCTTCCTTGGCTTTTGGTGTTTTTTGAGCTGGAGTTTGTGAGTAGTAAATCCTAAAGGCTTAATTGGAGTGAACTGCTTGTTGCGCAGATCTGTTTTCAAACTGGCAATCTGCTTGTCTCGGCTATTGGCGTGTAAACGGAACGGTATAGCATCCTTGCTCGTAGGACGTCCAGTGTGGCATTGTGCGTGCGTGCGTGCGTGTGTGTGTGTGTGTGTGTGTGCGTGCTTATTAGGCCTCCCTCGATAAAAGCCTGCTGTCAAGAGTTGAGAGTAAATTCAGTAGTTGAGCATTGTGTGTGACCCTTTCAATTTCAAGGAGCAGGTTCTCGACCAGTATTGAGACAAACTGAAAGATATATTTTCCTCGGCTGTGGCACGTCATGTAAGACCTGAAGGAAAGAGTAGTCGCACAGGAGAGTCATTAACCCATTCTGACCTGAGATCAGATTCATACGAGGTTTCCACTGGACACACACACACTGGTCTGATTAACCCATTCTGACCTGAGATCAGATTCTAAAAATGTCAGTCGTTCTTCGATTTTTCAATAGCTAAAGCATAACATGATGCTAACACCAAAATGCGTTCCCGTTCAGAATGGGTTAACTCATTCACTCACCTTTACCTACCTGGGCTCTCTTCGCAGGGATCGTCTTTTGACCCTTTTTTAAAGACCACTTCACCACTTTTCAACCTATCTTCATATAATAGGTCCTCACTAATAATCATGATAAAATGGCACGAATTTCTTCTACTGAGTCTGTGTCTCATAGGGGGGCTGTGGGCAGTTTAGAAACAGTCCTCCAGTGACATCATTAGGCAGACTTTTTTTTTTTTACAAAAATGATTTTCATTATCGTGAGAACCATGTCTTCCATTTTCACATTGCAACTTTTCAGGACTAGAAAGCCTGCAGTTTCTATTAGGTTGTATACCCCATCGATGATGTCACTGGAGGACGGTTTCTGAACTGCCCACAGCCCTCCTATGAGACACACAATGAGTCGAAAAACAATTCGGCATTTCTTCATGATTATTAGGGAGGACCTATTATATGAAGATAGGTTGAAAAGTGGTGAAGTGGTCCTTTAATATATATATATTGATTACGGTTCACAACTCTGTTCTGCTAGAGCCTGTAATACTTTCCGGTGCGATGAAAAAAATATCTGGGGGAAAGAAAACAAAAGTGAATTGTCCGCTGGCTTATTATGCCGTCTATGGGAACGCAGTTTTAGAATCCGACTATCTCGATCGTTGTTCGAGGCTGCCCTTTTGGATCAAAACCAGCTTGATTTTGCGGCTCATTTCTATAAACTATATGATCGCCCGGTTACAAAATGTGTGTTTTGGGTGAATTAAATATCATTCGCGTGACACGTCACATAGCGATGGTTCACTTCCCGTTCGCTTTCCTCGTTTTTTTTTCCCTCATAGCGCGCCACCGAGTGGCGCGCTACGAGCTTGTAGGTCTGCTATTTTTGAAAAATCGAAGGACTGACATTTTTAGAATCTGATCTCGGGTCAGAATGGGTTAATCAGACCAGCGTGTGTCCAGTGGAAACCTCGTATGAATCTGATCTCAGGTCAGAATGGTCTAGTACCAGACGAGGGCCGTCGATGTGCAGCAGCAGCAGCGAGTAGGACCGGTGACTGACCTTTTGTCTCCTCTGTCTCCCCCTCTCCCCCCTCCTCCGATCTCAACAGAAATAACACACCACGTCCTCTTCTACGCAGTCACACTGTCTAGTCGTCATCATGGGCTACTCCCTCCACTCACACTCTAGAGTAGTCTACATGTCACAGGCAAACCCAACCCATAAACATGGCATTATTCTACTAGTGCACGCTAAAATTCTATTCCACACGGCCCCCCACTTATTTCTCACGCGCTCGCGCACACACACACACACACGCACCACAAGGTATCCATCATTTGATTGGTGTACTCCACACATCTTTTCTCCTTATTACAAACCTCACGTAGGCATTCCTTCCACCATTTTTTTTCTCTCTCTCTCACATGATGTTCCTCCTGCTCCATGTGAAATCTATCTATCTTGTCAGTTGCATGCTCTTGTTGTTGCTGCTGCCGCTCCAGCCACCTTCTTCCCCTCTCGCTGATCATTACAGCTAGAGTGTTTGGAGGGAAGCCCCACCTAACTGAGCCACTAAAGCAAGCCCTGGACGCTCGCCAGCCACACGCAACCCTGTAAGCGTGGGATGGGGGAACACAACAACATGGCAGCGTTAGGCCTGTGGACGATGGGGGTGTCTCCCCACTAAGGTAAACACTCAGACCACCACACGGTAACCCCTTGCACACTCAACTCAACCACCCTCCATCCCCTCCTCCCCCCCCCGCCGCCCGAACACATCCACGATTAAACGCAGAACACACATACATACACACACACACAAGCAGCCACCAGGTCCATGCATCTTTGAAACATCTTGACACAGAATGTGATATTTTTTCAGATTTTTGTTTCTTTTTATTAAATACAATCATGTTCATACGCCCACACACACGCGCACACACACACACACACCTTTTTTTTTGGCCCTGCGTTCTTTAGCCATGCCACCACTGACGCAGGCTGCTTGCCTGCATCTAGGGTGGCCTAGTACCAGGCCATCGAAGCCAGGGCTGGACACAGGACATGTAGATGGGTGGGGGAGGGCGGGGTTATGTTTTCATATTCTTGCCCTCTGGGCCACTTTTGGGGGATAAGTGCCTTGCTTAAGAGCACACTGGTAGGCCCTCATTTCAGTTGAGCGTAACCTGGCTTCAGGATCGGTTGCTGGTACAACGTACAACCTCCCACCCCCAGTTTCACAGAACGTGTGTGAATGACGGTGAACGGCGATCTTATTTTGTTTTTAAAATTTACATTTTTGTCATATGTTCTTCTTTGAAAGGTTTAATTATCAATAAACATTCAATTGAACCATAGTTTTCTTGTCTCAATCTTTTGCTGTTTTCCAATAATAAAAAATACCCCACTGGGGCTCATGCTCATTATCTTGTCAGAACAGAGTTTGAACTTTACTTTAATCAAAACCCAGATGTGTTTGTGAAGTCTTAATTTCATATTGCCTCGTTTCAAGGCACTTAACCCATTTTGACCTGGGAAGGATTCTGCGAAATGTCTTCTAAATCCTATGTTTTTCTATGTCAGTCGTTCTCAAACACTTTCATGTCACTTTTCACGATTCTTCAACAATAGCAGACCTACAAGCTCGTAGTGGCGCGCTATGAGCTTGTAGATCTGCTATTTTTCAATAGCTAAAGCATAACCTAATGCTTACACCAAAAGGGGTTCCCGCCCAGAATGGGTCAACAGAGAAAATATCCAAAGTCGCAGCTCAGCATCAGATGACATTTTATTCAATTTTTCTTCCAAAAACATTAACCTCTGCTTTTTGAAATTAAAAAACAATAAATTTATAACAATGCAAACCCATTGTTGATAATAATCACTTTGATGTACAAAAACGTAAATGAGAAGTTGCTGAAGGAGGTATATGGGCCTTCACTCCCTGCTAACAACACATACTTGTTCATAGACAAGTGTTTCATGCCCTCGAAAAAACGATGAACCGTGTACAGATGGGACATTTGGCTACCGAATGAGTCTAGTCAATGCGGCATACACAATACTGAACATACACGGGGGGGGGGGGGGGGGGCTCACATGATGAAGACTGGACCTAGCCTGCATGGATGGAAACTAGCGCCCGATTTGGACACGGCGTCGCACGCTGAAAATAGCCGATCTACGAGCTCGTAGATCGGCAATTCTCGGGGCTCACGACTTAAGTGTAAATCGGGCGTGAAAGTGTTGTGTGAAAATGCATGGAGAGACATGCGCCTTTCACTGATTGGACATTATGGGAATGAGATTTCCACCTCGGGGTAACGTCGAGGTCTGGTTTCCGGCAGGCGGATTCACATCCGTGAGCAAGGGGTCGCCTGGTTTAGGTAAAGATTGTGACGGCAGAGCCTGGACTACAGAAAACGGATGAATCTTTAGTTGTAACTGGATATATATCTTAACACAATTGTTCACTTTGCATGGTTGGCGTCGATGAAGGCCTAAATGTCTGGTGATACTAGTCAGGTTCTTGGGATTAGCACTTGGTAGTTCAGTTAACTCCTTTTAGGTCTCTTAAAAAAATCTAAATCCTCCAGTTTTCTGAAATAAATATTTTCACGATTTTTCAAAAATAGCAGACCTACAAGCTCGTAGCGTGGCGCGCTATGAGCTTGTAGATCTGCTATTTTTCAATAGCTAAATTATAACATGTTTAAACACCAAAAGGGGTTCCCGCCCAGAATGGGTTAAAGTACATTTCAGGGCCTTTAATTTCAAAGCAATGTCACCTTTTATAGACCTTAATGAACCCTGCATGTAACGAAAACCTGCAAATCAAAATTAACTTGGAAAAAAAAAAAAGTGTACAATGAAATAAAAACGTCTGGGGGAGACTGACAATGATGTGGCACAGATGACAGAACACACCCCTAGGACATATCCGTATAATAAATCTAGTGAGTGTTTTGTATATGGGTTGGTCGACCACTGTGATCTCCTTCGGTTGATTCGCTCAATTTGGCCTCATTGCCCGTTTCTCAAACCGTCTTCCACTGGAAGTTATTGTATAATTGGCCTATTCCGAATCAATGGCATTATCTCGCCTAAATGTGCTCCGAAAACCAAAGCCCTTACGTCCCAGAAACCAGTTTGTCGTTTTGCAAATGACGGAATGATGATGCAGTCCAATCGATGGCAACAGACGGGTACAAAACTGAGCAAACACGTTTAACATCAGACCACTGGACCAGACCAAACATAGAGTTACAGTACTTTGACTTCCAATCACAACCTCCCCAAGATGCTGCTGGCATAGTACGAAAAAGGAGCAAGCATTCAAACACACGTATTGAAAATAGCAATGCTTTTAATAAAGAGCGGTTTTACAAGACTGCAATGTTTTAGCTAGCTAAGGTGATGACTGGCATTGGCATTCACGGTGTTTTACAAGAGATGCAGTGATTTAACGGTTTGAAGTTTGATGAGAGGGGGAGGATTTTGCAAGTTGCATTTCTGCATGCGAGGCGGCCCTTCAAACGGTTAACTGGCCCTTACATCTTGTAAAACGCGTGGCTAATGAATGTCAATGAACGTTCATGTCAAGAGGTAAGTAAAAAAATCTCATGGAGAAATTTCCTAAACATTTTCCAAACACACCGGTAAGTGAGAGTTCACACAATGGTCATGCTTTTACCGGTTGCACACGAGCCAATAAAAAGACGACACTTAATCATGCAAAAAAAACAACCAAAAAGACAGTTTCTTTGTCTCTTGAAAATCAAAGAGGAAAATTAAAAAAGAAAGCAAATTATTTCAGAGTTTTTGATATCATCCATCCGTAGTGACCTTTGAATAAGAAGCTGCGCTTTGATGATGACTTTGGTGCAAAAAAAATGTTCCTGTTTTTTTGTTTGTTTTTTTTGTGAAGAGGACAGACCCTGTTCTGTCCGCTCCCGTGATGAAGACACTCTTGGTATAGACCAGTTGTGATAGAGTTGACCCCTGGACACGTCACCCCCACCCCCCCCTATCCCTTATCGGGATGGACACAAACATCGACCCACCCACCCCCAGTTCCCTAAGGTAGGGATGACCCCTTTCAACATACAACCATCCAAAACACAGATACAGCAATAAAATTGTCCCACATACAGTACAGTTGTCCAAAAAACGGGGCTTCGGTCACTTACTTTACAGAGAGAGAGAGCACATCTAAAAACACATGAAGTGCGTTACCTTATATACAGAGGACACGGCAAAACTGTAACAGGAGGTTTGGGGGCGGGGCGGGCTAGCAGGGCTTGCGATGTGGGACGCAAGGTGACGTACTGTTGCGTTGGAACATTTTGGCAGACAGAAAGACGGAAACACTGGAACGAGGAGGAGGAGGAGTAAATGGGGAAGGTTTAGAACTACGACGATTATTTCTCTCCGAATATAACATACAAAAAAGGTCAGCTCGTTGCTCGTTATAGACATTCAGTGAAATAATGTGTCGTTATCACTGGAGCATCTCTTGGACCGCTTGCTCGCTTGGCGACCGAGGTTTTCCCCAACAACGTTCTCTCGGCTGGTAGTGGAGTTCTAGCTGCAATTGTGTATAGGGACTACTTAGGGAGATTGGCTTCGTGGGCTTGACCCATTTTGACCTGGGGAACGATTCTGCAAAATGTCTTCTAAATCCTGACTGTCTTCTTGGAAAAGCTATGTTTTTCCATGTCAGTCGTTCTCAAACACTTTCATGTCACTTTTCACGATTCTTAAAAAAATAGCAGACCTACAAGCTCATAGCGCGCCACTCGGTCGCGCGCTATGAGCTTGTAGATCTGCTATTTTTCAATAGCTAAAGCATAACCTAATGCTAACACCAAAAGGGGTTCCCGCCCAGAATGGGCTCAACAGCAAGTTCAGACGGGCCACTGTAGGCCCATATTCATTCTTCGCCGTAATTCTAAAAGCGATTTAGATTGGAACGGTCAGCATGTATAGCCACAGCAGCCGGGAGATGTTTGTTTTGTTTTGTTCCGTATAGGTTGGCCAAGAGATCCATGATTAATTTCTTCCCCTGCTGACAAGGGATCCCTTTATCCTTGGACCAGAATGACGCTACGCCGCAGTACCGAGACTTAGACATGGTAACGACACACATCGCTAAGTTAAGTACCCAACGCCGACACACTCTCTCGCAAGTCACCTTTCAACTCTCTAAACACAGCAGTACTACACACACACACACACACACACAGAGGAGGCCCTGTGGCCTCGCCACAGAACATGACCCTGTTTATCTCAATGGGATGGCGTGTGCACATTAGCGTACACACAGACACACAGTACATCATGTTAGTTAACATACAACAATCAATAGAAAACGACTTCCTCCCAACTAATTATTGCCCCCTTTCAACTGTACATCCCAGCAATGGTTTTTAGGTTTTTGTGCAGCAGAGCGTTGTCCCCTCTTTGAAGGTTTGTGCTATATATATGTATATATATACTGTCTGTCTGTTAAGTCCTATACTTTTACAACCCAGTAAAGTCACATTGAGATTTAAAAATCCCTAAAGTCCTCCCTCGGCTTGGCTCCGAGTACCATCTAAAATCACCGTGTGTGGACATTACTAGGGTTGGGGTTCTGCGACAGACATGATCAGTTTTACTTTACTAAGATCTGCTCCTCCGTACGTTTTTGACTTGTCCCGTGGACCTTTTTCTTTTAAGTGGCCCTTGTCCACGATATGCCACTTGGCGGAAGTGCAACATCTAACTAACTATACAGTAATTTACCCGTGCCCAGTGGTTTTATTGTGCCCTTCATCACAGCGGTGTTAAGGGGTACGTGGTGGACATGAGATAAAAATAAGTCATTTCTGGACAGTCGGGACCCTATATGCTCAGTGCCAGGGGGTGGGCGGGCGGACAGACAGACACCATTTTGGGGGCTGGTCAGTTAGTCTCGGACTGTTTCTGATTGGCAAAAGAAGACCAAGAATAACTTCCTCGCTAAAAGTCCAGTCATCATCTCGACCATCTGGCTCTCAGTGCATTGTTCGCTACCGTTCAGAGCAGTAAAGGGTAAAAAAAAAGAAAGAAAAAGTAACGTCACAAAACTAGAAGAAATAAAAATGACACTTGACTCACAAGTTACAGGACTATTATACAGCAGGGACGGCTTCTAAACAGTGTCTAAGTAACTGGGGGAGGGGACGGACGGACGGACGGACGGGACATTTGAGATTGCATGTTGACCGCACAGCTGCGGACGAAATAAGAATATGTAAATACAGACCAAGAAAACAAACCAAAAAAAAAAACAAGTCCCCAAGTAGCAAAGTTAGTGAGTGTATGAGGTTTCATTTTACATCCAAATGTAATGCCTGGGTCTGGCTCAGTGCTTTCATCAGTATTTCCAGTGCAGAAACAATTTGATACCTGGAAAGATATTACACAACAGTGACATCAGATAACTGACATCTCTACATAGGAATGAAAAAGTAAACAAAAACATAACATAACATACATACGTACGTACACACCCACCCATCTCCACACACACACACACACACACACACACACACACACACGCACACACACACACAGACATGCATACAAACATCTATCCAAGTAATAGTCATTTGAAGTTGGCAACAAACAAAATGGAACTAATAAGTTCAAAGATAGACTTAAGTTGCAATGTTGATACAGTACACTCAAATAGTGGGGTGGGGTGTGTGTGTGTGGGGGGGCGGGACGACGACTCCTGTTACACGCATACGCGCACACACATCCATGTCACTTCCGAGACATCGGATGGTGATCGCGGCTGTGATGGATTGACGCACACAAGCAGGAAGCGGAGTGGTTTTTGAATTTTACGATGCTTAAAATCACCAACACGTACATACACCCTTGGCAAAGTTCACGTTTTTAGTAAAGTGCGTGCAAACAATCCAATCAGAGAAAGAGACATGTGTCAAGTCCGTCGAGTGTGGGGTTGGGTGCAGGGCAGCAAGGGGAGTGGGGATTTGGGGGACAGGTGTTTTGTTTTGTTTTTTTGCAGGAAATTCATCTGGAAAAGGGTGTTGGTCACAGGGGTGGAGGGGGGAGGTCTAGGTCACAATGCTCCCACACTGACCGACATGGCTGTCAAGTCATTGAAGCAATCATCGTTAGCCATTTATCATCAGCATCAATTTCATTCCAGCAGACAGAACATTGCCCATTCAGAAACAACAGATCAAACAGGATGGGGGGAGGGGAGGGGGGGGGGTGGGTGGTGCTCCGATGTCCCAGGCTTACAGAACAGAGGAGAGGGGCTTGGCGAAGGAGGACAGGAGAGGAGAGGACGGATGAAAAGCAAGCAGACTTAGTGTTTTCGTTTCTAGTCTGTTGTTATCCATCCTCTGGTCCTCGATTCTTTAGAATTCTCTCCCGCTCCTCCCTTCCTCTACCTCTTTCTCCTCTTCTTCCTTCCTTCCTTCCTTCCTTCCTCCAGCGCAGGATTTGGTTCTGGGTTGGTTTGCTTCAACTCTCCCTCTCCTCTCCTCTCCTCTTTCGGCTTTGCTGCCTCGAGTCATGCCGTCGTCCCCTACATGAAGTGCATCTGCAGACAATGGAGGTGTAATTTATTGGGCCATCATGTCTATTGACGAGCATATTAACGGCCACAGAGCTAGCGGCACAACCTCTCCAGAGAGAGAGAGAGAGCCGGCTTTGCTTGCTTGCTTAAGCACTTTTCAACCTGTTTTGGGGGTGTCGTCATAGTTAACACTTTTCTGCGATATGATTAAGTATGATTAAGGGCTTTGGTGGTTAACTATACCGTATGAAATGATGTGTTTGCACAAAGTGTCAAATCAAACTTACTTTGGGAAGGGTTGTTACGGTATGAGTGTTTGTCCAGCTAAAGCTTTCAACAACCACTTGGGAGGTCTTATTTCACTGTTAGTCTTTTAAAAGGCTGACTGTATAAGAGAGAGCTACAGTACAACGTTGTCGCATTGTAATGTAGATTGGCTTTTTTTTTTAAACAATTTCTGAGGATACTGTGTATTTTAAATTAAACACTCCTGAGGTGGACGAGACTGTTCCATCAAACGCAACGAGAGCAGCTTTGCTGCCAGCTAAAGGTTAACAATCATCTAAAGAGCTGGGTAATACTGCGATGTAAAGCAACACAGCTGCAACTCATAACCTTAAAAGGGTGCGGTGGACGTCGTACTGTAGGTGTGCCAATGAGCAACTGTACTGTACACTGTAGCTTAGCCCATTCTGGACGGGAACCCCTTTTGGCGTTTTAAGCATTGTTATGCTTTAGGTATTGAAAAATAGCAGATCTACAAGCTCGGTGCCGCGCTACGAGCTTGTAGGTCTGTTCCAGGGGTCCCTGGAACAACATATTTTAAGATGGGGGTCGGAGGCCAAGTACATTATGATTCTTGACATGTCCTTGACATGAAATAGCATGAGAACCACTGAGATAGAAACATGGGTTTTTCAGAAAACCTTAGAAGACATTTTGTAGAATCGAGCTCCGGTCTAAATGGGTTAACTGCCGGTTATTACGCGGCTCTGTTGAACGCTTAATTCTGACCGGTCAGTTGCGGGCATACTGTGGCGTGTTTAATTTCTCGTCAGAGCCGCTGCTACGAAGAACGGACGGCATGTTCTGGTGAATAGACGCTCAGGGCTCCATTTCCGTGACCGCTAAACCCCTTATCCCTAAACTAACCCTAACCCTAAACCCCTTATCCCTAAACTAACCCTAAACCCCTTATCCCTAAACTAACCCTAACCCCCCTATCCCTAAACCCCTTATCCCTAAACTAACCCTAAACCCCTTATCCCTAAACTAACCCTAAACCCCTTATCCCTAAAATAACCCTAAACCCCTTATCCCTAAACTAACCCTAACCCTAAACCCCTTATCCCTAAACTAACCCTAAACCCCTTATCTCTAAACTAACCCTAAACCCCTTATCCCTAAACTAACCCTAACCCTAAACCCCTTATCCCTAAAATAACCCGAAACCCCTTATCCCTAAACTAACACTAACCCTAAACCCCTTATCCCTAAACTAACCCTAAACCCCTTATCCCTAAACTAACCCTAACCCTAAACCCCTTATCCCTAAACTAACCCTAAACCCCTTATCCCTAAACTAACCCTAACCCCCTTATCCTTAAACCCCTTATCCATTTTTTTTTGCAAAACATTTTTGAATAGTTAAAACAGCCAGTCTACAAGCTCACAACGTGTAAATGTAGATTGGCTAGTTGAACTATGCAAAAATATTTTTCAAAATAGTAAAAAATATATATAATGTCTACAAGCTCAGAATGTGTCACGGTGCGACCCCTTTGACCTTGTAAATCAGATTTTTGCTTTATTTGAATTGGAGTCCTGGCATTTATGTATTTTTAGATTAGATTACTGAAAAGTAGTTATTATACTTTATGAACTTAAGGGATGGCTCGTATCAATGGGAAAGGGGGGCTAGCCCCCCCTATCTTATGGCGTAAAGATGAGAAATTATTATTAAAATGTTTTAGAATAGATACTTTTATATTCTGGTATAATCTAAAGCAGCAACAGCATCAAATAGTTACAAGAAAAACACAAAATAGGTCAAAATGGGCAGATTTTTTACAGCCCAAAAGGCTTCCATTGGCTTTCATTGCGTTGAATGATTGACAGCTGCCAAGACACGCCTGCTTGGTTTACTTGCCATTGGGGCTAAAATCTCTCAGCCCCAGAGCCAATGGAGGGCTGTGCTCAGCCCTAATGCCCGCCTCAGACCGTGAGGTCATTGGCTATTGACCAATCACAGCACCTGCTCGTGTGTGGTTGTTTATGATGTGAAAGAATGGCGGGTGGAAGTAGCCTATTTTAAATGAAATAAGTTTATTATTTACTTTATAATCCGTTTTGTCCCGTGTCCGTGGAGGGGAAAATTAAGTTAAGAGACTGGGAGCATATAGTCCATTTTGGATATAACAAAAGGAAAGGAGACAAAATACGTTTTGTGAGTTTGAAATTCTTGCTTGGGGCAGACAGCTGACCGCACACCGGACCCACAGAAAGGTATTGTGCTCTGCTTCATTCATCTCACAAAGTTAAGAAACATAATCGCTGGTTTAATCACATTGAAAGTGGCTCGAGCTCTCATTGAGTTGGGAATAGAGAGAGAGAGAGAGGCTGTGTTTGTGTGAGTGTGTTAGTGTTGTTTCGGTGCCGTGTGCCTTGCAAGTTGCATCTTTGACTTTATTCCATTTTGGTCGGTGCCGTTTGCGCCAGTTGCGCGTGTGCGTGCATGCGTACTGTTATTTATTTTTTTATTTTTTAAGATATTTTTTTTGCGGCTTACGCCTTTATTGATTTTTTAAGGGATAGAAAGTAGGCTGACAGGAAACGGGAGAGAGATGGGGGGATGACATGCGGTAAAGGCCGTGTCGGGTCCGGGAGTCGAACCCGCGGCACACCGCGACTGGATCACCAGTCCGGTGCCCAGACCGTTACGCTAAGGCCTGGGCCCGTACTGTTATTATTAATGACAGTATAAGAGCAGCTATCTGTACATACAAATACAAACAATGTTCAGTGGAGTGTTTGTTGTGGGCATGCACTTCTGTTGTTGTGGAGCATTTGCTGTAACAAAGTATAGGCCTGTAGTAGTGTCATTGCTGTACTTTGATATCTGGAATATGATGCTATTGCTGCAGGTTGAACTATAGACCGATTCCGTACCGGTTTCATGGTCGCAGCCTACGTATTTCCTGTAGGCGGACTCGACATAGCTGCGGGAGCAAAACCCTCACCAGGCGCACCTCTTCCACTACAGTGAACGGCAGAGTGACTGATGTTAGTTTGCCTCAAACTTTACTCCTTTACCTGATTTTTTACTAACACTAACATTACAAAGATGCCCAGAACATCGAGATGAACCTTTGTAGTTTATGGCTGCTCCAACAGTAGTGGCAACATAAAAATAAAATAAAAACGGAATGTCTAATATCCACCGCGATGGCGGAGACCAGAGCCATTGAGTAATGGTTGAGACAAAGCAGTGAAAGATACATAACGCCAGTCTTACCCAATACCAAATATTTATGTTTTATTAACACAAGGCTGCTGTACTTTATACCTCATACTTTAAATGCTTAGTATGAGGTATAAAATACAGCAGCCTTGTGTTCATAAAACAGAAAGATTGGGTATTGGGTAAGACTGAAATTATGTATCTTGCAGGATTCTTCACTGCTTTGTCTCAACCATTACTCAATGGCTCTGGTCTCAGCCATCGCGGTGGATATTAGACATTCCGTTTTATTTTATTTGTTATGTTGCCACTACTGTTGGAGCAGCCATAAACTACACAGGTTCATCTCGATGTTCTGGGCATCTTTGTAATGTTAGTGTTAGTAAAAAAGCAGGTAAAGGAGTAAAGTTTGAGGCAAACTAACATCAGTCACTCTGCCGTTCACTGTAGTGGAAGAGATGCGCCTGGTGAGGGTTTTACCCCCGCAGCTACGTCGAGTCCGCCTACAGGAAATACGTAGGCTGCGACCATGAAACCGGTACGGAATCGGTCTATAGTGTAATAGATTTTCTGAGTAGCACTGCATGGGTACTGGGTTGTTGTGGAATGTGAAGCTGATGCTGTTGTTGCTGTAGACCAGTATTCTGTGAACATGCTGTAGTATAGGGTGAACATGGATAGCATGTTTTTGTATTGAGTTGTACTTGAAATGTACTGTAATACTGCAAACTGTTAATAAATCAATAAATCAATCAGCATATACTATCGGCCCGTATATTGGCCCGTAGCATAAGATTTCTTAGGCAGCCCCTCCACCCAACATCACCAAGAGCAGCTAAAATACAAATACATCAGACATAAATTACTAATATAGACTGCAGTAATTAAAGCAGGTTATGTAACAGCTGAAATCAATAATACATCAGTATTTGCATATTAACCTGTGGGCCTCTTTAAGTGAAGTGGCCCAAAAGTTGCAGCCGTATGCCGTATGCAGATGGTGGTCGTTCTGCCTGTTCTGTATCCAACATTGTGGCCAAGTAACAAATGATCTCATTTTACAGCTAAACGGTAATACTTTAGTACACTAAAGTATGTTTCTGGAAACATAGCGACGTCATCCTGATCCATATTTGAACGGCACTAGTGCCTAGTTTGGTGATTTTGAGTCTTGTACTGGAAATAGGACCATCATTTGCATAATCTAACTCATTGGTTCCCAACCTTTTTGTACCACCATAATAACTGATGTTAAAATACAGGAGCGTATAGACTGACACCACGGCGCGTATTCAGGGCGGAGTCACCACCCCCGGGGGAAGTTGTGATTTGCTCTCGTTCACTGCAATGCAATTTGCGGCATTTCCAAAACAATATTGCGCAGAGTAGCGATTATCAAACGTATTTGCAATGCCATACGTTGAAAGATCTGTTGCCCGTGGACAAGGCACGTTACCTCCGCAAGTTAGATATCATCGGCATAGATGTTTGTCCGTATGTGATTAAGGATTGGAATAAGTTGCATTGGCAGCCATAGAAAATTCTTACCCCGGGCTAAAACCGGATGTGACGTTTTTGGGCGTTCCTGTCTTATGTGGTGTCAGTCTAGAGACACACGGGGACTACAAATGTCACACCCCCAAATGAGACAGCGGCCCCACTTCTGGTCCGTTAGAACGCTGTACTGCAGGCCAGCCCATGGAAGTCCATTGAAATTCAACTGTAGTTCGCCTACTTTTAAAATGTACCAAAATTTACTGAAGACTATGAATAAGAATATGTTTCCATTACATATATTGTTTTGTTTTCTCAATAGAGGAGGTATTTCACATTTAACTTACCACTTGAATGAGTTACCCATAATGTTTACGGAGCAGAGGGGAGACGGCAGACAGAGAACCTGTCGCTTTTAAGGACGCCGACTTTGAAGAGTGGAATTCTCAATAATACATCCCGATCCCGACTGACTTTGTTCATTCATGTCTATATTTTGAACATGTCACAGGCTTACTAATATGTTCTACCTACCTCGGAGCTCCGACCGTGTGTTATACCGTCAACTTGTTGTATAATTAACTTAGAATTGAATAGTTGGGAAAATAACCCAGATAAATGGAGGAGTGACATTATATCCTGACATTTTCATACCTAGTGAATTCCCCAGATGAGTATTAATAATTAGTCTTGCAAGATTCTGTTTAGATAATTTTCCACAAATATATCTGGGTATTGAAAACCTCAAGGGATGCGACCTTATACACACCGTGCGCCCACTTTACCTTGAAATTTACAATGCTAGCACTTTTGAATCTCTGATGGAGTATATTATAGTACATTGTGGGTTTTATATTTAGATGGCAGGTATGTGACATTGAAAAGGACAAATCAAACATATCATATATGGGACACTTTATTAGGACATGAAAGACATCGCTACAGCCTCAGTAATCAGCCAGTGAAATAAGGGTATTTTATGACGCCTCTCATAGGGATTGCATTGACAGCTGCAGTACAGCGTTCTAACGGACCAGAAGTGGGGCCGCTGTCTCATTTGGGGGCGTGACATTTGTAGTCCCGTGTGTCTCTATACCTGCCCTTTTTGTTCCATTCCTAAGCCAATAATGCTGCTGCTGCTCTGACAAAACTCTGTCTAATCACTAATCAGCACAACTGATGATGTTTCTAATCCGTTATCAAATCTTCTATTAACGGCTAGGTGCTCATGTCAGCACGGCTGGAGAACATATTTCAACCAATCAGCTTGGTCAGAACCTGTAGTAATATACATTAAATATTTCATTCCACTTTAGTCTTTTTTCTCCATTTTTAGGGCGACTCCTCTGAGTACCACCAGAGGGGGCTCAAGTACCACCAGTGGTACTACTACCAGTGGTTTGGGAAACCCAAGTAGTGACTATTTTCTTCAGCAGAAGCATAGTCTGTCATGTCATTGTGTTTTATTTTATTTTGTATTACCTGGTAATAAGTACCCGTGTAACAGGCGGGGTAATGAGCAGTGAAGATAGGTCATTATTGAGGAATCTTTAGCGTGAGTCAAAACTTCCTGCATCAACTTGTCAGGGTTTATTTCTCAACCATGACCACCCCGCTGTTCATGATCCCTGTTGGCAGCACCTACACACCTTACATCAGTGGTTCCCACAGTGGGGTCCGGGGACCCCTAGGGGTCCTTGAGGGAGTTCCCAGCTAAATGATAATTATGAACCAAATGGACCCTTATGGGTCTGTAACTCTGAGAGTGTGTACAAATGGAACCAAATGGACCCGTCAGGGTCCATTTGTATACACTCTCAGAGTTACAGACCCATAAGGGTCCATTTGGTTCATCTCAGAGTTACATTAACTTTGATTTTTACAATATACATTGGGGGGTAGAATAGGGTGAGATAGAAATGCCATTAAATGGCATTTCTATCCTAATTGAGCCTAATTGAGGTAAAACCTGGGGGTCCTTGAATCACAACCAGGGGGGCAGTCAGACAGATATTTTGTGAAGCCACTGAGGAAATCGGGATTTCCTGAAAGTTCATATAATGGCCTGTTGTGGCGCTGTCATTGGGCCCAAAAAACCCATAGCCCCATAGAAGTCCATGTATTTGGGCCCAACTTCACCTAGACTTAATAAACATGGCATGAATACTTTCTGCTTCCAGTCACTAGTTTAAAGTCTCATTTCTAATGTCATAATATTCTTTTTGGAAAATTATGGTCCCATTTATTTAAAAAATGACCATAAAGTCGCGCATGTTCTGAGGGGCGTGGCTACCGTTACAGTCTATGATCGGGATTCCCCTCCCACTCGAGTCAAAATAAAAACCAACGGAGAAGAAGGGGGGAAGTCCCGCCTCGTTGTCTGGGCCAGCCAATGGCCAGCTGGGCTAAAACGGATCTAGAAAGATGGCGACTTACAATACAAGGACTGACAGGCCTCATTTTACGTTCATGTTAGACCCGGAGAACGCTTTGTCCATATGTTTTACAGTCTATGATCACAACTAGAGCCGTAAAAATCTTCTCTTCTCTCTCTCTATATATATACATACTGTATATATATATATCATTTTGGGGGTCCTTGACATGAAAAGGTTTGGGAACCACTGCCTTACATCACACTCGTACTCAAGAGGACTACGATGGAAATTACTTCTCAAGCTTTTTTTGTGTTTTATCAGATATTTGGTCATGTTTAATACGTTTTTGGTACAAAACATTTAAAGGGGGTATCAAGCTCATTCCAGCACTTAAGATGATTTTCAACCTTTAGATGGCAGCAAACTCACATGCTTTGCCTAGAGTTTTATTGTAGACATTTTTTTTTTTGGGGGGGGGGGGGGGGGTGGGCGCAGTGTGCCATAGAGTGCATCGCCATCTTCTGGCTAGAATAAGTAGTTCACACTGACGACTTAACCACTAATACACTTAAAGGACAACTTTAGTTTTTTTTCAACCAAGGTTCATGTTTTAGGTTGTTTCTCTAATAACAACCTAAAACATGAACCTTGGTTGAAAAAAAACTAAAATTGTCCTTACACAACTTCTTAATTCCAAGGACCCCCCCATTGAATGGCATTTCTATCCCCAAGACCCCAATTTGTATTGTAAAATCAATGTTAATTTAACTGGACCGTTAAGGTCCATTTGTTTCCATATCAGAGTTACAGACCCACAAGGGTTTGGTGGTTCCAAGCTATCATTTAGCTGGGGACCCCCTGGAACTGCCTCAAGGACCCCTAGGGGTCCCCCGGACCTTACTTTGGGAACCACTGCGTTATAGCACATTATTCTGTGGTCTGACAAAAATGTAATACACAATGGGTTCCATCTTGCGCCACCCTTATTCTTTATCACTAAACGTATTTGTCATTTTTGTACTATTTTGAAAAACATTTTTAAATGGTTCAACTAGCCGATACATCGAGAGGTTGTGAGCTTGTAGATCGGCTATTTGAACTATTTTAAATGTTTTGTCATAATAGTAAAAAATGGTAAATAAGTTTAGGGTTAAGGGGTGGCGCAAGATATAGCCCAATAGGCATACTGCTTGTAGACCTACTTCCTGTTTACAGCCACTTTAACTTAAAATATCTGTGCGCACGCGCGTGCGTGTGTGTGTGTGTGTGTGTGTGTGTGTGTGTGTGTGTGTGTTTTACCTGTGCCCCTGGGATGGGTCCAAAAGGGTTTGTGGGTCTGAGGACAGGCTGGTTGTACATGACAGGCTGCGGGGCCATCATCTGAACACCTCCCATCTGATGGTGGCCCATCTGAGGAGGGAGCTGGCCGAGAGACATAGGCCGAGGGATGGGAGAGAGAGAGGAGACAGGCCGAGGGATGGGAGAGAGAGAGAGAGAGAGAGAGAGGAGACAGGCCGAGGGATGGGAGAGAGAGAGAGAGAGAGGAGACAGGCCGAGGGATGGGAGAGAGAGAGAGAGGAGACAGGCCGAGGGATGGGAGAGAGAGAGAGGAGACAGGCCGAGGGATGGGAGAGAGAGAGAGAGAGGAGACAGGCCGAGGGATGGGAGAGAGAGAGAGAGGAGACAGGCCGAGGGATGGGAGAGAGAGAGAGAGAGAGAGGAGACAGGCCGAGGGATGGGAGAGAGAGAGAGAGAGGAGACAGGCCGAGGGATGGGAGAGAGAGAGAGAGAGGAGACAGGCCGAACGATGGGAGAGAGAGAGGAGACAGGCCGAGGGATGGGAGAGAGAGAGAGAGAGAGGAGACAGGCCGAGGGATGGGAGAGAGAGAGAGGAGACAGGCCGAGGGATGGGAGAGAGGAGACAGGCCGAGCGATGGGAGAGAGAGAGAGAGGAGACAGGCCGAGGGATGGGAGAGAGAGAGAGGAGACAGGCCGAGGGATGGGCGAGAGAGAGAGGAGACAGGCCGAGCGATGGGATAAAGAGAGAGGAGACAGACCGAGGGATGGGAGAGAGGAGACAGGCCGAGCGATGGGAGAGAGAGAGAGAGGAGACAGGCCGAGCGATGGGAGAGAGAGAGAGAGGAGACAGGCCGAGCGATGGGAGAGAGAGAGAGGAGACAGGCCGAGGGATGGGAGAGAGAGAGAGGAGACAGGCCGAGGGATGGGAGAGAGAGAGGAGACGTGGATAGAGAGAGCTTAGATCAACAGCTGTACTCGTTTCATTCTAACACATTCTCCTGACTTACTGACAGCTGATTAAAGGTGTGTTTAGAGTAGCAACGTTGATTTCGTCGACCAAAAATGTTCGTCGACTACCTTTTTCTTTCACTGACGAAAACTCAACGGAAACTAAATACAAACTAAGCTGTGATGACTTAAACTAAGGACTAAATGTATACATCAAATCAAATGAAAACTACATTAAAACGTTAGGGAGGGATTAGTGGCGATGAGAAGACATTAAGACAAGTGATTTTATGCTTGGTTCACTCTCCCAACCTGTCGCCAGCACGGCCCGCTAAAATACAACTAGACTAACACTAAAACATCTCGGATGACTCAAATATTTCATTATATTCAAAAGAATATAACTAAACTCAGTAAAAATGTGCTGTTAACATGGTTGCAACTTACTGGTTGTCGCTTGGTGCAGCTATAGCGACAACATTGTGCGACGGCGTATAATTCCCGATCTATACTTGGTGTCGTGCCACGTGTCACGCACCGAACTAGCAGATCTACAAGCTCACGTAATGCATTGCAGTGTGACACTGTGCATTGTGATCTCATAAGGTCGTCTATTTTCTGTGCACAACACTGACACACAACAACTAAGTATATGGGGAGATTCACACTATGGTCCCGGGACCGCATCAGGACCGATTGAAGTGTACTCGGATACGGGTCGATGCAATGTGAAAGCATTGAGTACAGTTGAATGAATTGTACTCGGATACGGGTCGATGCAATGTGAAAACATTGAATACAGTTGAATGAAGTGTACTCGGATACGGATCGATGCAATGTGAAAACATTGAATACAGTTGAATGAAGTGTACTCGGATACGGATCGCTGCAATGTGAAAGCATTGAGTACAGTTGAATGAAGTGTACTCGGATACGGATCGCTGCAATGTGAAAGCATTGAGTACAGTTGAATGAAGTGTACTCGGATACGGATCGCTGCAATGTGAAAGCATTGAGTACAGTTGAATGAAGTGTACTCGGATACGGGTCGATGCAATGTGAAAGCATTGAGTACAGTTGAATGAAGTGTACTCGGGTGCAGAAGAATCAAGGCCAATGTGAATCATGGCCGGCTGGGGGACCAGGCAATCGTATTCGGGAACAGTTTGAATCAAACAGACTCAGTGTGAATCTTCCCTGCACTAAGGCAGATATCCCCAAACTTTATTGGCCGTGCGTGCACCCCCTGTTGCCTCCTGACCTAGCTGACGCACCCCCCAACGCTAAGTCTCCTTGCATTTGGCCGGAAATTATTACAAAAAAAATAATATGATTATGGCAAATAATCACAGAATGTCACTGCACTGAGAGACATGCAGCTGCATGTATACCCCCACAGCTGCTCCGTAAAACCGCCATTGCCCTTTTCATGTCACGCACCACCGTGAGGGCTTTCGCGCACCACAAGGGGTGCACGCCAGGGACGTGCAGAGAGTGTTAGAGAGGCAGGGGCTGAAATCCCGTTAAGAGGGCACTTTTGGACAAAAATTGCAGATCTACAAGCTCACAACTCGCCACGCTGCGACGCGTTGAGAGCTTGTAGATCAGCTATTTTCGTGGCGCAACCCAGCACTCTTTAGCTACTGGAGATGCGGTGTAACGACATGGATTTTCGAAACAAATTTGGTTTCAACGCTAAATGGTGCGTTCCGAGTTCAGGAGACTTCGGAAAAATAGCTATTTTCCTGAATGCTGCCTTCCGGCATGGCATGGCATGGCATGGCATGGCATGGCATGGCATGGAAACGAGTGAGGCATTTGCATTTCTTCCAACACAGTAAATGCTGCATTTGTGGTCTGGAGAGGGCAGTTGTTGTACAGATGGGTACAAGCAAGGGCAGGGGCTGAAGCCCCCTTTGATGTCTATGTGTGCACGTCCCTGGTGCACGCACCACAGTTGGGGGAACCCCTTGGCTTAACCCATTTTGGGCGGGAACCCCTTTTGGTGTGCTTTAGCTATTGAAAAATAGCAGATCTACAAGCTCATAGCACGCCACCGAGTGGCGCGCTACGAGCTTGTAGGTCTGCTATTTTTGAAAAATCGAAGAGCGACTGACATAGAAGACATTTTTAGAATCTGATCTCAGGTCAGAATGGCTTACGGTATAGAGGAGAGAAGCGTGCTCCTTACCATTCCATATACAGGCACTTGGGGTGTCGTCATAGGAAAAGCCACTGGTGCTGGAGCCTAAAAAGAGTGATTTAATTTTTACCTTTTGTAGTTAAACCAGTACTTGACAACACTTCATTTACATTTTAAGTGCCGTTACATTTTTACAAGTTGCTGTTACTATCCAGAGCAAATAAGTGCATGCCGCAGTAGTATAATGTTTTTTTTAACTTTGATAAGGAGGACCACAGTGGATATAAAACGACCGTGCCAAGACAGTAAAATAAGCAAGACATGGGACTTGGTGAAGATGAAAAATACTTAAAAATATATATTTAATTTGCCAGACAAATGGGGAAGCATGAGGAGAATGAAGAACTATATAATATGCAACACTTACATAGCCGGTATAGATCATCCCATTCTGTAAAGATAACAATAAGAAAATGTTCGTTAGTTTTTCTTTTGTTGTTTTGTTTCTTGCTGTAGCATTGGAGGCAAAGCCTATTGAATGAAATAGCACTCTAATAACAGCTTACAGTGCACCCATTCTCTGATGCCTTTTGTTCCGCTCGGGCAGAGCAGACACCACAACCACTCAGAGTATCTGTAGACGTCTCTCTTTTCACTGTATACCTACTCGGAAATAATGTAATGCCATGCTGTTTGGTATTGTGAAAGGGCCCGGAGGAGGCTGCCTCTATCACCTTGGTACATAGAGGTTCTGAGAGGCTTTGTTGTCGTCAGACGGCGGTCCGTGATGCAACGTTAGATTAACATTACAGAAAATACTAACATAATTAGATAGCTAATAAAAAATATGAAGGCCTCCCCGTTCATTTAACACGGCCTTCTGCTCAGCTGCCCCTTGGCTGAGAGAGCAACAGTCTGTGGGACTAAAGACCCTCCTTTTCTGCAAAGCATTCTTTTAGTAGTACACATACACAGGGTTTAACTCTTAGGCCTTATGCCTTCGTGTGATTAAAAATAAATACATAATGTGTGATGTTTTTATTATTATGCAAAAGTACATTGTTAAGAGTTTGAAGTGTATATATATATAGGATGGTGGTGAGTCTGATCTAATGAATATCAAATATCTAAATATTTTATCAAGCAACTTGAAAACGGGGGTGTACAGTTCATAGAAGGCAGAGTATAATATGAAATCACTGCATTTCTGCTACCAAACATATCACAACGGATGCCCTTCGACAGCAGTTTGTCGACGGGACACTGGGTGTTCCGTCTGTCTCAAAGAAACAGTGGGTGTTCCATCTGGGGACCGTGTGTCTCGAGGAAACACTGGTTGTTCCGTCTGGGGACCGTGTGTCTCGGGAAACACTGGGTGTTCCATCTGGGGACTGTGTGTCTCGAGGAAACACTGGTTGTTCCGTCTGGGGACCGTGTGTCTCGGGAAACACTGGGTGTTCCATCTGGGGACCGTGTGTCTCAAGGAAACACTGGGTGTTCCGTCTGGGGACCGTGTGTCTCGGGAAACACTGGGTGTTCCATCTGGGGACCGTGTGTCTCGAGGAAACACTGGTTGTTCCGTCTGGGGACCGTGTGTCTCGAGGAAACACTGGTTGTTCCGTCTGGGGACCGTGTGTCTCGAGGAAACACTGGTTGTTCCGTCTGGGGACCGTGTGTCTCGAGGAAACACTGGGTGTTCCATCTGGGGACCGTGTGTCTCGAGGAAACACTGGGTGTTCCATCTGGGGACCGTGTGTCTCGAGGAAACACTGGGTGTTCCATCTGGGGACCGTATGTCTCGAGGAAACACTGGGTGTTCCGTCTGGGGACCGTGTGTCTCGGGGACGTTTCTGAACCCAAAATAACATAACTCATATCAATATTACATTATGCAATTTTAAAGGTGTTTTTCCCTCACAAAGATACATTTTCATGTCCATCCCTTTGTAGCTTTTACACGTGTTTTATTCCGTGAATCAATGCCACAACATGTCCTCAAAAACATCACCAACTGCATTATGTAGTAGGTACAAAGTAGCTTCACTGTAGCTCCCTACGTTTACTAAGTAGCTACTGTAAGAAAGCTTTTGGTGTAGCTCAGTTAAAAATACACTATTTGTCTCCTTACCTTCTTTGCTATTTACAACAGTTTGATACTTTAGTGTGTGCGTGCGTGCATGTGTGCGTGTGTGCGTGCGTGTGTGCGCGTGCGTGTGTGTGCGTGTGTGCGCTTTACCATCTGTTGGACAGGCATGGGTGCAGGTGCCATTTGGTGGGTGGCGTGGGTCCAGTTAGTGCTGGTGCACATGGTCTTGGATTGCCAGCCGTTATTGCCTGTCGGCTTCTTCTCCACAAGCTGGCTCCACTGGAGCTCCGGTCTGAAACACACATGACAGCACGTACACACACACAAATATATAGTAAGTAAGTAAGTAAGTATAAAGTTTATTTATAGAGCACCTTTCACAGACAATTTCAGTCACAAAGTGCTTTAACAACAATAAAATTAAAGTCAATAAAAACAAGTCAAGAACTAAATCACTAATAAAGTAAGCCAAAATAGAGTTAAAAATAAAGCAATCAACATTTAACATTTAACCAGGCCCGGCTATGGAAAGGCCTGTTTAAAAAGGTTAATTTAAACAGTTCCACAGTTCTTAAGGTGGAGTGGGAGCTCATTCCATAGCCTAGGGGCAAAACCTGCAAAGGCTCGATCACCTTTAGTTACTAATAGTTTTGTCTGAGGAACAACCAGCAAAGCCTGGGATGTATAGGATATACAGAGGCTAAAGGCTCATTCATAGACTGGATTTTCGGTGGTGAGGTGACCACCAATAACATTGAGCGGTGGTGAGTAAAAACAGAGAGAGAAGGGCTGTGGCGGTGGCGGTGGTTTGCTCTTCACCCACGGTGGTCACCTCCATAAATCTCATAAATCTCATCGTGGTTCAAATGCCCAATAAATAATGGGCCACTGCTTTAACCCATTTAGGCCTGACGTCAACATTTAAAAAAAAAATCTTATAAATCCTGAAAGTTTTCTGAAATTACTATGTTCCATCAGTGGTGCTCAATATTTCATGTCAAGGACCCCAAAAAATATATGTAACTTGCCACCAACCCCCATCTGAAAATATGTCCCCCCCCCCCCCCCCCCCCCCAGAAGCAAAGATTTGAGTTAAAAACATTCGCTCTGAAAGAAAATATATTCAAAGATTTGCACCACACTTTCACGATATTTTCAAAAATAGCAGACCTATACAAGCTTGTAGCGTGGCACTCGGTGCCGTGCTATGAGCTTGTATAGGTCTGCTATTTTTCAATAGCTAAAGCGTAACATAATGCTTAGTTAAAACACCAAAAGGGGTTCCCGCCCCAAAATGGGTTGAATTGTGGCTGGTAGACAGCAGACTCGTAACTTGGCTTCCACTCACTTTTTGGCTGGCGTCCCCCCGAATTGCAGGTCTGAAAGGAGACGGAGACACAGACGGTGTAAGACGGATAAAGATATGCACGACAGCAGAGGAACACTTTAGAGACAAAGTCAATCAGAGGTTCTAGGACAGTGTTTCCCAAACCGTGGCTCGGAATGAATCTCGCAGATGCATTTGTACGGGTCGTGAGTAAATAATATCCCTGTTTTTCTTCTTTTTCGTCTTTACATCTTCTGATATTACCATTTTCATTAAAGCTGCTATAAGCAATAATATGTCAAAATTTTAATGACTTTATTTCTTTTTTAAATTTTATTTATTCAGAGAGCCAGCAATGGGTAGAATGCTCCCCGAAATGTTTCTAGGGGCCGCAATCTGCATTAAAAGATGTTCCTAGAAGCTTTGTCATTGGTTGGAGATAAAAAACCCGTTGCAATGACTAACCAATCAAGAAGCAGACAGGCAAATCGACCAATGACAAAGCTTCTAGGAAAATCTTTGAATGCAGATTGTGGCACGCTAGACGTGTCACAGAGACTAATTGTTTTGCTGCCTGTCTGAATACCAAAAACTAAATAAAATTAAAATCATTACAATTCGACATAGTATTGCTTATAGCAGCTTTAATCAAAGAAATTCCAGGAATCTTAAAACTTTTAAGAAGTAGTGAAAATATCCGCTAGCGGACACCGCGTCGGCGTGTTGTATGCTTGCAGATCAGATATTTTCACCAGTTTGGGTCCCGACATCAAAATGTTTCAGTCAGTCTGGAGCTAAAGCGTTTGGGGAAGCACCGTCCCCAGAGCGCACGGGAGCGGAGGAGACACTCACTGCCGACTAGGTTGGCTAAGGAGGAGTCCAGGTCGTTGGGCAGCATTTTCCCAGAGTGCAACGGGGCTGCGGGGCTGTGGATCTGATGAGTCTGCATGGCCGGCTTCAGCAGATCACCTGTCCGTCAAGCGTGGTTGCCATGGCGACGTGAGAGGAGAGAGGCGGGGGCAGAGGAGACAGGGTGAGGCAATCACGTTGCATGCTTCACTGTGTGTGTGTGTGTGTGTGTGTGTGTGTGTGTGTGTGTGTGTGTGTGTGTGTGTGTGTGTGTGTGTGTGTGTGTTAATCCATTAAATCATAGCGCCCAGCGATTTATATCAGGGGAGCACAATTAGCGACAGACCGGATGTTATCCCGGATGTGGCTGAAGTAGCTTAGATGTATAGCCAAAACACTCTAGAGGCGATCCACAACAACAGAAGGCATGATTAACTCCAATGCGACTAGCAACGGGACCGCAGTGGGCCGTCTAGCACATCATCTTTTCTTAGATTTGGACGGAATGATTTGGACGTTAACGTTTTAAGATTTTCGATCTCGTCTGCAAAAATGGGGGGGGGGGGAGATTTTCGATGACGTCCCACCGGAAAATAACATTGAGTGCAACAGACGCTCCCAGCCTGTGGAGCGATGCGGTCGGTTTTTACAACAGACGCTCCCAGCCTGTGGAGCGATGCGGTCGGTTTTTACAACAGACGCTCCCAGCCTGTGGAGCGATGCGGTCGGTTTTTACAACAGACACTCCCAGCCTGTGGAGCGATGCGGTCGGTTTTTACAACAGACGCTCCCAGCCTGTGGAGCGATGCGGTCGGTTTTTACAACAGACGCTCCCAGCCTGTGGAGCGATGCGTCGGTTTTTACAGACGCTCCCAGCCTGTGGAGCGATGCGGTCGGTTTTTATATCAATAATCTCCGTCCTTTTGATCAATCTCTGTCTTGTGCGCTGGGCGTTACTAATATTGCGTCCTGTGCGCTAATCACCATTCAAACTATGTCCAAAATATGCCATGTTTTTACTGTATATTGTTGTGGGAATGGTAAGATAAATGTCAGAAATAAATACATTTAACATATGTATGTAGTAAGTAAGTAAGTAAGTAAGTAAGTACCGGTAAGTACATTTTATTTATAGAGCACATTTCACAGACATCAAAGTGCTTCACAACAATAAAAGCAAAACATATCATATCATATATAGTAACAATAGTAATATTAATAATACAAATAAGAATAATGACAAATAAAGCAAAGAAAGAGAAAACAGAACAAACGGCACTGGTAAAAAGAGATAATAATAATAATAATCAAGAGATCAATACAGCACTATGTTGCAAAGGCCTGTCTAAAAAGGTGGGTCTTTATTATTATTTTTTTAATTAAAGGTCCACTGAGGCCACAGATTTCAGGTGCTCCGGGAGGTCATTCCATAGCCTGGGGGCGAAACTAGAAAGGTTTATGTATGTATGTATATTTTATTCTTTATAACTAATCCAGTGTGGCCGGGTGGTGTCTCTCTGTCTCTCCCCCCCGTTGTCGTGCTATGTGATTTGAGCCTCTGCCTATGTAATGTCAATTGTGCAGCCTTTTATGGCAATAACCAACAACTGTTGGTTAATTTGACAGCCCTAAAAAGAATAAAACACTTTTTATGGTTAAAACAGATTTGGGGATTAAGGTTAGGTTAGTTTGTAGAGCAGCTCTATGAGCATCAAGAGCAGCACCTCCAGACTCTTGACCAGTTTCTACATGTCAACAATTAGACTGCTGAACAAGAACTAGTGACTAGTGACTAGTGCAGGGGTCGGCAACCCAAGATGTTGAATGAGCCATTTTCGACCAAAAAAAATAATTCAAAATCTATCTGGAGCCGCAAAAAAATGTAAGCCTTAAAATGCTTATATAATGAAGACAAAAGGGCTGCAAGTGGATATTAGCCTATCTATCAAAATAAAAAGTGCGCTATGGTTTAACTTTCATTACGGGCACGTTCGGAAATAGCGCACTGAGCGCACTGTGCAATGCAAACTAATATAGGCGAGTGCGCTTCCGTAATTGTCTGGAAGAGCATTCCATGTTTTCCACACAAGTGTGTCGTGTTTTGGGAGGTTTACAATATCGGTATTTGCCTGTATGCTTATTAATCTGCAGTGACAAACTATCAAACAATAAAAAAGTAACGTTGAAAGACATTTCCAGGGAAAGCATGCTAAGTTTGCATGAATGAGAGAAAGAGGGCTGTTGCAGTCGCAGAACTGCTGAAGAAAGCAGAAGGGAGCAAAGTCAGCAAACTAACTTTTAAGTGGTGGATTAAACTCCACCACTCATGCTGGCTGCTGCTATAGTTTCGTTGCAACACGGGAGATAATACGTCTATATGACTCCTTCAACGTCTATATGACTCCTTCATATACTGTAGTCACCGTCTGAACGGCTTGCCACGTTTTATTTATTGTTTGATAAGTTTGTCACTGCAGATTTAGCCATGGTGCGTCATGGCAACTGCAGCCTGTTTTACGCAATCGCTACATTTACATTGTAAACGTGTACATAAACATTCAGATTCCAAATATAAAGTACTCGCCACGTGTGCCACTGGTGTTAAAATGTTGCTGGTACAGCGATTAGCATTGCTGCATCCCGCGTTGTTTAATAAAAAGCATTTTTATCCGAGCTGTTATTTTGCCATTGGCTTTCAACTACGCGCCCCCAACCGGTGTGCAACTGTGGATTTCCCAACCCCGTTTGAGAAAAGTAGCCGGGGCGCTCGGATAAAAATGCTTTTTATTAAACAACGCGGGATGCAGCAATGCTAATCACTGTACCAGCAAATTTCTAACCCCCGTGGCACATGTGGCGAGGACCTTATATTTGAAATCGGAATGTTTATATACACGTTTGGACTGCGATTGCGAAACAGGCTGCTGTTGCGTCATGGGCTACTGCAGATCAAGCATACAGGAAATCCATCTGCATTGGCTGTGAAGGCATAAGCGTCTGTCCACGAATTGTTAAATCCTCTGTTTTCGTCTGCTATCTTTCTTTTTCTCCCTGTAGAAGCCATAGCGTAGCAGGCACCAGCCTCACACACCCACCGGTTTGTTTATAATAGTGTCTGGCGCGCAGCATGCGTCGCATGCTATGACGCGAATTTTAGTTGACATTATTGAAACTTAATATTTATTCTACACATTTTTACAAATTTGGGAAACTTAAGAATGTTTCTGTCACGTTTTGCCTCCTACAGAAACCATAAATGAAAAATAAAAATGTGAAAAAATAAACTTTATACATTTTCATCGATTTTTTTTGTAATGCTACAGAGAGCCACCAGGGGAGTGCTCAAGAGCCGCATGCGGCTCTAGAGCCGCCGGTTGCCGACCCCTGGACTAGTGAACTGTGACGCCGCACAGACTGAACTGAATTGGTCTCCTATTAGTAGAGAGACTACTTTATATATAGACCGATTCCGTAGCGATTTCATGGTCGCAGCCTACGTATTTCCTGTAGGCAGACTCGACGTAGCTGCGGGGGTAAAACCCTCACCAGGCGCACCTCTTCCACTACAGTGAACGGCAGAGTGACTGATGTTAGTTTGCCTCAAACTTTACTCCTTTACCTGCTTTTTTACTAACACTAACATTACAAAGATGCCCAGAACATCGAGATGAACCTGTGTAGTTTATGGCTGCTCCAACAGTAGTGGCAACATAAAAAAAAACAAAAAACGGAATGTCTAATATCCACCGCGGTGGCGGAGACCAGAGCCATTGAGTAATGGTTGAGACAAAGCAGTGAAAGATACATAACGCAAGTCTTACCCAATACCAAATATTTCTGTTTTATTAACACAAGGCTGCTGTACTTTATACCTCATACTTTAAATGCTTAGTATGAGGTATAAAATACAGCCTTGTGTTCATAAAACAGAAAGATTGGGTATTGGGTAAGACTGAAATTATGTATCTTTCAGGACCCTTCACTGCTTTGTCTCAACCATTACTCAATGGCTCTGGTCTCAGACACCACGGTGGATATTTTGACATTCCGTTTTTTTTTTTTTTTTATGTTGCCACTACTGTTGGAGCAGCCATAAACTACACAGGTTCATCTCGATGTTCTGGGCATCTTTGTAATGTTAGTGTTAGTAAAAAAGCAGGTAAAGGAGTAAAGTTTGAGGCAAACTAACATCAGTCACTCTGCCGTTCACTGTAGTGGAAGAGGTGCGACTGGTGAGGGTTTTACTCCCGCAGCTATGTCGAGTCCGCCTACAGGAAATACGTAGGATGCGACCATGAGACCCGCTACGGAATCGGTCTATACACGTAGGCTACATCACTTTATTTAATTATTTGTATATGCATACATATTGTACCATGTAGATTAGTCATGTACTATGCACTTTGTGTCTTTCTTTTAACTGCAATGCTGAGCCCTGCACAAAACTAAGAACTTCACCCATGTTACTTGTAATGTGATGTGACAATATAAAGTTTGATTCTGATTCTATTTTTCCGCTTTGGGGCTTATAACGGTTCAAAATGACAAAAACAATAACAATACACGGCATTCAGTGTGTGTGTGTGTGTGTGTGTGTGTGTGTGTGTGTGTGTGTGTGTGTGTGTGTGTGTGTGTGTGTGTGTGTGTGTGTGTGTGTGTGTGTGTGTGTGTGTGTGTGTGTGTGTGTGTGCGCTCGTACCTCCCCAGGCATTGTTATTGTTGGGCACAGTGTGTGTGGTCGGGATAGGGGTGAAGCCAGGCTGCAGGGTGAACAGCTCGCTGGTCAGATTTGGCACACTGAAGAGGAGGAGAGGAGAGGGTGAAGGAGGCGCAGCGCTTAGTTCCCAGCTGAAAGCAACACACATCTCACCGTTATGACTCCGGCAACAACCTTAAAACCCATTCTGACCTGAGATCAGATTCTAAAAATGTCTTGTCTACACATCCTGACAGTTTTCTGAAAAATCGGTGTTGCTATGTCAGTCGTTTTTAGATTTTTCAAAAATAGCAGACCTACAAGCTCGTAGCGCGCCACTCGGTGGCGCGCTATGAGCTTGTAGATCTGCTAGTTTTCAATAGCTAAAGCATAGCATAATGCTAACACCAAAAGGGGGTCGCAGTAGAGACGCACGATACATCGGTATAGCGTATCGATAATCGGCCATACAAATGCCATATCTGTATCGAACGGATCTCCAAATATCACAGATATTGATGACAGGATAATAATGTGACCGTCAATATAGCTTTGTACTCGCAGAGCAGCCCGTCTCTGTCTCTTTAAAAGCCCTTAACCTGCACCAAAGGGTCCAAACGGTTGCAAGGAGTTAACGCTAAAACCGTCTCGACCCTTTGGTGTGGTTTTGGGGGCCGTTGCATTCCATGCGTTGAATCACGAGGGTCAACGTGCAACAGGGCATATGACACCGCAGGGACAACGCTAAAACCGTCTCCACCCTTTGGTGTGGTTAGGGCTTAAGAGCGTCAGAAATTAGTGGGGGGGGGGGGGGGGGGCTTACCATCTACGTTCACAAACAAAACAAACATTGTCATTTATATGTCAGAGTTCAATATAAATATAATATAATAATGTAATATAATCAGAAACAGAATGGGTATCGGCCGATATGACCCTGGAAATAATCAGAGATTGGATATCGGTTATAATTTCAATATCGTCATTATTTCTATACACAAAGTACTAATTAATCCATTGTTGCGCTATATTAAACTTAAGCGGATTCCTCATATCAAAGACACTGACGGGGGGTGAACTTCCAAGGAAGGTCCCCAGAAGAATCAGTTTTAATAACCACTTTCACCCTATTCTATGTTGCCTTAGAATAGACCAGAACAGACAGAACATGCGAGAGGCCTTTTTAAGTATAAGTGCTGGGCCTTACTGGTTGCTGATGGGTACGATGGGTGAGCTGGAGAAGAGGTCGTTGGCTCCGCCACTGCTGTTGGCACTGCCCACTGACTGGGGGCTCGGGGACACGTTGGGCGTCTGCATGTCCATCCCCTTGGTACCGTCCTCCTGCGCCGCAAGGACCACACACAGAGAGCCACGCTATTTAACCCATTTAGGCCTGACGTCGAATTTAAAATTTCTTTTTTTTTTTAATGTTTTTTTTTTCTTTTCTGAAAAACCTCATGTTTCTATATCAGTGGTTCTCAATATTTCATGTCAAGGACCCCCCAAAAATATATGAAATTGGCCGCTGACCCCCCATCTGAAAATGTGTTGTTTCAGGGACCACCTCCCAGAAGCAAAGATTTGAGTTAAAAACATTCGCTTTGAAAGAATATAATATTCAAAGCTTTGCACCACATGTTCATGATTTTTCAAAAATAGCAGACCTTACAAGCTCGTAGCGCGCCACTCGGTGGCGCGCTACGAGCTTGTAGATCTGCTATTTTTCAATATCTAAATTATAACATAACGTTTAAAACACCAAAAGGGGTAATTCTGAAAAAACGGATCGGTGGTGCACTGGTGTGCTCAGAACCTTTTCATGTCAAGGACCCACAGAATTATATGTATTCAACTGCGGACCCTCATCTGAGAATATGGGCCCCGTCGGTACCCGACGGGCTTGCAGGTCTCTAGCTGGGTATATATTCAAAGATTTGCACACGTCTTTACGATAAAAAGAAAGCAGATCTTCAAGCTCGTAGCACTCTGTGCTGCGCTACGAGCTTATAGATCTGCAATTTTTCAACAGCTTACATTTTTAAATAATGGTTAAAAGTTAAGGTGACGCATATGCGTTCCAGTCCTTAATGGGTTCAAAGACAGGAGGTATGATGTCACATTTGCATGGTTTGTAAAATAGCCCCGACCTGCAGTGAGCCTATTGCATGTAACAACGACCTGCAGTGAGCCTATTGCATGTAACAACGACCTGCAGTGAGCCTATTGCATATAACAACGACCTGCAGTGAGCCTATTGCATTTAACAACGACCTGCAGTGAGCCTATTGCATTTAACAACGACCTGCAGTGAGCCTATTGCATGTAACAACGACCTGCAGTGAGCCTATTGCATGTAACAACGACCTGCAGTGAGCCTATTGCATATAACAACGACCTGCAGTGAGCCTATTGCATATAACAACGACCTGCAGTGAGCCTATTGCATATAACAACGACCTGCAGTGAGCCTATTGCATTTAACAACGACCTGCAGTGAGCCTATTGCATATAACAACGACCTGCAGTGAGCCTATTGCATGTAACAACGACCTGCAGTGAGCCTATTGCATATAACAACGACCTGCAGTGAGCCTATTGCATATAACAACGACCTGCAGTGAGCCTATTGCATTTAACAACGACCTGCAGTGAGCCTATTGCATATAACAACGACCTGCAGTGAGCCTATTGCATATAACAACGACCTGCAGTGAGCCTATTGCATTTAACAACGACCTGCAGTGAGCCTATTGCATGTAACAACGACCTGCAGTGAGCCTATTGCATTTAACAACGACCTGCAGTGAGCCTATTGCATATAACAACGACCTGCAGTGAGCCTATTGCATATAACAACGACCTACAGTGAGCCTATTGCATGTAACAACGACCTGCAGTGAGCCTATTGCATGTAACAACGACCTGCAGTGAGCATATTGCATGTAACAATGACCTGCAGTGAGCATATTGCATGTAACAACGACCTGCAGTGAGCCTATTGCATGTAACAACGACCTGCAGTGAGCCTATTGCATATAACAACGACCTGCAGTGAGCCTATTGCATGTAACAACGACCTGCAGTGAGCCTATTGCATGTAACAATGACCTGCAGTGAGCATATTGCATGTAACAACGACCTGCAGTGAGCCTATTGCATGTAACAACGACCTGCAGTGAGCATATTGCATGTAACAATGACCTGCAGTGAGCCTATTGCATTTAACAACGACCTGCAGTGAGCCTATTGCATTTAACAACGACCTGCAGTGAGCCTATTGCATATAACAACGACCTACAGTGAGCCTATTGCATTTAACAACGACCTGCAGTGAGCCTATTGCATATAACAACGACCTGCAGTGAGCCTATTGCATGTAACAACGACCTGCAGTGAGCCTATTGCATGTAACAACGACCTGCAGTGAGCCTATTGCATGTAACAACGACCTGCAGTGAGCCTATTGCATGTAACAACGACCTGCAGTGAGCATATTGCATGTAACAATGACCTGCAGTGAGCATATTGCATGTAACAATGACCTGCAGTGAGCCTATTGCATATAACAACGACCTGCAGTGAGCCTATTGCATATAACAACGACCTGCAGTGAGCCTATTGCATATAACAACGACCTGCAGTGAGCCTATTGCATGTAACAACGACCTGCAGTGAGCCTATTGCATGTAACAACGACCTACAGTGAGCCTATTGCATATAACAACGACCTGCAGTGAGCCTATTGCATATAACAACGACCTGCAGTGAGCCTATTGCATGTAACAACGACCTGCAGTGAGCCTATTGCATGTAACAACGACCTGCAGTGAGCATATTGCATATAACAACGACCTGCAGTGAGCCTATTGCATGTAACAACGACCTGCAGTGAGCCTATTGCATGTAACAACGACCTGCAGTGAGCCTATTGCATGTAACAACGACCTGCAGTGAGCATATTGCATGTAACAATGACCTGCAGTGAGCATATTGCATGTAACAACGACCTGCAGTGAGCCTATTGCATGTAACAACGACCTGCAGTGAGCCTATTGCATTTAACAACGACCTGCAGTGAGCCTATTGCATTTAACAACGACCTGCAGTGAGCCTATTGCATGTAACAATGACCTGCAGTGAGCATATTGCATGTAACAACGACCTGCAGTGAGCATATTGCATGTAACAATGACCTGCAGTGAGCATATTGCATGTAACAACGACCTGCAGTGAGCCTATTGCATTTAACAACGACCTGCAGTGAGCCTATTGCATATAACAACGACCTGCAGTGAGCCTATTGCATTTAACAACGACCTGCAGTGAGCCTATTGCATGTAACAACGACCTGCAGTGAGCCTATTGCATATAACAACGACCTGCAGTGAGCCTATTGCATTTAACAACGACCTGCAGTGAGCATATTGCATGTAACAATGACCTGCAGTGAGCCTATTGCATATAACAACGACCTGCAGTGAGCCTATTGCATGTAACAACGACCTGCAGTGAGCCTATTGCATTTAACAACGACCTGCAGTGAGCATATTGCATATAACAACGACCTGCAGTGAGCATATTGCATGTAACAACGACCTGCAGTGAGCCTATTGCATGTAACAACGACCTGCAGTGAGCCTATTGCATATAACAACGACCTGCAGTGAGCCTATTGCATTTAACAACGACCTGCAGTGAGCATATTGCATATAACAACGACCTGCAGTGAGCATATTGCATGTAACAATGACCTGCAGTGAGCCTATTGCATATAACAACGACCTGCAGTGAGCCTATTGCATGTAACAACGACCTGCAGTGAGCCTATTGCATAATAACAACGACCTGCAGTGAGCCTATTGCATAATAACAATGACCTGCAGTGAGCCTATTGCATTTAACAACGACCTGCAGTGAGCATATTGCATATAACAACGACCTGCAGTGAGCATATTGCATGTAACAACGACCTGCAGTGAGCCTATTGCATGTAACAACGACCTGCAGTGAGCCTATTGCATGTAACAACGACCTGCAGTGAGCCTATTGCATATAACAACGACCTGCAGTGAGCATATTGCATGTAACAATGACCTGCAGTGAGCCTATTGCATATAACAACGACCTGCAGTGAGCATATTGCATATAACAACGACCTGCAGTGAGCCTATTGCATATAACAACGACCTGCAGTGAGCCTATTGCATGTAACAACGACCTGCAGTGAGCCTATTGCATGTAACAATGACCTGCAGTGAGCATATTGCATGTAACAACGACCTGCAGTGAGCATATTGCATGTAACAATGACCTGCAGTGAGCCTATTGCATATAACAACGACCTGCAGTGAGCCTATTGCATGTAACAACGACCTGCAGTGAGCATATTGCATGTAACAATGACCTGCAGTGAGCCTATTGCATATAACAACGACCTGCAGTGAGCCTATTGCATGTAACAATGACCTGCAGTGAGCCTATTGCATTTAACAACGACCTGCAGTGAGCATATTGCATATAACAACGACCTGCAGTGAGCATATTGCATGTAACAACGACCTGCAGTGAGCCTATTGCATGTAACAACGACCTGCAGTGAGCATATTGCATGTAACAATGACCTGCAGTGAGCCTATTGCATATAACAACGACCTGCAGTGAGCCTATTGCATGTAACAACGACCTGCAGTGAGCCTATTGCATGTAACAACGACCTGCAGTGAGCATATTGCATTTAACAACGACCTGCAGTGAGCCTATTGCATATAACAACGACCTGCAGTGAGCCTATTGCATGTAACAACGACCTGCAGTGAGCATATTGCATTTAACAACGACCTGCAGTGAGCCTATTGCATGTAACAACGACCTGCAGTGAGCATATTGCATGTAACAACGACCTGCAGTGAGCATATTGCATGTAACAACGACCTGCAGTGAGCCTATTGCATGTAACAACGACCTGCAGTGAGCCTATTGCATATAACAACGACCTGCAGTGAGCATATTGCATTTACCAGCGACCTGCAGTGAGCCTATTGCATGTAACAACGACCTGCAGTGAGCATATTGCATTTAACAACGACCTGCAGTGAGCCTATTGCATGTAACAACGACCTGCAGTGAGCATATTGCATGTAACAACGACCTGCAGTGAGCATATTGCATGTAACAACGACCTGCAGTGAGCCTATTGCATTTAACAACGACCTGCAGTGAGCATATTGCATGTAACAACGACCTGCAGTGAGCATATTGCATGGAACAACGACCTGCAGTGAGCATATTGCATGTAACAATGACCTGCAGTGAGCCTATTGCATGTAACAATGACCTGCAGTGAGCCTATTGCATATAACAACGACCTGCAGTGAGCCTATTGCATATAACAACGACCTGCAGTGAGCCTATTGCATGTAACAATGACCTGCAGTGAGCCTATTGCATTTAACAACGACCTGCAGTGAGCATATTGCATGTAACAACGACCTGCAGTGAGCCTATTGCATGTAACAATGACCTGCAGTGAGCATATTGCATGGAACAACGACCTGCAGTGAGCCTATTGCATATAACGACCTGCAGTGAGCATATTGCATGTAACAACGACCTGCAGTGAGCATATTGCATATACTGTACAACGCATGATTTGCAGAGTGGATGCATTTAATAGTCTAGTCTTGTGCGGTGCTGCTGCTGAATGCTATTAATTCCTTTGCCTCAGATAACTTCAGCGCCAGTGGTGAAAATATTGTCTCTCGCCCTCCTCTTTCCGTCGCCTTCAACTCAAACGTTCGCTCAATTCTTTTCTAATTAATTTGTTCCCTCACATACTGTACGGTACATTTTCTAATTAATTTGGACTCATTTAATACCTCCCCCCACCCATTTTCCTCTCCCTCAACAAACCCCCCCACCACAGGACAGGGTTTTGTTATGTTTGGACTGTGCGGAATCCATGTTGTATTTCCTGCGCAGCTAATAGTGCTGCGTTAGTGGGTTGGGAGTTCAGCATCCAGATCAATGCGGCAGCCAATGTTCTTTGACAACAACGCATCGACAAAGATGTGCGTGGCAGAAAAAAAGAATGCCCAATGCCTATACCGCTTTCCAGATTGGCGCACGCACGCACGCACGCACGCACGCACTCACGCACGCACGCACGCTCGACTCAAACAAGCTATGTAATTATTTTGCTGCCACGAACATCTAATAGGGTTTTTCTGCTCAAATGAAAGCGAAAAGCACACAGAAATGTATGCATTAATTATAGTGTGCTGTGCAGGACTCGGGGGAGAGAGAGAGAGAGAGAGAGAGAGAGAGAGAGAGAGAGAACTACAACAAGCAGATGGACAGCCATGATAGCGTCGTATCAACCAGCGGCGCGTAGAAACATCTGTGTGTTTATTTATTTTTAAACCCTTTAGGACTGACACCAGATTCTACAAAATGTCTTCTAAAATGACAGTTAAATGACGAGCTTGTAGATCTGCTATTTGTCAACAGCAAAAGTATAGCACAATCCTTAAAACACCATGGGGGTTCCCGGCCTGAATGGGTTGATTATTTTTGCTAAGGAGTACTCTTTGCTACAAACCACATCAGAAAGACAAGAATGCCTAGTTAGCGGCTGTTCTACAATCCAAGAGAGATGGACAGTTGGTAGTTTGACTCCTCAAACACTCTTCCAGCGAGACTTCCCTATAGCCTTACTTCCCATAGACATCCCATTCATCCAAACAGAAAAGTCCTATCTAATTGTATTAAACAACGTCAAACTCACCAGCATTGCAGCCGTATGGAAAGCTTGAATTGAATTATATATACAAGAATAGAATACAAGAAAATAATTGGAACTTCAGAAGCTGCCTGACCTTGTGTTGCTGTGGTTGTCTGTTGTCGTCGGTCTTGTCGTCGATGTGGCTGAGAGAGATACCAGTGCTAGACAGAGAGGAGACTGCACTGGACAGAGTGCTGGACCTGAAAGTTAACACACACACACACACACACACACACACACACACACACACACACACACACACACACACACACACGTTATTATCTTTGTGAATCTATTAGAGCTCCTGTTTTTGTCAATGTTGTTAACCAATTTAGACCGTACGATGTGTGGGAACGTCATAACTAATCCAACCGACGGGTTTCTAGGCGCATTTTCATTGATATCAAACGAGAGAAAAATATTTTTTTGTGGAGTTGTGGCCTCTCCTTCTGCACCATACTCCTTGGACCCTAACGTTCCATTTGTACACTCTCTTAAGTTAAATTAACATTGATTTTACAATATAAATTGGGGGTCCCAGAGATAGAAATGCCATTAAATGGGGGGTCCGTAGCCTGTTGCATAATTATCAAACTGGGAAATTAAATTAAATGTACTATACGGTATGTGTTAGTGGTGGTGTTGTTGTCTTACCGGCTGGCGTTGCAGTACTCCTTGATTTTCCTGCCCTCCAGCGAGGCCAGGTGCTGCTCCAGGGCCTCCAGGAGAGAGCTGGGGGCCTGTATGGGGGGGGGGGGGGGGGGGGAACGGGCAGGGCAAGGGGGGGGGGGGGGGCACACATTACCATGGGAGAACAGTGTGGCCAAGAAAGGGAAGACACATACTATCCTCTCTCTCTCTCTCTCTCTCTCTCGCTTTATTTTACACACACACACACACACACACACACACACACGTCTCACACGCAGAGAAAAACATCCTTTAATTCATGTCCACTCTTCTCTAGATGCTATATAGGTTAGAACAGTTATTTGCGTTTGCATGGGGGTGGTGGTGGTGGTGGGGGGGGGGGCAGCCAGTCAGTCACTGGGTTTCATGGGCTTTGATTGGTCGACATGCATGCACAGCAGGTCGTTAGCAGCAGCAGGATCATGCAAGCGAGTCCACAGCAGAGGTGACAGGGCTCAGGGCAGCACGGAACATTGCCTCACTCCTGGCAGGACTCCAGAGGTACAGGACGCACAGACAGACAGACAGACAGACAGAAAAGGCACACGCACGCACACGGTAGTACCTAACCGTCTACTACTGTATAATAAGCCCATGCACAAGGCGTTATTCTTGCACAAACACGCTCGTCCACACACGGCACCAACGACGAGCACACTCACACACACACACACACACACACACACACACACACACACACACACACACACACACACACACACACACACACACACAGGAAAGGAAGAATTGCAGTCATTCGATAAAAGAGTTAACCCATGGATTCCACTTCATGCGTCAGATTCAGATGCAAATTCCACACATTGAATTTTAGTCTAGAGGTTTCAGAGCCAGTTGGTTTAGAGCCTCGGGTTTGTCACGAATTGCGTGTTTCCGGATGACAAACGAGGCCTTGGGGAAGCCAGGGAAAGTTAACTCGTTGAAACACAAATCGTCTGGCGAAAACAGGGTATGTGCACATTGAGGGTATAAACAGGGTATGTGCACGTTGAGGGTATAAACAGGGTATGTGCACGTTGAGCGGCGAGTCAGCGTCACTTCCAAAGTGAGACAAACAGTGGTGGAAGAAGTTCTCAGATTTTCTACCCATTTAGACCTGTTACCTGTAAACCAACAACAACCAACAAAAAAAACAACACCATTGAAATATTTTTGAAAAAGATCAATGCATTCCACCCACAATGGGTGTCTCCGGAAGATATGTTTCGCATCTTTTAATAAGGGCCTTTCTCGGCCCCACCCCTCTCACATTGTTTATATTGTGTTTAGTTTCCAAGATGGCCGCAGCACCAGGAGGGGGTGGGGCGGAGGTGTGCGGGCGGGGTCGACATATGCCCTTACTGGGCTGCATTCAAGACACTTGCCTTGTGTCTGACACCTGACTTGTGTCTGAACACAGCTTTGATGGATGTGTTCTGCCCCCCCCCTCCCCCCATCAAACAAAATGTTTGGTCAAACCATATGGGCTTCCATTGGAAACGCTTTGGAGCGGCCATTAAACACAGACACAAGACAGACCAAGACAGGTGTCTTGAATGTGTGAACGCAGCCCAGTCAGGGCATATGTCAACCCCACCCGCTCACCTCCGCCCCACCCCCTCCTGGTGGTGCGGCCATCTTGGAAACTAAACACAATATAAACAATAAGGGCCTTTCTCTGCCCCACCCCTCTCCAATTGTTTATATTGTGCTTAGTTTCCAAGCGGGGCGGAGGTGAGCGGGTGGGGTTGACATATGCCCTTACTGAGCTGCGTTCACACATTCAAGACACCTGTCTTGTGTCTGTCTTGTGTCTGTGTTTAATGGCCGCTCCAATGCATTTCCAATGGAAGCCCATATGGTTTGACCAAACATTTTGTTTGATGGAGGGGAGGGGGGCAGAACACATCCATCAAAGCTGTGTTCAGACACAAGTCAGGTGTCAGACACAAGGCAAGTGTCTTGAATGCAGCCCAATAAGGGCATATGACACTGCCCGCTCACATCCGCCCCACTCCCTCCTGGTGCTGCGGCCATCTTGGAAACTAAACACAATATAAACAGTGGGAGAGGCGTGGGGCCGAGAAAGGCCCTTATTGTCCAGAGAAGCTCTCGAAACGAGGACCGAAATGTGGTGCTGGAAGAAATGAAAAATGGACGACTCAAATGGCTCAGGCTGGCATGTCCCTGGAATGGAGCAGCTATAGGACCGCATCAAACGCAGATTGAGTCGACCCAACTGGAAAGAGGCCAAAAAGCAACCTGGCAGAGAACTGAAGACGGCAAACCTAACATTGGGGCGAGGCACAGCATGCACAGGACCAGATGGAAGCAGATATACTGTCACAGCCTCATTAGTTCCACAAGAAAACCAAGAGGATCAACTAGCCTTAAAATGTTACTTAACACTTTTCTTTGCCCAGGAATCTTTCCGAATAAAGGCGCTAGAGTGCCCAGTATATGAGGCAGATTTTACTCTGAAATACCCCCCCCCCCCCCCCCCCCCCCAAAACCGGGAGGTATAATGTTCCGTTACTACCTCGCGGTACCTCGTCTGAGTACCTCGTCTGATCTCTCTGTAAGCGTTGATATTCCAAACGAGATGCTTGACTAAGTCAGAAATGAGGCGTTCGTTGCCTAGCAGCGGGCGGCCCTGTCAAAAAATAGATTTTAGCGATCCGCTTTTATGGCATTAAAAAAGACCTTAAGACGTCCCCAGACGCCATGGGCCTCCTACGGGTGTAATTCTAAAGAAGTCTGGAGCACAAATCCTGTTAAATATGGTACTTCAGTTACTTTCCACCACTGGAAACAAGGGGGGATGTGTGGGTTTGTTTTGGGACGTTACATATCGTTTCTGTCGGGCAGAATTAAAGCTCTTATCTCCATTGTTTTTGGTGAATGAATGTCCTACTTGATCACACTGCACTACAGCTTCAAAAGTAGCAGACGTCATGTTGTAGTCTTGTTTTGTACTCATCAGGATGATATCGTTACGTCATGTTGTAGTCATTGTTTTGTAGTCATCAGGATGATGTCGTTACGTCATGTTGTAGTCTTGTTTTGTAGTCATCAGGATGATATCGTTACGTCATGTTGTAGTCTTGTCTTGTAGTCATCAGGATGATATCGTTACGTCTTGTTGTAGTCTTGTTTTGTAGTCATCAGGATGATGTCGTTACGTCTTGTTGTAGTCTTGTTTTGTAGTCATCAGGATGATATCGTTACGTCTTGTTGTAGTCTTGTTTTGTAGTCATCAGGATGATGTCGTTACGTCATGTTGTAGTATTGTTTTGTAGTCATCAGGATGATGTCGTTACGTCATGTTGTAGTATTGTTTTGTAGTCATCAGGCAGGAAGAATCTTCCTTTTCCCTCAAACCGGAAGAATAACAATAAAAGCTCTCGTAGCCTGCAGCTTTTATTGAGAAAAATCGGTTTGAGGGAAAAGGAAGTTCCGGGTGACTGACGACTACAAAACAATACTACAACATGACGTAGCGATATGACACGCTGCCGTCCGGATCATAAACCCGAAAACGAATGCTGCCCAGGCTACCGTTTTGGACATATGAGGTTTCCACCCCGTCCGACAGAGCCGTAACACACGTGCGATACCCAGGTTTTCAGCCAGAGCTTTTGTGTTTCAGACTCGGAGAACGACAAAGATCTAACAAAACAACAACAAGCCCAAGAGAAGAACAGAAAAAAGATTTCTCATATACTTATTATTTTTATAGGGGGAAAGAGAGAAAAGTGCGAATTCTGGATATCCTTCTTAAAGAGAAATCTAGAATGTGCTACAAACAAATTTGAAAGGAAAACAGACACAAGTCTATCTCAGTGGAGGCATGGATCACTTTGTGTTGAATAGGAGCGTAGAATGCCCTCATAAGCACTACAAAGCATCTAGAAAAGGTCAACCGCACTTAATTTCATTCGTGGTTCGACAAATGTTCAATCGTGTGCTTATTCAAAATGTTTATTTTATACATTTTGATATCTATAACGTGATATGCAGCACTTATGATGGCATTGTGTGCACGCCTATCCAAGTCATATTTTTTTTGCAGAAACCTATTTAGTAGAAGACCATTCGCTGCTCTCCCCACAGCTGTAGTGCACAGGGACAATCTTTTCAGGACACAGTTTGGTCAGTGATCATTTAGCTCGAAGAACTTTTATTTTTTATAGCTGTATGCTGCGCTTGACTATGACTTCAAAATAAATGTTTAGATAATCAACCAAGCTTGGCTAACTACATCTTTATTTCCACGATAAGCAATCAAATCAGGGGAGAAATGAGGCTTGATATTTGCACTGGGGAAAATGTCAGGAAAAGACTGCAAGGATATTTGAGGAGACTTGAATTGAAAGCAGTTGCCGTTTAACCACATAAACCCCGTCGTATTTTTGGGCATGTCATATAATGCGATAAAATGCTATGATAAAATTCTTCTTTTAAATGGCTAAAATAGCAGACCTATACAAGCTCACAATGAGTCACACTCACTGCGACATGTTGTGAACTTGTTTAGCTGTGTTGGTCGTACGACAAAGCATAGAGGGCTTAAAAGTGGTTAAAGTAAGACACATACACTGTCTAATGCTCCATTACACACATCTGGAATGGAAAGCTATGCCCAATGTTTATCAACTTAATGCTGGTCAAAATGCTAAGGCCATAAAACTCACGTCAGATATTTGTCAGTAATTGAGAGTATAGCCTAGATCATTTAGCTTCTGCTAAATGCCTAAAAGTGTTGATAAAGACAGTATGTACTAATCACTATGAGGTGAAATAAAATAAAGACAGTATGTTATGTACTAATCACTAATTATAAATTATATAAGATGAAAATGGCTAGAGAGAGAGAGAGAGAGAGGAAGGGTGGAGGAGATAATATGTCAGCTGGGTCTGTGGGGTGAGTAGGGAATGAGAGTGCTTTAAGACATGAAGTAACATGGTTCAGCTAAGTCGACTAATTGATAGATTTTATTGATTGATTTATCGATTAATTTATCGATGTATTGACTGAGTAGTGGAGTGATTGACTGTTTGATTTGATTGATTGATTGATTTGATTGATTGATTGATTTGATTGAGATGAGATGTGGACTGACCTGTGTGAGATCGGGGCTGTCGCCCTGATCTATCCCAACTCGCTGTGTCACAAAAAAGGGAGGGAAGAGAGGGGGGTGGGGGGGATGGGGGGGGGGGGGGGGGCGAGGCAAACAACAACAACAATAACAACAAAACAAAAGAAACAAAACCAAAATGTAAAGCAAAACGTAAATAATTGAAACCAAACCCTCCCCCTCCCCCCCAAAATAATAAATAAAAACGAACCACAGAATTGAACAAAACCGTATTTTTTTACGTAGACGAAAAATAAATAAAAGAGGGGGGGGGGGGAGGGGAACGTGAAGGAGGAAGAGGATAAGAGGAGGAGGAGGAGGAGGAGGAGGAGGAGGAGGAGGAGGAGGAGGAGGAGGAGGAGGAGGAGGAGGAGGAAGAGGATAAGAGGAGGAGGAGGAGGAGGAGGAGGAGAAAGAGGAATCAAAACTGAAGCATTCGTTACGTCATGCAGCGGCTCAGAAAGTATAAACGAACCAAGGACAACCGAGGAGGGGGAGGGGGGAGGGGTGGGCGCGTGCACACACACACACACACACACACACACACACACACACATCTATATTTGTGCATGTGTGTATGTATTATATATCCATATACATATATCAGCCTGATCTCACATAAGTACGTAAATATGTACGGAATCGCAATTCCGTTACATACACGGCTAGAAACCGCGACGGAGGCGTGGCTTTCACTTGTATGGAAGTGCTATTTCACCGTGGCTGGGTCGGGCTGGGTGAATTCAGTACAGAAGTGCTATTTCACCGTGGCTGGGTCGGGCTGGGTGAGTTCAGTACAGAAGTGCTATTTCACCGTGGCTGGGTCGGGCTGGGTGAGTTCAGTACAGAAGTGCTATTTCACCGTGGCTGGGTCGGGCTGGGTGAGTTCAGTACAGAAGTGCTATTTCACCGTGGCTGGGTCGGGCTGGGTGAGTTCAGTACAGAAGTGCTATTTCACCGTGGCTGGGTCGGGCTGGGTGAGTTCAGTACAGAAGTGCTATTTCACCGTGGCTGGGTCGGGCTGGGTGAGTTCAGTACAGAAGTGCTATTTCACCGTGGCTGGGTCGGGCTGGGTGAGTTCAGTACAGAAGTGCTATTTCACCGTGGCTGGGTCGGGCTGGGTGAGTTCAGTACAGAAGTGCTATTTCACCGTGGCTGGGTCGGGCTGGGTGAGTTCAGTACAGAAGTGCTATTTCACCGTGGCTGGGTCGGGCTGGGTGAGTTCAGTACAGAAGTGCTATTTCACCGTGGCTGGGTCGGGCTGGGTGAGTTTGGGTTTGACATTATTTACTATTCTGTCCATATCGGGTTACAACTGTCCCAATACACTTTTTTCATTCCCGATCCGATCCCGATACCACAATTTCTGTGTTAGCCGATACCAATACCGAATACCGATACAATTGTCGTGATCTCATGTTGTGTTTATACTAGCTATCTAGCTATATATCTCGTGTTGTGTAAGTGTTTATAGCAGACTCCTCACTCATATGTGCACTTGCAGTTTGGACAACTCCAAAGCAAACTCCACATTGCCCCAACATTTTTATTTACCTGCCATAGTGTCAACCCCATAGCCCTGTGTCGGATCGGTGGTTAGATACCGATATGACAACTAAGGGGTCGATGCCGATTATTTACCGATACAGTATTATATCGGGACATCTCTAGTTACAACTCGGACGGGGCTGAGTCGGCTCTACCGAACTTCGCAACACTAAACACGGCAAACCGTTCAGTGGTGTCTCCCGTGGCTCAAGATTGGTATAGTCATAAAACCATGTGGAGGATTTCAGTGTCCTATGTACGGATTGTTTGTGTTCTCTAGTCATGTATATGTACGGAATTGCAATTCCGTAGATATCTGCGCATTTCTGTGAGATCGGGCTGCACATACATACACACACACACGCACGCACGCACGGACGCACGCATGCACGGACGCACACGCGCGCACACTGACATCTGGAGAGAGCTGGTTTGAAATGAATGGTGTGAGAACACAGGTTGGAGGCAGACAGCAGGTCACAGTGACTGCGGGGTGGTGTGAGAACATCCAAAAAGGGAAAGAGGACACTTTGACTAATGTTGACTTTGAACGCAAAGAGGGACGGAGGGGAGGGGGGAGGGGGAGGGGGGGGGGGGGTGTAGGGCATACAAATGACACAAGACAGACAGACATTTTTGTTAGACAGGTAAATGAATGGGTCTTTAAAGTCAACGTTAGTTGTTTAGAGTTTGAGCTGTTGCATCCCCCTTTTTTGCTCCTTTTTTCAATTTTCTTTAATAAAATAAGAACGGAACCAAGCATGTGAGAGGAAGCCTTTGACGATGAGGGTTTGTTTTTCTTTTTTTGGGGGGAGGGGGTACTTTTTATTTACTTATGTAAAGCTTTATCAATAACAAGTACTGGCACTCTGAATTTAATAACAGCCATTGCAAACGATTTTTAAAAACAGGAAGGAAGGAGGAAATTAGACAAGAAAGAAGGGGAGAGAGGGGGGGACGATATAGACAGGAAAAAAAGCTTCCCGGGGGGGGGGGGGGGGGCATGCAGTGCAGGCATGTGAACAGGCAGCACGCTAGGTGATCCTCGGACAGGAAGCCGTGTATATGAGTAGCTCAGTGGCTATACGACACCGCCTGTAAAGTCACGATTTTGGCAAAGAAAGGCGAGGAGAGAGAGAGACAGGAGAGAGAGAGAGAGAGAGAGGAGAGACATAGAAGGCGAGTACTGAGAAGTAGTAGTAGTAGTATCCGAATCCCCCCCCCCAGGACTCTGATCCAGGATCAGCTTGTATCCCTCGTAATGTTGAGGTTTACGACATGCAGATCCTAAATCAGGTCACACGGGGGGGGGGGGGGGTAAAAACAAAAAATCCACATGGGGGGGGAATCCAGGCTGCATCTCGATAGGTTAAAGTTGTCAACAACGTTTTTCCTATCACCGCTACAAGCAACGCGGCCCTCTTTTCATCGGCCTGCTCCGTCCTATTACAGAAGAGAAGAAGAAAACGCCGAGAGATGAGAGGTATAGGAGAGAAGGGAGAGCAGAGGAGTGGAGCCGTTTTATTAGGTTTTTATAACCGTACGAGATGCACTCCGGACCTCCCGGACACTAGGGGGGGGGCGTCTTGCTCAGCGCGGCGTCCCGGGGGGAGGACGGGGAGGACGGGGAGGACGGGGGGGGAGGACGGGTGAGTGAGACCAAACGGACGTTACCTCTGCCACTTTGAGGAACTCTGACAGTCTGGTCATCCTGTTGAGGAAGATCCTGTAGATGTCCAGCGCGTCTTTACACTGGTTCTTCTTCATGTCAAAGTATTTCTCTGCAGAGGGAAGTGCACGTACGTGTATATGGTCAATCAGAGGAAAGCCTCTCATTGACCGTAAGAAATAAACGTAGCATTTTACCGTACACGGGGAGACGACGGAGCCTTTGTTTTGCCGTTGTGGAATGAATGCACTCGATCGCCGAAACGCTCAGCGATGCTCCCATACCCTCCAAACCTTCAACACCGCCGTCCAAACACACCTCTTCAATATTGCTTTCCCTAAGCTAACTCTTTTCACTGTTTTTAATGATTTTATTCCAAAAATAGTGAAAGTTGCCAAGTTTAGTTAATGCTCTAATCCGGAGAAACATATAATATAGAAACATATAATATAAATATGTATATCTGAGGATGACCTAGATAGAGTATAAATTAACAGCAACAAAGCAACGTATTTATTTTTTTGAAACAAGCTAGATCAAACCTGTATGAATGAGGCATCACCGAATGAATAGTTTGACGTGAAATATGCTGTTTTGTAAGAATCTCTCAAGGACACTTTGACAGGGAGAGGAGCGGCAAAATAGATCCCCACACAGATTGTCCACACAAACAGGGCAGATATAACTAGGAAGTTCCTTTTAAGGCCTAGAGATTAGTGTTAGATTGAGTCCAATTCACTTGAATCTCCAGCAAAAGCATTTTCATGCTAAGGCGTTGCTGAGATAGAACGTTCACACAAGGTTGGGAAGGACGGACGTACGTGCGGACAGACAGATAGACAGACAGACAGACAGACAGACGGGTGCCTCTGGGTCTATTCGTCCTTACATCTCGTTTATGGATCGCTGGTTCACAAATGTCACATTACGATGCTCTGACACAGGTGTGGTCCATGAGGACATAATTGTGAACACTTTCATTCACCTTTCTAAAAACGGAACGTCCACAAAGGACGACGAGTGACTCAAATGCGTTGCAAAAACCCAGCTTTCCATAATTAGCCCCAGTTGTGCTGGTTACTAGCATGTCATGATTTCATTGTACTGTAGTTTTTAGCTTAAGCTGAAAGACAAAACTACAAAATAAGCCTGCGTTGTATGACAAACAGCATGTATACGGCTCACTCACAGCGCTGTAGACTGGCTATTTCTCTTCGCTAGTACTTTTTCTTTTAAACCAACACATGTTGTGCGTGCATTCTCATAGACGAATATGTTTTTTTCCTGAGTGCCATTTGGAAAGTGGCCTGCCTGGTGTGTGTCTGTGCCTGCACCAGTCTTACCTAGCATATTGATGTCTGGTGTGTGTCTGTGCCTGCATGGGAGAGTCTCTTACCTAGCATAATATTGATGTCTGGTGTGTGTCTGTGCCTGTATGAGAGAGGTCTCTTACCTAGCATAGTAGCATATTGATGTCTGGTGTGTGTCTGTGCCTGCATGGGAGAGTCTCTTACCTAGCATATTGATGACCCCTTCATTGTAGGCAGCAAACAACCGTATGGAGTCTTTGAAGAGCAACATGAAAGCCGCGTTGATCACGCCATTGGTCAACTCGTTAGAGTTGGGCTGGAGGCAGAGAGATGAAAGAGAGGGAGACAAACACGACCGAATATAGAGAAAAAAAGACAGAGAGAGAGAAGGGGTGGTTGAGTAGTTTAATAGAGAATAACAGTCAGTATCATGTCGGTATCATGGTCAGTATCATGTTTTAAATATATTTTTTATCCCACGATTTTGTAACCCATTTTTCACCCCTGTGTCAATCATCTAATGTGATCCTGGGCTCTACACACCCTCCGCCAACCTGGGGAGAGCAACGGACTTAACGCATGCTTCCTTCATGCTTGAGTGTCCAAGTTGCTCCTTTACACCTGACAGGGGGGAGTTTCCCTGGTTGGACGTAGCGCATGGAAGGAACACGTTATTCCAACCAGTTCCTTTCCCCTCCATCAGGCACCCCAGCTGGCCAGGGAGAGGCAGTTTAGAGACCAGGATTACTGCATGTTTTTGTGAGGGTACCTACCCTAGGGGACTCGGGGAGAACATGCAAACTCCACACAGAAAGGCCCTTTCGCCAACCCCGCCTTCGGGTATGGGCGCTGATGACGCGGAGGAGGAAACACGCCACCAGCACCCACAGCGCCCCGAGCGGGAATCGAACCTAGGACCTTCTAGCTGTGAGACGACAGCACTACCAACTGTGCCACCGTGCCCCCTTCATGTCAGTATCATGGTCAGTATCATGTCAGTATCATGGTCAGTATCATGGTCAGTATCATGTCAGTATCATGTCAGTATCATGGTCAGTAGGATGGTCAGTATCATGTCAGTATCATGTCAGTATCATGGTCAGTATCATGGTCAGTATCATGGTCAGTATCATGTCAGTATCATGGTCAGTATCATGGTCAGTATCATGTCAGTATCATGGTCAGTAGGATGGTCAGTATCATGTCAGTATCATGTCAGTATCATGGTCAGTACCATGGTCAGTATCATGTCAGTATCTGGTCAGTATCATGGTCAGTATCATGGTCAGTATCATGTCAGTATCATGGTCAGTATCATGTCAGTATCATGGTCAGTATCATGTCAGTATCATGGTGGTACCTGGAAGTCCAGCAGTGCATCCAGCTGGTTCTGAATGATGGGCAGCGTTTTGATCAGCTTCTCTGTGGTCATGGTACGCATCACACCTTCAGCTCTGCTCACACACACACGCACACGCACACGCACACGCACACGCACACGCACACACACACACATACACACACATGTAAAGGAGAGGATGTGCATCAAATGGTACAGCATAAAGACAATTATGCTTCTTTGTGCGTGCATGCGTGCGTGCCGTCTCCAGGCACAGCTCAACAGGGGGTCCATACTGTACTTTTGCCAAAGGGGGCACTTAATTTTTCAAACGCCCCTACTGTATTTATAACAAACACTCTCCTATTAACCAACTGATGTGTTGAAAAAGGATACGAGTAGGCTACAATTATGCGGCAGCGCCAACAACAAACAAATTATGTTGAGCATTATAATGTCTTCTGCATATGTTACCTTGTATTTCTATTAACTATTCAATTAATTTGAAAATGTATGTATAATAATCCAAAAGAATGTATAGATTTAACATTTGTAAAACATACTGCTAGGGTGGGGGGGGGCGCACGTAATTCCGAGTACTTAGTTTAGACTAGTCATTTGGTTAGACCAGTCATTAGTCCTACAACTACAACCCATCTCAAACCCTCACCCTAATCTCAACCTCCCACGGGGCAGCACACCTAAACCTAACCTTAACCCTTAACCCATGTCTAACCAATGACTAGTCTAAACTATGTATGCACCCCCTGCTCCCGTGCTCGCGGTTATGGTTAGGTTAGGGCTTGAGAGGTTGTTTGTTGGACCAACGACTAGTCTGAACTACGTACTGCACCCCACAGGCGCGTAGCGTGGATTCAATGATTGACTGGGCAAATTAGCAGCCGGGGGGGGGGGGGGTTGTAGCCATAGACTGTAAAAAATATGGACAAAGCGTTCCCCGGGTCCAACATGGACGTAAAATGAAGCCTGTAATTCCTTGCACTGTAAGTCGCCATATTTCTAGATCCGTTTGGGCCCAGCTGGCCATTGGCTGGCTCCGTTTGGGCCCAGCTGGCCAAGACAACGAGGCGGGACTTCCCCCCTTACTCTTCATTGGTTTTTATTTTGACTGAACGGGGGGTGGCTCCCGATCATAGACTGTACCGGTAGCCACGCCCCTCAGAACATACGCGACTTTATGGTCATTTTTTTAATAAATGGGACCATCATTTTCCAAAAAGAATATTATGACATGAGAAAATATTCATGACCATGTTTATTAAGGTAATACAGTCTAGGTGAAGTTGGGCCCAAATACATGGGCCTCTATGGAGCTATGGGATTTTTGGGCCCAATGACAGCGCCACAACAGGCCATTATATGAACTTTCAGGAAGTCCCGATTTCCTTAGTGGCTTCACGAAATATCTGTCTGACTGCCCCCCTGGTTGTAGCGCATCCCCGGACGATAGGTGTGAAGTGTGAACGGTTTGGGGGACCATTTAAAACAAAGACGGGCTTGCATGCTGTGGTTTGCTATACTAAACAGAAATGTGCACGCACAAGGGCTGCCAAAGTAGTCTATCGTCTATTGTTTTACTTGTTTTTTCGCGCCCCCCCCCCTCTTTGAAGTTGGACTGGGCCAGCTCTAAACTGACGGCCCGCGTGGCCCAATGGACCCTACGCCGGTGGCAAAATCCAATCTGGGGGGGACCCCCAATGCCCCTGGCATGCGCGCACAACGGATTAATTATGTTATCACTGCGTTAAATACACAAAATCAACCATCATCAGGACGTTGGAATACGGCCAATATGGCCATACTGGCATACTAGTTGTTGTGGGGTTTGGCTGTGTTCACCCAGACTGCACGCATGCAGGGTGGTGGTGCAGACATGGCCTGGTCAACGACTCCCCCTGCTGGACTCTATGGTCGGGGCATGGAAACTAGGGGCTACTAATATTTACTATTCTCTGCCTATCGGGACGCAACTTGTACGGCACTGAGAGACCGGCGTGCCTCCGTCATGGTCACAATAAGCAACGCCCCCATAGTTTCACTTCTGTTTTCCCCAGTATGTGTGATTATCACATTCTGGCTGTATTCTTTTTTTTTTTTGCCTTTCATTGTATCTTTTTTTTTATAGAGGGACAGACAGTAGGCTGACAGGAAATGGGGATAGAGATGGGGGAGTGACATGCTCCCCCATCTCGGGGGATCGGAAGTCGAACCCGTGGCACACTGCCAGACTGGATTACCAGCCAAGGTGCCTGGACTGCTGAGCCACGGTCCAGGCCATATTCTGGCTGTATTCTAAGCTTCTGATTACGCACATACTCTTGATACATTCGAAGCATGCGTGCGTGCGTGTGCGTGTGTGTGCGTGTGTGTGCGTGCGTGCGTTACCCTCTCTTCATCTTGGTGAAGTCCACCGCCACTAGTCTGTAGGACATGGCCTTCTCATTCAGGTAGCGGCTGTACCGTCGGATGAAGGTTGACATGTCGTACCCTGGAGGACAGTTAGGGGGCGCCGATGTTAGAGACACTCTCACCTTGACCTTATACACTTGAAAACCACATGTGTGTAGTAGCGTGTAGTAGTAGTAGTAGTAGTAGTAGTGTAGTTAGTAAGCCTTGCCGAGCCATCAGGCCCATAGGGGCAGGAGCCTATCTCCTGTTTCTGCAGCCGTGCTGCAATGAGCATGACAGCACAGATTTGAGAACGGATTAATCACATTAGAAATATCATCAGTTGTGCTGATTAGACAGAGTGTTGTCAGAGCAGCAGCAGCATTATTGGCTTATATAGGAATGGAACAAAAAGGGGCAGGTCTACAAGGATCCTGTAATTCTAACATCAGTTATTATGGTGGTACTTGGAGAGCCAAATATTTTCTGAGGTGGTAGTTACAGTATAAAAGAAGGTTGGGAACCAATGATTTAAACAATTGACTATGCTATCCCATTATCAGCTAAATAAATTGCTTGAGGGCAGGGGGGTTGCAAATGGACCCTTACAGGTCTGTAACTCTGAGAGTGTACCAATGCAACCAAATGGACCCTTACAGGTCTGTAACTCTGAGAGTGTACCAATGCAACCAAATGGACCCTTATGGGTCTGTAACTCTGAGAGTGTACCAATGCAACCAAATGGACCCTTATGGGTCTGTAACTCTGAGAGTGTACCAATGCAACCAAATGGACCCTTACAGGTCTGTGACTCTGAGAGTGTACCAATGCAACCAAATGGACCCTTATGGGTCTGTAACTCTGAGAGTGTACCAATGCAACCAAATGGACCCTTATGGGTCTGTAACTCTGAGAGTGTACCAATGCAACCAAATGGACCCTTACAGGTCTGTGACTCTGAGAGTGTACCAATGCAACCAAATGGACCCTTACAGGTCTGTGACTCTGAGAGTGTACCAATGCAACCAAATGGACCCTTATGGGTCTGTAACTCTGAGAGTGTACCAATGCAACCAAATGGACCCTTATGGGTCTGTAACTCTGAGAGTGTACCAATGCAACCAAATGGACCCTTATGGGTCCACCGGGTCCATTTGGTTCCAGGTGCACACTCTCAGAGTCATGGTAGTCCATGACATACAAAATAAGTTTCACAATTTCAGAGCATATATAATAGCCGTTATAGGCCGTGGAAAATAGCTTAACACAAAATGAATTCCATATTAGAACTCTTGCTGAGCCGGTAGTAGTCAAAGAGACTCTCCGTCCCGCCATGAGCCTCCGTCGGAAAAACACAGTATAGTGCTCAGTTATGGATCGCGACTTCTTTTGTCTACTCTGGGAACACAGTAATTGAAGTCCAAGGCAGACTCGCTTGGTATTGTTACAGAAGACAGTGAGGCTGGGGCAGAAAGTCGTTCCGTTTGACGTACAAGCGCAGCTGACTAGTCAAAATGGCAGCACATGCCGGGCTGTGCTCTCGGCGCATTACCTTGTAGTGCAGCCTTATCTAAGAAGTTGTTGAGGTTGAAGAGTGTGTTTCGGGAGGCGAGGTACTGCATCAGTCTCTGAAAAAAAGGAAGAAGAACAGAGCGGGTCACACGACGGAAATACACAGACAGTGACGTTACGTTGTGTTATGTGTCGTCGACGTGTCCCGTTTTTGTGTGTATTATAGACGCATTCAGAGACGGCTCCCCTGGAGCCAATGCATTTCCTGTAGGCGGAGACAAGATATCTGCAGTGTACACACAGTCAGCTGTTCTACTGCATTGCATGGGAACGTGACTGATGCTAGTCTGCTCATACGTTACTCTTTTTACGTTTTTCACATTCACGTGCCGTAATTACACTACTAAATGGATTAGTAAAAAGCAGGTATAAGTTTGAGCAGACTAACGTGAGTCACTTTCCCATTCAATGCAGTAGAACAGCTGACTGTGTACACCGCAGATATCTTGTCTCCGCCTACAGGAAATACGTTGGCTGCGACCAGGCGACCCGTCTCTGAAGCCAAATTCCAATGCCCCAAATCTCGGCCACTCGGTCACTCCGGCATGGCCGTGTTATGGTGAAATTGGTGACCTGCTGAAATATGTGACAATCGTGAAGACATCGCATCAGTTTCCAAACGTAAATGATTGTGGTTTGTTTATTAGCAGAGTTCAACGTAGCTGTATTTAGGCCACGTATATAAGGATCTCCATGTAAGTCCATAAGATGGTCACATATTTCGTCAGGTCACCAATTTCACCGTAACACCACCATGCTGGAGTGTGAGAGCGAGTGGCCGAGATTTGGGGTATTGGAATTTGGCCTATGATATGTGTCTATACAGGGTACATGTGCATTACATCATCATCATGCCAGGAAGTTGGCAAAAAAACTATCCAAACAGAAAAGTCCTATCTGATTGCATTAAACGACGACGTTAACCGACATTGAACTCACTTTGCCACTCGATTTGCCACTCACTTTATGCATGAGCATACCGTCTACTTGCCAGCCCAACCACTGGCGTCGCCTTTACTATGGAATTGTTACTATCAGGTGTTAATTTTTTTTAATAAAAAACATGTAAAAGGAAAGAGAATGTAAGGAAATGTGTGAAAAAAAGCCTGTGTTCTAATGGATCCATCGGTGAAGGTATTACTTAGTCACAAGCTCGTGTTCATACTTTTCCTACTAGGTTCACTGGGTTCATGAGGTTCAATCTAAAATCCCCAGTCTGACTTTATTATTTACTAACCCCTTTCACTTTCACTCTCAAAAGCAAGACTAGCTGACCTGCGTTAAGCTCACAGAGCGTGGCCAACCTTCAGCATGTACAGTAGATCGGCTATTTTTGCCACTTTTTTTGCGACACTCTTGTACGATGAAGTATACAGGCATTCATTTAGGATTAAAAAAAACAACATAAATATGGAAACTACAATGTTTCTGCCTCGACAGCAACGACACAGTAACCAAACGATAAGGAGCGCGTACTGTTTGGTTTTATAAGCTCATCTCATCAGTAAGTAGTAAAGTACTAGGTTCTTTTTTTACTGTAAAACAAAAAACCTAGTATTTACAGATGAGATAAGCTTGTGTCAGCGTGCCAGCATTACACCACGGTAATGTTATTATTGTTCAAATATCTTTTATTGAGATTTTCCACAAGTATACAAATAAACACAGACAGACAACAGCTATAAAAACAGTTGCTAAACCTTAATATATTTCTGGGTGGAGCCCCTTATTATATATATTTAAGTTATTCTAGTTTAAGATGTGACATAACATCCTCCACCCAGTGTGTGAGATGGCCTTTTTCCATCTAAGATGTGACATAACATCCTCCACCCAGCGTGTGAGATGGCCTTTTTCCAACTAAGATGTGACATAACATCCTCCACCCAGCGTGTGAGATGGCCTTTTTCCAACTAAGATGTGACATAACATCCTCCACCCAGCGTGTGAGATGGTGGAGCGGCCTTTTTCCAACTAAGATGTGACATAACATCCTCCACCCAGCGTGTGAGATGGTGGAGCGGCCTTTTTCCAACTAAGATGTGACATAACATCCTCCACCCAGCGTGTGAGATGGCCTTTATCCAACTAAGATGTGACATAACATCCTCCACCCAGTGTGTGAGATGGTGGAGCGGCCTTTTTCCAACTAAGATGTGACATAACATCCTCCACCCAGCGTGTGAGATGGCCTTTTTCCAACTAAATAATATCAGGAGTCTCCATAGCAAGTGAAGAGGAGAATGATATAGCTTCAGCCTGATGAGTCGGCACACCGCAGTGTGCCGACCGTTTTTTTTGTTTGGCAGTGCGTGGCGTGTTTGGTTACGTGGATCATGTACAGTAATGTGCGTGCGTGCGTGTGTAGGCGCGTGCGTGCATTCGTGCGTGCTCACCTCGTTGCCATACATCATGAGGTGGTGGGTGGTGACCAGGGCTTTGAACACCACCACCCAGCTGTTGCTGGCGGTCCGCTCCAGCAGCGTGTCGGCCAGGTGAGGCACGCTGACGTTCAGCTCATTGGTGCAGTGGATCAGGTCTGTAAGCAATCAATCAATCAATCAATCAATGTCTGTCTGGAGACTACACAGAAATGTAGCAGGAATAAATGAACTCGACCCACAGGTTGAGAATCGTTCCTCTGTACACAGGGGGGTTGGTATAGGAAAACAACATGGACTGCTACATCTCATTGTCACGTCTTGACTAAAATCAACAGAGGATATCGACTGCAAGTCTGTCAATTAAGCATCAACTCGGAGGATGGCAGGTCCAGTCACTCAAATGTCGATATTCCTATACAGCACACCTTAGGGGGATCATTCACAAGCTTCAGTGAAATGAATGGCCAGTCCTTGATGTGAATTGAGCCCAGCCCAGCGTCCGCCCTCCCTCCCTCCCTCCCTCCCTCCCTCACTCACTCACTCACTCACACAACGTATAAAGAAAGGTTGGCTCGCTATTGCAAATGCACAATGACATCAATTTTAATGTGAAGCAGCTCAGTGTTGGCAAACGTATAGCAGCAGGGTGACAGCCAGGCGTTCAACCGTGCGTGTGTGTGAGTGCAATTGAGTGTGTGTGTGTGTGTGTGTGTGTGTGTGTGTGTGTGTGTGTGTGTGTGTGTGTGTGGTGTCACTGGTGTGCATGTGGTTTGTGTTCCATCAGTGAAATGCGCCCCAGGCTTGTTTTACAGTCAAATATTATGTCACTTCAACTTCACTTCAGTCACTTCAACCACTTTAACACTGCATGGCGTCCCTATTGTGGACATACTGTATCAGTAAAGTTTGACATTTTGTAAATGTCAAATCTACAAGTTTATGGAATTGTCACTATTTGTTGTACAACAAATAGAGAGCTTCAGCGGTTAACTCAAATTTTGCTTTACCATACAACAGTGGTTCCCAAAGTGGGGTCTGGGGACCCCCAGGGGTCCTTGAGGGAGTTCTATAGGGGGTCCCCAGCTAAATGATAGTTTGGAAACAAATGGACCCTTATGGGACTGTAACTCTGAGAGTGTACAAATGGAACCAAATGGACCCTAACTTTGTACACTCTCAGAGTTAAATTAACATTGATTTTACAATATAAATTGGGGGTCCCAGATACCCCATACAGACCCCCATTAACACCAGGTCACACAATTGGGGGGCAATGCCCACCCAGATTGGACTTTGTGCCCCTCCAGTCCAGATTGACCAGTAGTACCCTACCCTATAGCAATATGTTAAGAAATGTTTTTACATTTTACAAATGTTAAATCTATAAGTTCTTCATGATGAAAAACAACTGACAGATTACAACTTGTCCAAAATGCAGCAGCCAGAGTTTTAACTAGAACTAAGATGAGAGAACATATTACTCCAGTTTTGGCATCACTGCACTGGCTTCCGGTTGTTTTTAGGATTGATTTAAAAAATATTTTACTTGTCAAGCTCTCAATGGTCTCGCACCTTCCTACCTACATGACTGCCTGCCTAAATATGTCCCAAACCGCCCCCTAAGGTCTTCCACTGCTGGCCTGCTCGCTTTGCCTAAAGAAATGGCAACTAAAAAATACGGGGAAGCAGCTTTTTGCTTCTACGGGCCGTCAGCATGGAACAAGCTCAATGGAACAAGAACAACCTTCGTCAGGCAGCCTCTGTAGACATTTTTAAAGCTCAGCTCAAGACCCACTTCTACAACATTGCTTTGAATTGATCTTTTATTTTTTATTTTTTTGTTATTCATGTCCTCACTGTATTGCATTACTGCTTGTTTTTTGTCGTTGCCTTGCTTTTCTTTTATTCTCCATTGTTCTGTAAAGCACTTTGAGCTGCATTTCATGTCATGAAAGGTGCTATACAAATAAAGTTGTATTATTATTATTATTATGATTACCCGTATAAATATATACATTTTCCACATTAATCGAATAGTTGATATATAAAATAAATACAAGGTAACACATGCAGAAGACAAATTTATAATTCTCAACATAATTAGTTTGTTGTTGGTGCTGCTGCATAATTGTAGACTACTCGTAGCGGGTTTTTTCAATGCATCACTGTATTGATAATAGGCGAGTATTTGTCATACATATAGGGGCGTTTGAAAAATAAAGTGCCCCCTTTGGAAAAGATGATGCTGACTGCGTGGACGGCGTGCAATGACCAACGATCAACCTACCTACAGGGTTTATGTGGTTAAATAACTTTGTCTGTGACCTACTTTCCCCCAAGCCATTGGGTGACAGACACTGTTGGTCCACACTGAACTTCGAATGGGGACAGTTTAGAGTGCTGAGCACTGGATCTCGTCGTCTGGTCTGGGGACCACCAGGGGAACAAAAAGGACCCGTAGTTATTACGGGTCTGTACTGTACCTCTGAGAATTAGATAAGCACCGAGGAGCTTACAGTGTACATTGGGGTTCCAGTATAGTTGGGTTCAGTGGTTGTTTTTCATGTTTATTATTGAATAACGCGAGAAACGGAATCCAAAAGAAAGTACGCACAATCGCACATCATCTAAAAGAACGTTCAGGTGCAGAACGAAAAGATATGTACAGGAGATGGAGAAGTGTAGTCCGCAGACTGTTTCGTAGCTCCCACAGGGAAATGTATCTATTATGGATGACAACGTTTCGACCCCATGGGTGTTCGTCAGGTATCAACGACGAAGACGAAGACACGTTTAATGTCAAGTTTAGCTGCACTTCCGCGCTACGCTTTTCAGCCGCCGAGCTCTTCTTTCGAAGAGCCACCAGCTGATTTGATGAACCGGAAGTAACGGGCAATCATTTCCGATCGAGGCACTCGCTAGATATACTTTCGTTTTCATCACAGGCTCTGATAGGGTACCACAAGGTCGTTTTCATCACAGGCTCTGATATGGTACCGCGAGGTCGTTTTCATCACAGGCTCTGATAGGGTACCGCAAGGTCGTTTTCATCACAGGCTCTGATAGGGTACCGCAGGTCGTTTTCATCACAGGCTCTGATACGGTACCGCGAGGTCGTTTTCATCACAGGCTCTGATACGGTACCGCGAGGTCGTTTTTATCACAGGCTCTGATAGGGTACCGCGAGGTCGTTTTCATCACATGCTTTGATACGGTACCGCGAGGTCGTTTTCATCACAGGCTCTGATAGGGTACCGCGAGGTCGTTTTCATCACAGGCTCTGATACGGTACCGCGAGGTCGTTTTCATCACAGGCTCTGATACGGTACCGCAAGGTCGTTTTCATCACATGCTCTGATACGGTACCGCGAGGTCGTTTTCATCACAGGCTCTGATACGGTACCGCAAGGTCGTTTTCATCACATGCTCTGATACAGTACCGCGAGGTGGTTTTCATCACAGGCTCTGATACGGTACCGCGAGGTCGTTTTCATCACAGGCTCTGATACGGTACCGCGAGGTCGTTTTCATCACAGGCTCTGATACGGTACCACAAGGTCGTTTTCATCACAGGCTCTGATACGGTAACCTGACTCTGCCAGATGAGGGCGGTATTGGGTAACCATGTTCCCCAACACAGCATTCATCTGGGATCTCTCAGACAGTTGAGCTGACAAAAATCCGTTCCGTACCGGACCAATCAGCGTGAGCTAAGGGCGGGACATGGGCGAAACCGGATGTGAATCTATATAGACACGTCAATATGATTGGTTGTGTTTGCACGCCCACACGGTGATAGACAGACGGTCCCATCCAATCATCTACCAAGTATCTTGAAAAAAAGGAACAGCCCCGTCATCGAATTTGCTTCCGCGATCCCAGATCCCAATAAGCTGTGAAACAAATTTGTGTAGCAAGCTTCTTGGATCTGGCAGCGTCAGGTTACTGATACGGTACCGTGAGGTCGACGGCATGAACCGGTAAAAAATTATAATATATAGCGATGCTGGAGGCATCATAAACTAAGGGGTCGTTTGATGTCGTCCTAGGCGATCTAGGACTTTTATAAAAGGTTGACCAATGTCAACTTTAATCCATTAAATCATAGCGCCCAAGCGATTTATAGCAACGGAGCACTTTTACCGACGGACCGGAAGTTATACCGGATGTGGCTGGAGTAGCTAAATGTAGCCAAAACACTCTAACGGCGATAGACGGGAGGCATGATTAGATCTACCGCGACTAGTGACTGGACAGCGGGGGGCCGTCTAACACAGGATTTTTCTTAGAATTGGACGGGATGATTTAGATTGCGCGTTATTTACGTTTTAAGATTTTCGTTGTCGTCGGCAGGGGGGGGGGGGAACATTTTCGATGACGTCCCACTGTTGTGCAACATCGACGATTGCGCAACAGGCGCTCCCAGGCTGTGGAGCGATGCGATCGGTTTTCATATCAATAAACTTCGTCTTTTCTTCGTCCTGGGCCCTGGGTGTTACTAATTGAAAGGACGGTGAATGATTGGGGTGTTAATAAGAACATTGTTACACTTAAAGTAATCTAAAGATATCTGAAAAGGAGTGAGAAGAAGTAAAACGTATAAACTCCCACCGCTTTTATCAAATGCAGTGATTCTTCTTTAGCCATTTTTAATCCCAAGAATCCTCAGTTTTGATATGCGTCGTTAGTTATGCCATTTGTCATACCATTCTTCTTCATATCCGAGGCTGCGCTGTAACATCTGTACCAACTTAGCGTTTCATGTTGAGAAACAGTGGCGCAAAGGGAAGGAATGCCCTCGGCTGTGTCTTTAAGGATTTTCTGTCTGGCTAAAGATTGAAATGTGAAGTATGCATGATGCCTGGATAATCTCAAAAGAATTAAGACTATAAGAGCAGGTTTTAAAAACTCAGCGGAACCATTAACAGGCCCTCCATTCAGAGGACCCCATGGCGCATTCAAATGCAAATCTAGAAATTTGACTTCATTCGATATGACTATAACATGAATTTTATCCGTTCAACTGGATTTAATATTGTACAGAATATTATGTCAATGATAACACAACACATGATTTTGCCACGTGCGTGCATGCATGCGTGTACACGGCTGTGCATGACTTTTGTGTGTTAATAGTGTGTGGGTTTTGAAGTTTTTTTGTTCCAAAAGGACTATCAATCAATCATGAGGCATAGAAACATCACTGCATTAACATACTTGACTTGTTGACCAGGCCACTGCAATGTGATATCTATGAAGCTTGTACTTTTAGTAGATCTGATATTTATTGTTCAAGCCAGAGTAGGAACGCTTCTGTGGTTCTCATGTCAAGTACCCCCAAATTGACACTAATTAGCCCCGTGGACCGCCATTTGAAAAGATATGCCAGGGACCCCCATAAGAGGAGATTTTTACGGCTCTAGCAGTGATTCTCAACCTGTTTAATTTCAAGGACCCCCCAGTTTGACATGCTTTAGTCTATGGACCCCCATTTAATAGCAATGTTAATTTAACTCTGAGAGTGTACAAATGGAACCAAATGGACCCTGATGAGTCCATTTGGTTCCATTTGTACACTCTCAGAGTTACAGACCCATAAGGGTCCATTTGGTTCCAAACTATCATTTAGCTGGGGACCCCCTGGAACTCCCTCAAGGACCCCTGGGGGTCCCCGGACCCCACTTTGGGAACCACTGATCTATAGCACAGTGGAACCTTTTCACAGTGGAACCCCAGTTTGGCAGTTGGTAAATGGTGCTTTTCTCCAAAGCGCTTCACGCAGAGTGTGCATTACATTCACCCGTTCAGCGTTCACACGCACACACACACACACACACGCGCGCACGCACACGCACACGCACACGCACACACATTCACACACCGAGGGCGGAGGCGGAAACCATGCAAGGCAACCAACCTGCTCATCGGGAGGAGCAATTACGGGTTCAGAGTCTTGCTCAAGGACACTTCGACACTAAGTTACATACACTTAAGGTTCCTAACGATCAATCACTTATACAGTAGGCCCCCTGGGGACCTTCTCTAGGACCCCTGTGGGTCCCCGGGCGCCACTTTGAGAAGCACAGGCCTAGCAGAATCTGCACAACTGCACTATTGTTCAATAGCTTTGTTATGACATAACTCTATGGGTTGTTTGTTGTAATAACATTCAATTCCTACCAGGATGATAATGTGAAACATACTGTACTATTTCTGATAATTAGCCATTTTTTTTACATGCACTCTCATCTTGGAATTATTCAACACAGCTAATGAACTGCACCTCATGAGACTGAACTACATGAAAAATAGCTTCGGCTCCAGGAATTTTAACCATGCATATTTTTTTGTTTTTTACTGAGGCCCGTGAGGGCTTTCCTACAGCGATTGTTCTTAATTACCCCTCTATCTCCGCCCACCAATATATTGAAATGGTATTATCTGTAATGGTAGCGCTCACTCATACTTAACACGTGCTTAATGGGGTTTTGCCAGTGGATGTATGACTTGTCTCAGTAGCTAATGTAATGAGATCGGACCTCACTAATTAATGTTGTGCAGTCTCGGGTTGAGCCCTACTGCACGCACGCACGCACGCACGCACGCACGCACGCACACACACACGCACGCACGCACGCACACACACACACACACACACACACACACACACACACACACACTCCCCGTATCTGACATTGGCCTTGTTTTGTCTGGTTGTACTAATGATTGATCATTCTTATCAAAAGATCACCTTCAACTTACTTCTTCACCCACAACACACACACACACACACACACACACACACACACAAACATGGACACAAGCACTGTAATCCTTACAGGTTCACTTTCATACTTTCACGGTTAACACAGCACGGTAATTTCAGCACAGTGTGCTTCCACGGCTGCCGCTACGTTTCCTCCGGCATCGATAAAAGGCCCAATCACAGATGTCGCTGAACGGATCCCCGGGGATCAACCTTAACGCTGCCAACCACGGCACGCCGATCAATATATTGACCCAACATGGCAAATAATCAAACGCGAATGGACCATTCAGAGCGGGGGGATAATGATTAGAGGCGTATGCGTTTGACATTTAAGACAGGTAATAAGAAGAGGAATTCATGATAGATTTCGCACAGATTATTGGAAGGCTCAGGCAGGACATGATGCTAGTGTACACACACACACACACACACTCGCTCTGCTCCCAATCTACACAGGCTACTGTACTGTAGTCTGGAGCTATTTTTATATACCGGTATGTATATTGTGACGGTTCCCTATATTGTGTGTTATGTATATTACTCTTAGGTTGTCTGGTTTAGGTAGATGTTGTGTTTACTGTTTGCCCTATAGTAACCTCTGTTCTTTGTATCCAATAGGATTGGGGAGCAGAGCTAGACATGATGATCAGCCTAAGTGGCTCGCACCTGGGCCAGGGTGTCGACGCCCTATAAATGCCTGCTTCCCCAGTCCTTCCCCAGATCTGTTCCTTTCATTTGCCTCCTGCACTCCACCATGCACACTTCTCAACATTGATGTTAATCCATACAACACGCACACTATACATCTCACTCATGCATACACGCACTACACCACTGACTACTGATCTCCACACTTCATCTGTTCAATCATGATTTATTCCTTACATTTACTTATTTTTGTTTAGTTAATAAATTCTATTTCTTTGGTCAACTGCGTCTCCCCAGGTACATAACAATATCAACCACTTTCAACCTGGCGTCATTATAAAAAAAACTATTACATTGCAAACATTACATTAAATAGAATAGAAATACTTGATTAATCCCTGAAGGGAAATTTAGAACCGCTCTCATCAGAAAATCAGCTGAAATAGGCTAGTGGAAATAACCAATATACAATCTCACAACCCATCATAATGTTGTCAGCTTGTATTGCCTGTTTTCACTATTCGTTGTACGACTAAGACTTTGGTTGTAAGTAAGTTTAAAGATCTGTTTTTTATGTTTTGATAGAAGTAATTTGATAAGAAATACGTTGAGGTTCACATTGTCGTTTTAGCATGAGCCTTTGTCAACGGACTATAGTATTTTAAGAAGTATACGGCTATTCAAAATCGATACTACCGCATTGTCCCGAATATAAGACAACTCTGATTATAAGACGACCCCCATTTTTCAAGACTCATTTGTGGGGAAAAAAAGAACATTTGAATGTCAAATAGTCTCTAGTCCCCATACAATACTACATACAATACGACTCCGTTTGTTAAAATATTTCCATTGGAGAGAAAAATAAGCGTAGTCTTATATCCAGGCCAATAGGGTAATAGGGGTCATGGTGGTCTGGTAGAGCTAACGCTAACAAGTTAGTAAATACGACAGACCCTTTCGCCTGGACGACTTTAACATTAATTGGGGATTATGTGTAAAAAATCGACTTGGAGACGTTGACGACACGACACTGTTTCTGCCAGGACGGATGGAGCACAGACACACACACACACACACACACACACAAATACACACACACACACACACGTCTCACACACACACACACACACACACACACACACACACACACACACACACAGCATGTGGAACTGTGTGCAATAGAGCGTTTTACTTTCTGGGGCAGAGGGTCGTCATGGACCGATTAATAGGCTATTGTGTGTTGGATATATGTGGATCCTACACTACAACCTCCTATCTCTCTGTATGCCAAGCGGAACGATCCCCCAGCCGATGGAATCCTATTACTATATGTCTGTCATGCTCATCATCTTTTACCACGGCTATACTAAATAACCAGCATCAGCTGTTTATGTCACCCGCTCGGTCCGTCAAGGTCACGACACCACCGTAAAAAGAAACGAAACGAACACGCCGTGTCCTGTTGCCGTATAACACACGACGACGAGTCCATTGGCATGGCTGTGTGTGTGTGCCGTGTGTGAATTCCTGCAATGGCTTCAGGTGCACTTGATTTATCATGCATGCAGAAGGTTTGCGGAGTTCGGGGGGGAGGGGAGGGGTGGGGTCGCCGTGATTTCCCGTCCCTGTGTATTCATGTATTCATAGCGCTTGCACTGGCACTGCAGCGAGATCAAACACAGCCTGGGGTATTTCCAGGAGGTAACTGGAATGTGTTGCATAGTCGGTCCTGACACGCAGGCCATGGATTATCAATACTGTCAACGAGTATGGGCTGCTGTTCTATTATAGCGTCGACGATCACATCCGCTCGGCATTCTTCCCCACGTCGTTCAAAAAGAAGAAGAAAAAAAAGATCTTGAATCTGCTTCAAAGGGGCTGCTTCTTATGTTGGCAACCTTTTTAAACCCGAGACGGAACAATTTTGGCAGCAATTATATTGTTCCATTATATGGAACGGTAAATTGCTGCCAAAAAGGTGCTATGGAACTTCCATGACACCTTTCCTTTTTTAAGCCCACGATTTTGGTTATACGCAAAATACATTTTGTGCCGTTCATTTGGCAGTCGTCCCTGTGTTCCTCGCTGAAAGCAATTACACCCACTGCCATTACATTAACGAGTTGCTTGTGTCGCAGGAGCAGTGCTTTCCTTCTGAACTTTTAAACCTGCAAGTTGACTACAAACATATTATACACGGCAGCGTCAGGATGGAGGACACTAGTGGCAGGATTACACGTATAGCCTGTTTATTCACAGCCACCGTCAACTACTGCTGCAGGCCACTGTACAGCTCCCCTTAGAGCAGTCGCAGGGATTCAGTAACTCGCTAAAGGCGACTTGGACCATAATTGCTGAGAAAGCTTCCAATTTCCGATTCAGCCTCCCTGTCTGTATTCTCTCGGCCGGTGCAGGGAGTAGAGCAGCTATAGCTATTCAAACTGGTGGTGACGGCATGGCCTTGAGCACAGTTTCTCAACCCTTGAGGCTACTTAATACTGACGCCGTGCCACAAAACAAATGCCTAGGCAAGTCTCATGATGTACAGTAGCTCAGAGAGAGAGAGAGAGAGAGAGAGAGAGAGAGAGAGAGAGAGAGAGATAGAGAGAAAAGAGGTATTGACTATAATTGCAACATGGGATCATGTGTGGAGCAGAGCAAATGCTAATTTGCTCTGTTGTGATGTGAAGTGACAGTCAGTCACAGGAAGAGCTAGCATGAGCCTGATGTGAATTTATGGCCACAGTTGTACCTATTGTTGAACAATCACGGCACTATGAAACTGTCCTGCATTGAAAGCACAAGACTGTCCGAGCCGATTCTTTTCTGCAATTAATCACACTATACACTGAGATTGTGGCAAGACAGATTTTTGCAGATTTTTGCTACAAGCTCACAAGGAAACGCCTTGTCATATTCCAAAGGTATTGCTAATAATTGAGAGCAGCTGTAGCTTTAGTGCATGGGTAGCCATGCACTGTCTGGCAATCAGAAGGTCACCGGTTCTGCCTCCCCACCTGCGGTACTATATGCGTCCGCACTGTCCAAGTGTCCCTGAGTAAGACTGGCTGATGACCATCTGATGACTGACCGCTCAAAACCATCTCAGCTGGGTAAAGATGAAAACTAAAAGTATACGCACTGAGAGCAATGTAGATCTTACATTTCCAGAAAGTGTGCAAAGTGTGAAAAATTCAGAATAATTTAGAATATATATTTTTTCTCTACACAAATCTTCCGGGTCCGTGCAGATAGCACATGTTTTCAGACGCATGGTTGGCGGCCAAAATGCTACTGTTTGAGAACCGAACCGATGCTGTAAAAAAAGAAGAAGGAGAGGCCGGCCGGCCCGGCCGGCTGGGGCAAGCCTGCCGTGAAGAATGATGGCGACGACCGCCATTCATGACCGGGCCCTGTATCAAATCAAAACCGCCATAAGTGGATTGCCCCGCGTCGGCGAGTCAGTCATATATCAGTCAATATAGCGCCGTATTTACTGTGAGGGGAAAGTAAATGGTAGACCTAGGCGGTGTGTTTGAGTGTGAGCTACCTCAGATGCCCCTGTGGGATGCAACACACACACATACAGCACAGTGTAGCAGGCCTATACACACACACACACACACACACACTGCGTTGGCGAGGGCCAGGGGAGAGAGACACCACTGAAGCCTGGAAATAACGTGAATTATTTAAAACTTTAGCTGCTGAAAAATAGCAGATCTACAAGCTTGTAGCGCTAGCACTAGCTTGTAGATCTGCTATTTTTTTTAAATCATGAAAATGCAAAGAAAATACATATTCTTTCACAGCGGTGAACGCTTTTAACTGAAATATTTGCTTCTGCAAGATAATTCTGCGGGTCCTGGACATGACAAAGGTTGAGCACCACTGATATAGAAACACAGGTTTTTCAGAAAACTGTCGTGATTTAGAAGACATTTTGTAGAATCTGGTCTCAACACAGGCCTACGCATACACTGTAGGTCGCGTTGGGAGACAGACAGTACTGAAGCCTGGAAAATAAATAGCCAATCTACAAGCTCAGCTATTTTCAGCGTGTGGCAGACAGTCTGGCACGTAAACCAAGCAATATAAATCCGGCATGACAGACCTGTTATACGGTCATTGGGGGCTATAGCTCTTTGCGTGTTTCTCGTAAATATTATTGTCCGCTCATTTTGTGGCAAAGAAAAACAAACAGTCACACCCGTGTGTGTGAAGTGAGGGGCGCTCTTATCATCGTACAACATCATGACGTAACATGTCGATTTGCTCAGTAAATATGACGTAAATTATCTCCTTTCATTGTCAGTGGCAAATGTGACATGAGTTAGGACAAAAATGACGTTTTGACAGAGGTGGTGCATTTATATAGCGCCTTGGGCTTTACATAGATTGTGCATCAATTCACCCATTCACACACCGATGGCGGCGGAAACCATGCAAGGCACCAACCAGCACAGCGGGAACAATTAGGGTTACATTCAGAGTCTTGCTCAAGGACACTTCGACACTAACTCTGGGGGAGCCCACAGGGTTGGAAACTGGCAACCTTTCAGTCATACCAGCATCCAGCCACTCTATACCCCTGAGCCACCGCCGCCTGGTTGGCCATGGTGATGACCCCTCCCCCCCTGTCCTGCTGTGCAGCCCGGAGACCGCCTGGAACGACTGGTCGGTCGGTCGGTCCCGAAGGCCCGCTTGTTTCCGTACGACTGTCCTATACCCCATTAGCTGCTCCGACCTATAGTAAGCTACACTTTCCGTTCTTCCTATATAATAACCGTTCTTGAGTGACTCCCCCACCCTCCCCTTACATAGCTCTGCTGACTGACAGCCCAATTGATTACCTGTGCTCTCCATCGATCGTGTCAAGTCATTATAGTGAAGCAGGAAAGCCACCTTAACCTAATAATCACCGGTCAAATCTGCATGGGGGGGGTGGGGGGTCCAAGCTCTCTCACTCTCTCTCTCTTTCCATAGATAATTACTGCAGCTGCCGTGTCTCCGCAAACGGCTAATTAGTCGAATGTTGAGATAAAGAACCTGTATTGACACAAGACCAATACTGTTGTGGTACCCAAAGCCCCGAAGTACACCCCCCCCCCCCCCCCCCCCATTATGTAAGACCCGGTGGACAGACACACGCGCACACACACACGCACGCACACACGCACAAAGGTATACTGGTGACAACATCACTGAGCACTCATTAAAATGACAACAATGCAACACACACGCACACACACGCACGCGCACACACACACACACGCACACACACACACGCACACACTGTCATAATTGTCGTATAAGTAAAGATTTGTCAAATCAGTGGCAGTGCATGGATGCTATAGCTTACTAAAACATCTCTGAACAGAAGCTGTACACACGATGACACCATTCAAATATGTATGAAGCTACCAAAGCAGTGAGTAGCCTAGGCTATAGTATACATAAATGTACATTCCGTACAGTCAGTCAGTCAGTCAGTCAGTCAGTGTCTGGGAGTCTCATGGGTGATGCTGATGCTGATCATAGCGGATACAGGCCCTCAACCCGCCGCCTGTGATATGATTAGCCTATACCTGAGTGGCCTAGTTCCCCCGAATGACATGACCATATACCGCCGCACAGATCATTGACAGCCGCTCGCATCCCTATACAATATAATATACCTTGACGTGGTCCGAGTTGTATATACGTATAATGTGACGAGATGACCGTGGTGAGGTCTGACTGCCACTGACTGCGAACACACACACCGTTCAATCTAATTGTTAATCTGAGGGAATGTTATCGGCGAATCTGAGCTGCAAATTAGAGAGGCGGCTATAATATAGGCTACTACAACACAGGCATCCAGCCAGCCAGGCAGGCAGGCAGGCCCGCGTTATTGTTGAGAAAAAGATCATAAAACGCATTGCCTTAATTGTTTGTAACCATATGTAGCTTTTGTTGCTTTGGTTGTTGGTGGGGGGAGGGGGGGGGGGGCTATAATAATGTAGATGTGTGCTGCAGTGGTGATGATGGGATTCGGAAGGAGCTAGTATAGGTAGGCTGTCTGTCCTTCTGTGTGTGTGTGTGTGTGTGTGTGTGTGTGTGTGTGTGTGTGTGTGTGTGTGTGTGTGTGTGTGCAGTGTGTGTAGTATAGTGTGTGTGTGTGTGTGTGTGTGTGTGTGTGTGTGTGTGTGTGTGTGTGTGTGTGTGTGTGTGTGTGTGTGTGTGTGTGTGTGTGTGTGTGTGTGTGTGTGTGTTTAACCTACAGTCAAGGTGCTTCTTCTTGGGTCCGCTCACTTCGTGCGTGGTGGCCTTGCACACGGCTTTGCTGATGGCCGAGCCGGTCATGCTGTGCTGGGCGGCCGCGATCCGGTCGGTCAGAGACTGGCCCGACATGGTGGTGGTGGCGGTGCTGATGTTCCGGCCGAGAGGAGGAGGAGGGCGCCGGGGACGGTCGGGGGGGAACGGGGAATCAAAATGTCTATGGAGGAGGAGGAGGAGGAGGAGGAGGAGATGATGGGGAGGAGGAGGTGGAGGTGGAGGGTGCCCTCTAAACAGATCGCCCGTCTGAGGAGAACACGAACGTGTAACACTGACGCGAATCCGATGAGAGAATTCATATACGGGATATGCAGCGCCGCGGGCCACCCCCCCAAATTAAAATATATAAAATAGCTACAAATTTAAAAACCTGCACCGGCCGCTACTGATGATATCTTTAGGCTACATCCATCCCTTCCAGGGCAGTGGGTGGTGGTGGTGGTGGTGGTGGTGGTGGTGGGGGAACCGAACCGAACCGAACCGCGTTTGGAATCCTTAATAATAGTCGTCGGTCGAAGAAGAAGAAGAAGGAGGCATCCGAATTATTATGACCGACCGGCAAGCAACCGAATACCGAGATGTGTGTATGAGAGAGAGAGAGAGAGAGAGAGAGAGAGAGAGAGAGAGAGAGAGAGAGAGAGGGGGGGGAGGGAGGGAGGGGGAGAACAGAAATAAGACCACAGCAATAAGCGGCCCAAATCCCCCTCAGTAGGATGACAGAGCTACGTATATACAGCCGTCAGTGAGCCGAGCTAAGGTGCTGCTGCTATAATGTAGGCTACGCTACAGTAATAGTAGAATGGAATCCCTGAAATAGCTCTGGCTGCCGAGAGAGAGACAGAGAGAGAGACAGAGAGAGAGAGAGAGAGAGAGAGAGACGCCGGTTGGAGCACAGAAGGGATGATGCGCTGAGATGATGAGGATGATGATGAGGATGATGATGATGAGGAGATGGATGATCAGTCAGTCACTCCTCCGTCCGTCCGTGATTGTACACAGTAGCCTACTAGCCTATACTGCCTCCTCAATGCGACATTCACTCGATTACATTTACAACTGAAGTCTGTCCTTTCATTCCCACAGATAGACGATGCACAAAAAAACCAAAACAATTCCCTTATGCACCCGCGGTTTCTTTCAGCCCTCGGTCTGCCGTCCTGTTACTAGTAGCCTAGTATGCAGCGATTCGCCTGCAAACGCTTCGCTGATGATCCATGTGGGATCATTCATATGCAGGTTCTGTTCTGTTCGGTTCGGTTCGATCGCGCGTCTATTAATCATCCGTATAAAAAAAAACGCCGCCGTATATTCGTTAAAGGGTATAGCCTACTGCCGACGACGAAGACGAGACCAATTCGATATTTGTCACTCAAACTTGTGCGTAAAATGGCAGTGCATGAATCAGGTGACTAGGAAAGGAGGGCCATTGGAGCGTTCCTTCAGGGTCCGGGGAGGGCATCTTAAAGCAGAATGCTGCTGTTTGATGGAGGCATGCAGGCAGGCAGGCAGCCACTGAGCCCAGGCATGTCCAAGTCCCTCTAATTGCCTGCTGTCCAATAAAATACAGACACATGTGCAGAGGAGGATAATCCACGCATATAACAGCAAGGTTTAATTTATTACATGATCAGATCAACGCATCTAAGGCTAATAACATGTTTTATGTTTACTGATACTCATTCTGATGAATAATAGAGTAAATGATAAGCCTTATACAGGGTGCTTTACGGGCGGAATGGCGATTGACTGTCCTATAGTCTTATGTTTCTTGATAGGCCACATCAAGGTCAAGGGTGATGTAAAGGCTGAGAATAATAATAATAACAATAATAATAATACAAATGTATTTGTATAGCACCTTTCGTTGACATGAAATGCAGCTCAAAGTGATTTACAGAGCAATGTAGGGAAAAAAAGAAAATAGAATAGAAATAAAAGGAATTTAAAAGATCAATTAAGTGTAGAAGTAGGTCTTGAGCTGTGCTTTAAAAATGTCTAGTCAGGCATGCTGTTGAGATCAGCTATTTTCGAGGCGCAACCCATGCACTCTTTAGCTATAGATGCGGTGTAATTTCTAACGCAAAATACTGTGTTCACTAAGTTCAAGACTTCGGGGAAAAAAGCAATTCTCCTGAATGCGTATACTTCCGGCATGGCATGGAAAGGAGAGGGGAGGAGACGGTAGGGCATTTGCATTTCTTTCACCATAATAAATTCTGCATTCGTGGTCTGGAAAGGGCAGTTGTTTTACAGACAGGTACAAGGGCAGGGGCTGAAGCCCCCTTTGACGTCTATGTGTGCACTTGGATGACATATTATAATAGGTATACCATTTTTTTGATGAATTGAACAATGTGGACCCTGTTGTAAACAAGTGTAATGCTTAATTGGGTCGTCCACTCACAGTTAACAGTCTTTGTATTGAGTTTGTGCTTAAAATGTACTGAAAATTCTACAAACTGTTAATAAATATTTCAATCAATCAATCAATCAATCCCCATGCCTGTGTCTCCGATTGTTTCGTTCAAAATGCTCCCAGCCAGCAATATTCTCCAGGTTTGAGGTAAAGAATGTCGGCGGGGCTGTAATGGCTCTATATTTTCGTCCATGCTAAACCCCTTATCCCCTTTTTTTTACTATTTTGAAAAACATTTTTGAATAGTTAACCCCTTTTGGACGACTGGGTCAAATTTGGCACATACCAGTTAATGGCCAAATGGCGATAGAAAAAGGAGGCTGTCAATGCCTAGTGGGTCAGTTTTGGCACATCCCAAGGTAGGACTGGAAGTACTTTGGCGCCATCAAGTGGTTTGGAGAATATATTACATTCATTTGAAAAAGCAGGAAGTGGAGATGACAGCACATGGCTCTAGGTTGCCAGTGTAAGACTTACTGCCCAAATTTGAGATTAGTTGTGCTAAAATAAAAATACACACCAGCTAACTCGATGACTCAACTATAGAAATATTGAAGTAGATTACATTTTACCTTATTTTTGTGTGAGATATTTGGCAATGTCTGTTTGGGACACATTAGGACATGGCATCTCACAATAGAGATAGTAACTGTAATAGTTGAATAGTGAAATAGTGTAATAAATCTTATTTTGTAATAGTGTAATAGTGTAATAAGTGTAATAGTGTAATAAATGTAATAGTGTAATACATGTAATAAGTGTAATAGTGTAATAGTATATTAAGCATAAGTGTAATAAGTGTACTATAGTGTACTAATGTAATAGTGTAATAAGTGTAATTGTGTAATTGTGTAATTAGTATAATAGTGTAATAGTGTAAATAGTGTAGTGTAAAAACCCTAATAGCCTAATGTGCCAAATTCTACACATATACCTACATTTATATGTATTGTTTGTGCTAAATGCAAATTGAGTATCTCAATATAATATAGTATCTGATTGATGGCAGAAACACAAAGAAACTTTTTTTCATCATTATAAATTAATTCCGTCCATAAGGGGTTAAAATAGCCAATCTACATCGTCGACACGATGTGTCGACGACGAGTCTTCTGTTTCATATGGTATATAGTATATACATTTAGTGAATATTTAGTTGTTCAGGTCCATGCCTTGTCTAAAATTCTCTTTTTCAGAGAGAACTTCAGAGAAGGCATGGACCTGAATAACTATTATTCACAAAATAAGGCCTATAGCGACATGTACATACTATATACCGTATGAAACAGAAGACTCTCTGCTTTCATAAGAAAAAAACTAATACTGTAATAATAATAAAAATCACACCCCTGTGAAGTGAGCAGTGCAATGTTGTGCAACATTGCACTGCTCACTTCACAGGGGTGTGATTTTTATTATTATTACAGAATCTTTTGATTCTCGCTATAAGAGGCCCCTCGCTGTGGGCCCCGAACAAGTTCAAAAGTCCAATGTTAATCGCTCAGCACCACCAAGCCTGAGCAAATAGAAAACTCTAGCAATCAATGTGTTAATTATAGTTTAGGGATAAGGGATTTAGCATGGACGAAAATAGAACTGTGTTCCGGGGTGTTTTGAGGAAGTATAGAATGTCACACAAAATAGCATTGAGCAGCAGCTTTAGAACAGAATGAAATGACAACTAACTATATCATCGTAGAACATAATTAATTGCATTCTTAAGAGTATAGGCTACTCAAAAAGCGCTTTACAATGGCTCATGCATTCATACATTGGGAGGTGGAGCAGTCAACACCAGCATCCTCACTTCCCACACCAATGATTTTTGATTTATTTTTATTAAGGATCCCCATTAGCTGGTGCCGTAGCAACCACCTAGTCTTCCTGGGGTCCACATAAGAATAAACATTACAGTGGACATACAATTACAATGCACATTTGTTAAAAGGTTAGTATTCAACTTACATTAGTTAGGATAAAATAAAAATAAAACATTCTAAGATTACAAGTGGGAGCGTGAAAACTAAAAAAAAACTAAAAACACACAACACTTCATCAAATGGAATTTTAGATGCTTTTTAAATGTTAATTTACTGTAAATGCAACAGAGGTTTCGAGGCAGGTTATTCCAAAGTGACAATGATCTATAACTAAATGATCTCTTTAGAAAATTATATTTTGGACAAGGTAACACAAGCTGCCCATTACTGGAACCTCTAGTGTCATGATCATGCACAGTATTACTAAAAACAATCTGTGAGTTTTACTACTCATGACTGTTTTGAACAACACAAGAGTTGTTAAAAGATAACCTATTCTCAACTGTAACTAAGCCAGGAGAGGCAGGCATGCATACGACTCACATTTGTTCTGAGAGGGAAACCCAGTACCAACTGTGCAGCCCTGTTCTGGACAACCTGGAGCTTCCTCAGGTCATCACTAGAGGCATATGACCATAGTCAAGATGACATAAAACTAGACTTTGAACTATCTGATGTAAAAGGGGACGGGCAACAAAAGAACAACGTTTCCTTGCAATACCAATATAGCTCTCTCCATTTTTAGAACAATATAGTTAATGTGGTGTGACCAAGACAGAGAGCAGTCAACCATCAACTCCAAGGAGTTTAGTACTTTCAACTTGTTGAACTGTAGAATTGCCCAGGTGTAAAACAAGCTTTGGGCTTGTAGATCACCTGTGCCTTGTACCCAGTACCATACATTTAGTCTTTGAGATCTTAAGGGCAAGTCTATTACATACTACCCATTCATGCACAACTTTTACTTCTCTGCTCAAGACCTCATTCAGTACATTGCAAGACGGAGAAGCATAATACATAGTCGAATAATCTGCATAAAGAACAGTTGTGGCATATTTTGTAGTCCAGGACAGGTCGTTAGTAAATATAGAAAATAATAAAGGTCCTAAGTAGCTGCCCTGTGGGACACCACATATACTCTAGACCCCTGCTACTGGATAGACTTCCATTTAGATACACCTTCTGTGATCTGGAGGACAAATAGCTTTTGATCCATTATACTGCTGAAAAATTAATACCATAATATTTAAGTTTCTCAACCAGTAAAGAATGGTCAAGCACATCAATTGCAGCACTAAAATCTAATAACACGGTGCCCAATGATCTATCGCTTTAAGCCAGTCATCAGTCATTTGTATCAGTAGAGGTAGAGTGGCCGGCTCTATAGGCATGTTGAGAATCTGTTAGAAGATTGTTTGATATGAAATACTCTTGAACTTGTGCATGCACCAACTTTTCCATGATTTTTCTCAAAACGGGTAAAATACTTATAGGTCTAGAATTCCCCTCATTAAAAGCAGCTTGGGTATCCTTAGATAAAGGAATAACTTTAGCCTCCTTTCAGATCTTTGGAAATAGGCCCACATCCAAACTGAGTGGAGCAACTCCCCTCTCTCTCTCTCTCCCCCCCTCTCCCCTCTCTCTCTCTCTCTCTCTCTCTCTCTCTCTCATTAGCAGGCAACAGTGCAGCACTAATACTATCTCTCTCTCTCTCTGTGTTTCTGGCAGACATAGGCGGACACGGACATTGCTGTTGCTCTTGGCCACATAGGTACATAGGCGGACACAGACATTGCTGTTCCTTGGAGTGGTTGCATCAGTAGTATTAAGGGGCACTGTTTATGGATAAGGAGCATGTTTTTCGGAATAATTAATTCTGGGCACTATGGGCGTGGCCTAACCCATCTTGGTGCCCTCATCAGAAAAATCTGATGACAGATAGGAGATGCTATGATACCAGCAGTCATTCTTAGCAATTTACTGTCCAGGTTATCTAGGCCTGCTAACTTACTATCAGGAAGAGAGCAGGCGCTCCACTTCACCTCCTTCAACCTGATGCAATTCAAATATACAACTTTTGTCTTTCATTATGATATTCTTAATACAGTCATTTGATTTAATGTTGTCTGAACTATTCATAGCCTGCCTTAGTTTAGACACTTAGACAAACTGCCTCCCCCTGGCCAGCCGGGGCGCCTGATGGAGGGGAAAGGAACTGGTTGGAATAACGTGTTCCTTCCACGCGCTACGTCCAACCAGGGAAACTCCCCCCTGTCAGGTGTAAAGGAGCAACTTGGACACTCAGGCAATGCAGGCATGAAGGAAGCATGAGTTCAAGTCCGTTGCTCTCCCCATGTCCCCCACATATGGGGACTAGGTTGGTGGAGGGTGTGTAGAGCCCAGGATCACATTAGATGATTGACACAGGGGTGAAAAATGGGTTACAAAATCGTGGGATAAAAAAAATATATATAAAAACCGACATAATAATCATTAAAATGATTTGCAATATCACCTGGCTTACTGAGAACAAATCCATTTGATTCGACAAAAGGTGTGCACACAGTTGACTTTCGACCCATGTAACCTTTGTTTAAAATAGTCCCTTTTGTCCGCCTTATGTTTTGCATGTCCGTCCGTCCGTCCGTCCGTCCTTCCGTCTGTGAACAGCTAATCTCCGGCACGTTTAACCCGGTCCATGCCAAATTTTGCACACACACTCCCTGGATGCCAACGATGAAGCTCTGCCCAAAACATTTCCAGAACGGCCTGTTATAGCGCCACCAGGAGGCCGCTTTGTGCAAAACAAGTTTTTGGACAGTACACCTACAGATTTTGTCTAAACATCACGCAAATTGGTACACAGTCTCTCTAGAGCCATTCAACAAAACAGGTCTTTCAGATTTCTCAGACTCCATCCTGATTGGCTAAGATTGGCTTCCAAAGTTTGCAGGAGTGCTCAGTTTCAAACAAAATGCTGCAAATCATGAACACATCTTGTGATTTCCGTGAAATTGTGCACGTACATTCCCACTAGGTCGAGGAAGAAATGCCACATGAACATTTTCAACTCAGCCTCATGGTGGCACTATAACTGGCCGAAAAGTGTTTTTACCTATAACTGCACGGATCTGTGAATAACTTTGTATGCCAACTCCCTAGAGGCCAAGGAAAAACCTTTGCCTGGAATTTTTCACATCTGCTTTTTATAGCACCACCAGGAGGCCGACATATGTAAAACACATTTTCTAATATTACTCCTTCAGACTTTATCAAAATTTCACGCAAATCGGTACACATGCTCTCCATGCTCTCATAATCCACCCTCATTGGCTACAATTGGCTTCTAAACTTTTCAGGAGTAGCCCGCTTTGTACCCGTTTTGTACAAATCGCCACAACTACTCAACGCAGCGTCCGATTGTGGTGAAACTGTGCATGCATATTCCCACTCTTTGGAAGAAATGCCACTTGACAGTTTTCAAATCAGCCTCATGGTGGCGCTACAACAGGCCAAGCCGCGTCACACGCACACGCACGCACACGCACGCACACACACACACACACACACACACACACACACACACACACACACACACACACACACACACACACACACACACACACACACACACACACACACACACACACGTTTATATTGCTCCTAAACATTTTGCCAAACATCACACACACACACTCCTATCCTCCTGGTGGAGACCTGTGCCCAGAAGGGCACTTTTTCTAGTTGTTTTGTGACTTGATTGCGTAAAGAACAATATTTACTTGCTGGGACCAGATTACATAAATTACCATATGTCTTACGTCATCATTTAGAGCTAGTCATACGTATACTATATACATAATCAGTAAAATAAAATAGCTAATTGTGCCTGATTTGCTGGGACCAGAGTACATGGTGAGTGTATATGTATGACTAGCTCTCAATGATGACGTAAGAAATATGGTCATTTATGTAATCTGGTCGCAGCAAACCAGGCAAAATTTGCTGTTTTATTTTCATACGCATCAAGTGGCGGGTTGGCTGGCACGGTTTTTGGCGCAAAGTAACCACAGTATACCGCTAATCAATTTACAACTACATATATATGTATATGTATGACTAGCTCTCAATGATGACGTAAGACATATGGTCATGTATGTAATATATCTGTGCCTGATTTGCTGGGACCAGATTACATACATGACCATATGTCTTACGTCATCATTGAGAGCTAGTCATACATATACACACCATGTACTCTGGTCCCAGCAAATCAGGCACAATTTGCTATTTTATTTTCATACGCATCAAAAGTGGCGGGTTGGCTGGGACGGTTTTTAGATCATGTATATTTTAACAAATGTGAAAGTATTATTACAGAAATTGAAGTTAGAGACACCTATTACTCTGATCATGATTTAGTATTAATATCACTATATTCCAAGATGAAATACATTTAAAACAATTGACAATTTAGAATAAATAATAGAATAATTATACTGTATAACATATTTTAATTCAGTATATATACCTTTTCTTTCATCACATATCAATGATTTATTTTTCTTTAAAAAACTAAAAAGGGATCCAGAATATATCTAAATCGATAAAACTGTATTTCTTATATAGATAGAAACTTGAACCATACTTAATAATACTAGGTGTTTATATGCATAAAGTAGGTAGGTAGCAAATAGTTACACCTAATAATTAGACATTTCAAACGTTCCTTCACAGACATACTGAGATTTGACAGTTTACAGCGGTCGAAAGTACTTGCGCGCTCTGCTTGCGCACTAGTTGGCCATTTATGGCCTACTAGTGTGCAACAAGCAAGTATGCACTCGACAGAGTGCAGTTCTAGTTATGTCTGTCATCAATTGATCCAGAAATCACTGAGGCTTTTTCTTGGCCCTGTCTCTTTATGTCATTAGGGTTCTGAGACTCTGGTCAAGCCATAGGGCCGACCTATTTTTGACTGTAAACTTCTGTAAAGGAGCACGGTATAGCCTCTGTCCCAGGCTTACTCATCTGTAAAGGAGCACAGTATAGCCTCGGTCCCAGCCTCCAGGCTTACTCATCTGTAAAGGAGCACGGTATAGCCTCGGTCCCAGGCTTACTCATCTGTAAAGGAGCACGGTGTAGCCTCGGTCCCAGGCTTACTCATCTGTAAAGGAGCACGGTATAGCCTCGGTCCCAGGCTTACTCATCTGTAAAGGAGCACGGTGTAGCCCCGGTCCCAGGCTTACTCATCTGTAAAGGAGCACGGTGTAGCCCCGGTCCCAGGCTTACTCATCTGTAAAGGAGCACGGTATAGCCTCGGTCCCAGGCTTACTCATCTGTAAAGGAGCACGGTGTAGCCCCGGTCCCAGGCTTACTCATCTGTAAAGGAGCACGGTGTAGCCTCGGTCCCAGGCTTACTCATCTGTAAAGGAGCACGGTATAGCCTCGGTCCCAGGCTTACTCATTTGTAAAGGAGCACGGTGTAGCCCCGGTCCCAGGCTTACTCATCTGTAAAGGAGCACGGTGTAGCCCCAGTCCCAGGCTTACTCATCTGTAAAGGAGCACGGTGTAGCCCCGGTCCCAGGCTTACTCATCTGTAAAGCCTCAGTGATTTCTGGATCAATTGATGACAGACATAACTAGAACTGCACTCTGTCGAGTGCATACTTGCTTGTTGCACACTAGTAGGCCATAAATGGCCAACTAGTGCGCAAGCTTTCGACCGCTGTAAACTGTCAAATCTCAGAAGATCACAGGATCTATTGAATGTGAAGGTAGCCTACTGGGGGAAGGCTTATACTGTATGTATACAGTAGGCTCAATATGTTTGTCACATTCAATAGATTCTGTGATCTTTTGTGGCTAGATGTAATTTCCTGGCGTTTATTAGGACTATAGTAAACCATAAAAAAATAAATCACCATAAAATTGTGTTAAAAAATACATATTTAGCCCCATGCTCGAATGCCCCCGCCCCCTGTCAAAAACTGCTAAAATCCCTAAAACGAAAGAAAGCAGCAAATGAAAGAAAATTAACACTCACCTTTTAGTTTCTCTAATAACAACCTAAAACATGAACCTTGGTTGAAAAAAACTAAAGTTGTCCTTTAAATCGTTTAAATACCTCTACATTTCACATGCAAATATTATACTTTCACTACAATTATTAGTTATTACTAGACTACTATTACGTTGTATTGTACTACTTAAAACTACTGTTGTATTATACTAGGCGGGTTGGTCCTAAGGCTACTGTTAATTTGCGTATTTATTCTGAAACTTAACCACTTGTAGAGCATATTACATTGTGATAGGCTACTGCTAGGCAACTTTTACTTTAGTGTAGCCCAGTGGCATATATGCCTGTAGTTCTATGTAAATCCACCAGGTGACACTGTCACTTTAAGAGTGCCATGTTCTTGTTCTGGGGGTCAAGGGTTACACTGAAAAACGTCTTGAATAATAAGAAGCAACCTGTATTTGTGGGGATTCTTTGAGAAGATCTTGATGGTAAAAATGCAATACTTGCATTGTATATTTTCAGATACAAATGTAAACACATTCTTGATGCAGTATAGTATGAGTGTATTTCCAGATGATTAAGAATACATGTTGTTGATGGTTGCAGATTGTAAACAAGAGGTGAAAGCTGAACTATATCATATCAACTTGGTTGATATGAGTTTTTGTGTCTTTGTACTGTAAGTACTGCTTCTTTGTATTTGTATTTCTAATTCTACATTAAGTAAATTGTAAGGTTGATCTCTTTATAGAGGTTACTATAATGTTGTGAATGTAATGTGTTTCTCAGTGGAAAAGGGTGAAGCTTGGGAGACCAGTGTTTGCTCAGTGTTAGCCCTCCAAGCAGAACCCAATGGTACTGAAGTTTCTGACATTTTGTTCGACCCAGTCCATGGGGTCCTGTTGCACCACGCCACCTGGTACACAGCCATTCTTAAACATAAACAACGTGTTTAGCGCCTGGCCGCGCTCTGTGACGACGTTTTTCCTTGTGAGGCTTTCTGAATATGTGAAGTATAAGTACCCATACATGCCGCTGCGAATATCTCCTGTGGCGCGGAAGCCGTTAAGTATTTTTAATCTATGTTTGCCCGATTTGGAAGCTTGGATTAATCTCTTCCTTCCTTGTTTATTGACACCTCATTGTACCGCCTATCTGGCTAGCTAGTGGCGCTATAGCTATGACAGAGCAGATCAGAGGCAGGGACGTAGCCGCACAAGCCAACCGCACACCGGGAGGCGGTACAATAAACGGTGAACAAACAAGAAGAAATAAAGCGACCAAATCGGTCAAACAAAGACTAAAAATACTTAACGGCTTCCGCGCCACAGGAGATATTCGCAGCGGAATGTATAGGTACTTAAAGTTCCCGAATTCAGAATAAAGCAAACAAAAAAAGGACGTCAAACGGCGCAGATTCTATTTTAGAGAGAATGTGTACTTCCGCGTTCTGGAATTCCCATACGAAAATATAGTTCTGACCAGGGACCCAACATAAAACTCATCAAAATTTCAGAAAAGCTTTATGTAGGGTCCCGAAAGGGGCTAGCTCAGTGTGTGAGTTGGCCATTCCTCATACACTGTTTGTGGTGAGTTTTAGGTTTAACTCACAATTAATGTCATTTTATTTGTTTCATTGAAATGGAATATCTCATTTCATTGTGGTATCTTTCCTCTTTGTTTTATTCTAGATAGTGCCACTACCGTATTTTGTTTAGATTTATTTTATGTTACAGGCTTGCATGCCATATTTGCCAAACTGTGGCATTCTTTACACCAAAAAGATAAACCAACACCAACTTCTTGGGAAATAAAGAACCCCAATATATGTCTGTGTCCTGTGCCCTATTTGCCAGGTTACATTAGTGAAAAAAGTATTTCATCAAACACCACTGACTTGTAATATTGCAAAATCCTTTATTCTCAACATTTTTAAAGCGTTATTTAGTTTGTAATGTTGATGAATTAAAAACAATATAGGCTTTTGAAGGCAGGATTGTGAACCCAATACTGCCACCAGCTGGCGGAGTCAGGTTAAGCCCATTCAGCCCAGAGCCGGACTCTGTGCTCTTTAAATTCCTGAATAAAATTAAACAGTTAGCAAGTCGAAAAACACCCAGTCGGAAAACAATCTGTGATATGTCTTCTATTATATTCCTGGGCCGATTATATGACAAAAGTCGCTATCGTTCATAAATAATGTTTGTTTACAAGATGTCCAGCGGTCTCCCATCCAGAGCCGAAGAGTTTGATCAATCCTCATGGGGGCCCGTCCCCCCCCCCCCCCCCCCCCGCAGCCCCGCCTCCCCGCACCACCCCCGTCCCCCCCCCGCCGCAGCGCGGAAAAAAATAAGTTGTTTTCACTGGTACTTTTAAAGCAGCTTCTATAGGCCAATGTCCAAGCCAAGGTGAGGACTTTCAGGACTATATTATTTTTATTATGAGAGAGAGAGAGAGAGAGAGAGAGAGAGAGAGAGAGAGAGAGGGAGATATAGAGAGATACGGAGAGAGAGAGAGAGAGAGATCATAGCTGGCGGCGGGTGCGTTTTACCTTTTGGTAGGCTACAGAATTGCGTTGGGGGGGACTGTCGCGGCCGAGCGAAGCGAGGCCGCCGCCGCGGATTTATTTATTTATTTATTTCCCAAATGGTCTAAAAATGAGTTCTTTAGCATACTTTTACCAATGAATTAGCCTATACACAGACAGCGACTGATCAGCCTATTTTGGACGATATGGGTCTTTTCTCGAGTCAGTGTGTAGTCTCACTAGTCTTTGGTGAATTCTTGATCAGTGTGGGCGCGTTCGGAAATAGCGCACTGAGCCCACTGTGCAATGCAAACTAATAGGCGAGTGTGCTCCGGTGTGGTATTTCCGAACGCGCCCTTTATGTCACGCCTCAAGAACAACTACAAAAGAAACCCGATTAGCACTTTTTAACACCTCTTGGACGGCCGGTGTCTCTCAAGACAGACTGTTGCCTGAGGAACAACAGGGGAGGCGCTGTTTTCCCGAATATTTGACGATGGGATTCTCAGATTGCCGGCGGAGAGGTCCAAAATGTTCGGAATTCCCAGAAAATATGTAATGTAAATGTAAAATGTCCACGAAAATCTTCATGGGGGCCGAAAGGGGCCCTAGGATTCTTCATGGGGGCCATGGCCCCGTGGCCCCCACAGACTCTACGTCGCTGCTCCCATCCATGTATTCATCGAACTTCCAGTGTGAGTTTTGGCACATGGGGGCGTGGTGGGGTGTCATGGCGCAGCCCCGGCGTCCAGTCACGTGACACCATGACGTTGCGTCTTTTCCTTCTCTAAGCTTTCTTGGAGAAGACAGGATGACGAGGAGACTTGTTGCGTCCACGTTGTTCCTGCTGAGCGCTGTGCTCTGTGTCAGAGACACAGCAGCACAATTAAAAAACTATCATGATCTTCATGGTGACCTCAAGACGTATGTGGACCGGGCCATCGTGGCAGGGAACGAAATACTGGACTACGGCCATCTGAACTTCGAAGGAATCGGTCAAATAGCGGAGGTGACGTTGTTGCATTATGTCCTATAATATTGTATACAAGTGACTTGAATTTAAAGGGGTATTTCATTTTAACGTCTACTCAGACTTATGTGAACATCCCGGGCAGTTCTTAAGTTGCTTGATTCAGTAATATATATTTGATATTAATTTTAGCTGCCCCGCCCCCTTCCTATACAAACCCATCATAACTTCAAACTCCATTTGACCATGATATATTCAACAAAAAATACATTTCTTCTGCTGACTGATATTGTCCCTCTAATACGTGAGGGGGTGTGGTTTTCATTTACAGTTTTCATTTATTTTGTATTATTATTTTGGAAAATAACCTCCTCCAGCTCCTCCTCCTCAGAAAATCAAAAATAATAATTAAAAATAAATGAAAACAGTAAATGACAAACCACGGCCCCCTCACGTATTAGAGGGACAATAGGCTATCAGTCAAAAGAAAATAGGTTAGTGTTTTCGATGAATCTATCATGGTTAAAATGGAGTTTTAAGTTATAATGGGTTTGTATAGGATGGGGCGGGGCAGCTCAAATGCATATCAAATATATAATTATTAATTACTGAATCAAGCAACTTATAAATAACTGCCAGGGGTGTTCACATAAGCCTGAGTAGATGATGGAATGACCAAAAGGTTTTTTTTAAGTGAAATATCCCTTTAACCATTCGCTAAGGGCTGTGCTTCTGTCACCCATTGTAATTTGTGATGAGTGATGACACACAAGAAAGGTTATAACTGAGCAGGTGAGACGAATAACCATCTAAGTCCATAATGTATTCTGTCTGACCCCTCCCCCGAAAAGGCCTTTTTGTCCTGACCATCATCTATACACCATGGATAATTACTATGGACGTTATTCGTCTCAACTGCTCATGGTCTAGGCCAGGGGTGGGCGAGGGCCAAAATATTTACACACTCACACCACAGGGCCACAGTGCATATTACTGTCGTAGCAAAAATAGCCGATCTACAAGCTCAAAACATGGTTTTGACTTTTGAGCTTGTAGAATAGCTATATTTTTGCTATATTTGAATTGAAAACCTGCATTTTCTTTGTTGCTATTTTTGAATTGGAATCCTGAAAAGTAACCTTTTTTAATTTAATTTAGTTAGTTATGTTAACTTTATGAACTGTTAACATAACTATACATTAGACACAAAAAGACAATAACATTTTAATACTAGTCATTAAGTACTAGTCATTTAATACTATAGTCATGAAGTAATTAAAGCCGATTTGGAATTGTAACAGCTGAAATCAATACTATATCAGTATTCTGATACCAACATGCGGGCCGCATTAAGTGAAGGTGGCCCCCGGGCCGCCAGTTTCCCACCCCTGGTCTAGACATCATTGTAGCACATACAGTGTTCATGTCCATCCTGAGAAGATAAATTGATGCTTTTTGGTTCATTTCTTGTTCTCTTGCAGATCTCGTCACACCGAGTGAGAATAGACGTCCGTTTACGAACAACGACCTGTGGCAAGGCCAGCGGATCTGCTACACATCGCTCTGAGTGTCCGTTCAAAAGGGTACGTGTGTGAAATAGTGTAGATCTGTATATACATCAAAAGGTTGCGTGTGTAGGGCGCCCGCTGGCCTAGTGGTCCAGGCGCATACCACATATATAGGCTCTGGCCTGACAGCGCGTCACACGCTCGAGTCGACCTTTGCTGCATGTCTCTCCCTCCGTCTTTCCTGTCCGTATCACTGCAACTATCAATAAAGGCACAAAAGCCAAAAAAAGGGATGGGGTTTCTAGCTGTGTCTGTTTGAGAATTGTGCTATTGTTGTGACGGTCATGAAATGAACTAGTTATTTCCGCAGTGAAGCAGTTTGATTTTCTGCCTGGATTTTTTTTTTTTTTTAGCAATTTGCGTAAAACATTCTACACACAATCTATAGACCATTATCTGAAATCCCAGTTGAAGAGAAGTTTGAATGACAATTTGTAAAATAAATGAGCTCTCACTGTCTGTGTCTGTCTGTCTGCCTGCCAGCTCAAGGTACAGTGCATGGTGTGTGGCTGGTGTCCAGACAAGATCGACTGTGTTCGCAGACGTTTCGAGCAACAGGTCAGCTCCATATATGGATAAAGAGTGGCAGCGGGGGAAGTGTCTTGAATGCACAGGGTTTGATGAGGGCCCAGGTAGGGCCGGGCCTTCATTTTCGGGCCTGTTGAGAACTCTAGTTTTCGCCGGCTGCCGGGCGCTGCTGCACTAATAACTTTGGGGCGGGCCCGTCTAGAGTTTGAATGGACAGGTATATCAGTCAAAAGGGAGACATCGAGGATGCATGGGGAAGGATCAACATATGGATATTATATCCATATACTAATATTGATGACATCAGGGATCTCCATATATGGGCTTAATTGCGACAGCAGGTCACATTTACTATAGATCCCTGATTTACTATCATCCCTGATGTCACATGATGTCACAAGACCTGGGCACCATACATGGGTGCTTTCCCCTTGTATTGGCTGACTGACTGACTGACTGACTGACTGACTGACTGACTGACTGACTGACTGACTGACTGGCTGGCTGACTGACTGGCTGGCTGGCTGACTGACTGACTGACTGACTGACTGACTGACTGGTTGACTGACTGACTGACTGACTGACTGACTGACTGACTGACTGACTGACTGACTGACTGACTGACTGACTGACTGACGGGAAATGCACGATTCCATAGTTATTTATTATCATCATCGTTATTAGTGTGGTTGCCCAAAGGGCAACAAGACTATAGTTATTGTCACACTTCTTTTTTTCTTTTTTTTTGGAGTAACCTACCTAACTTCTGCTGTGATGACTTTGCATAACGTTTCTAGTAGCAATTGGCTGTTGTTGGTTACGTAACCAATCTATGGTTTACTATCGGTTATAAAGACATAAATTCCCTTGCATGGGCAGAAGACCAAACTATTCAAGTGTTATAGAAAATTTCAAATTAGGGAGGGGCCTATGTAAGAGACTGCGGCAACCACAGTTTGCAATTTTTGTTATTATTATTATTATTAATATTATTATTAGAATTTCGCACTTCTTAGTATTGCACTGCACTGTACTGTACTGTACTGTACTGTACTGTACTGTACTGTACTGTACTGTACTGTACTGTACTGTACTGTACTGTACTGTACTGTACTGTACTGTACTGTACTGTACTGTACTGTACTGTACTGTACCTTATAGGCTAGTTACAGTAGCTAAGCTACCCACTTAAGCACCCTGACCACTGCAACAATGACATTTGCACCCCTCCCCACCCCAAGGATGGCCTATAGGTGAGGAATGTTGTTTTTCCAGTTCTAGATGGGAGATCATTAAGATGCTGATTCATCCTTACTTCCTTCCTTTCAAGCAATGGAATTTAATTGAATGCCTGGAAATGTACCATTGTTTTGTCTGTAACTATAGAGTTTTTTCCACTTTTGATCTAAGGGGGCAAAGAGGTTGATTTAGGGGGGCAAACACCCCCTTTGCCCCTCGTGGCGCCGGGCCTGCAAATCCAAAAGTAGTGTGAAATGCAGCCTTCGGGCCTTGCAAATCCAAAAGTAGTGTGAAATGCAGCCTTGTGGTCTTGTGGAGCTGCTTGATCACCTCCTCCTCCTCCTTTCCCCAAATTGCCAATCCCAATAAATCCAAAAGTAGTGTGAATACTTCCACAGCCTCATTACTAAAGGATCAACTATCTATCAGTCTTCTCCGAAATCTGTCAATCTTTGTCAACTCAGCACGTGTTGACAACGCAATGTAAACAGAAACAGAGTGTCACACCAAAAGTGGTGACCTATATAATCCTGTACATTACAATCAACACGTGATCCTGCATGACATTAAGGGGTAAGAAACCATCCCGGTCGCGTGGTTCATGTAACGCGTGTGTTACTGTGAAGGACTGGCCCCATTAAGTGAACGCAGTTGGCGTAAGTAGACGCCAACATGGCGATTTTGACGTAGGCTGTTGAGCTTGCGCAAGAATGTGTTATTTCATATAAATGGGTATTGTACTGTAAATATGACAATTGTATGAATGCAAAGTAGTGGTTGATGTCTGGACAGGCATGCTGTTAGTGTTGTGCATGGTGAGATGTGTGCAAACGGTGTGGTTTGGTAGGAGAAGACAGACAAAGGATGAGGTGTTGCGCTGTCTCTTAGTGTGGCAGGATTATTATTATTATTATATTTTTATCATCATCATCATCATTATGATAACCTCTATAACAGTGGTTCCCAAACTTTTACATGTCAAGGACCCCCAAACTGACACTAATTAGCCCACGGAGCCCCATTTGAAGAGATATGCCAGGGACCCCCATAAGAGAAGATTTTTACGGTTCTAGCAGTGATTCTCAACCGGTTTAATTTCAAGGACCCCGAGTCTACGGACCCTCATTTAATTTAAAATGTTAATTTAATTCTGAGAGTCTACAAATGGAATTTGTACACATTTGTACACTCTCAGAGTTACAGACCCATAAGGGTCCATTTGGTTACAAACTATCATTTAGCTGGGTACCCCCTGGACCTCCCTCAAGGACCCCTGGGGGTCCCCGGACCCCACTTTGGGAACCACTGCTCTATAACACGTTGTCATCTGGTTGTGTTTCAGCGTCGTGCTCGGTGGAATGAAATGTGTAAGAATGCCCCTCCTGGACCGCAAACATGTCAAGGTGAGATGGCAGAGCTTTAGCCTTGATGTCTGACTGTACCTCTGTTTACATTTATGACTAGGGTTGTCCATAGGCGGAGCTTGAACTTGACGCCTAGGGGTGCGACAGCTTGGCGAACGACACCGATTTCTTTGACCTTTATTTTATTATTTTAGCGTTTTTAATAAAATGCCCTAACCCCTAAAAATGAGTTATTTAGGTAGTACAGCAGCTCACACACATACACATGCACTAGAGCCGTACAGCGAGTCATCATATCATGATAAGAGAGATGATTACAAACTACAGTCAGAAGTTAAGTTTAAAAAAAAGTGGGGTGCAGTGCCCCCCCTGCACCCCCCAAGCTCCGTCCATGGGGTTGTCCCGATCACGTCATTTTCAAATGATCGGAATCGGATCGGGAGCCAAAAAACGTGATCGGGACATCCCTAGTATCAACATTATATCATGATATTAGACTGGAAATTGTCTGTGATTTGGGATATTGGACTATTGTGATATATGGCTTAAACGTGTTCTTTAAAATATAAATATCGGGAAAGATCGGTATCGGCAGACGTTCAAAATCAAATTATCGTAAACGGAACGGGAGCAAAAAGACGTGATCGGGACATCCCTAAAGTATTCAATCTGTGACTGGACCGAAAGGTCAATCCAGAGAAAAAGGTGAACCCGGACATGGGCAGAGTTAATGGGGGTGCAGGGGAGGCACCGCACCCCCCTGGCAAAAGAAAGTTAAAATAATAATCGGTGACCCCCCCCGATTTAAGAGACCGGCATCACTATGGTTACAAATCTGCCGTAAAGCAAGTCGTCTTTGGGTGACTAACGTGAGTTGTTGTGACTCTTATGTACATGCTGCTGTGTTGTTATCCTGCCGAAGCTTTTCAGTAAACTTTACTATTTTGATTATAACCATTGTGTGGACATTCGAGACATAATTATTACAAAGATGCCCCTCTGCAATGAACTAGCCTATATTTCCACAGTTTTCTAAAGTGAACTATAAGGCCTCAATTACACCTATACATCTAACATACAACAATGTTGTATGATAGGTGTCATGGCCGCCCCAATGCATTTCCAATGGAAGTCACATGGTTTGACACAATTTTTTTGTTTGATGCGGGGGAGGGGGCCACAGCCATCAAACAAAACGTTGTGTCAAACCATGTGACTTCCATTGGAAATGCATTGGGGCGGCCATGACACTTACAACTTGCTTACATCTTGCATGCAACATTGTTGTATAGGTGTAATTGAGGCCGGCAACACAGTAATCTGCAGGTAAATGTTGTATCTTTTCTTACAGGGGTTTGTGGATTATTACCTTATTTTCCTAATGTAGCACAAAATGAGTTGCGATTCCCAGGCAAAGTCCTTATTTTATTCAAACAAGGCATCTCCCATATAGTTACATCAGGTGTAACAAAGTCATCTTTCCATAGTATATAGCACATTAAGGCCAGGCCAAGCCTGTCCATCATGGTCTCCTCTGTTCTCTGACTCCCAACCAATCTCCCTCAACTCCTCTGTGTCCCATCTCTTTATACATCTATAGCCTAACATGCAGCCATAACATGCAGTGGGTGTCACCTTTGTCCCTGTGTGTGTGCGTGTGTGTGTGTGTGTGTGTGTGTGTGTGTGTGTGTGTGTGTGTGTGTGTGTGTGTGTGTGTGTGTGTGTGTGTGTGTGTGTGTGCGTGTGCGTGCGTGCTCGCTGCTGTCCTAAATAACAAATGTGTAGGGGTTAGGGCATTGTATAAAAACGTCTAAAAAATTGCAGGACATTCGCCCGGGTCAAGTGAACCCAGACTGGAGGGTTACTCTGGACAGAAAGGTGAATCCGGACTGAAGGCTTACTCTGGACAGAAAGGTGAACCCAGACTGGAGGGTTACTCTGGAACGAAAGGTGAATCCGGAGTTCCGGACTGAGGGCTCCAGGGGTAGGGCCTGACACGCCTATGGCTTCTCCTTAGCCCCTTTTCGGATATTTGGACAGGAAAAAAATGAAAATGATGTTTGTTATGTATGTACTGTATGTCCAACATTCCGAAAATAAAACTGAACTGAACTGAGAGCTGTTTGACCTGGTGGATGCACACATCAATGCATGAGTCATTCCATAGTTGAAGGAAATTTACTGCCCCCCCCCCCCCCCCCCTGAAATGTCAAATAATAAAATACTAAATCATGCACTTGTTGTGTATAAATTATTAGAATTTCGCGGCCGCTCATCCCAGAGTTACCTTGCCGCGCACTATGGGAAGAAGGAAATTGCGGGAGTTGACTCCACATGTAGTAACGGATGGGTTATTAGTTATTATGTGTCCTTATTAGTGTAGTGTAGTCAACACTTTATGGCTCATACACACTGCCCGGTATTTGGTCCGATTATGCTGTCGGGGAGCATTTTTGGAGTTGACCGACAAAACAGCTGATCTGACGTTAAGCGGTGCCCAAAAGGTAGATCAGGATCTACCAGTATAGATCACAAAGGCTTTGCAGGTAGACCGCATGACATGGCCCTAAAAATATATATAATTTTAATATAAAAAACGATTTTTGCATCTGCCGCTTGAGATGACCTGAGATGACTTGATTGATTGACATCAAAAAGGGCCTGTCAGCTCAAACACACAATGCAATACTTGTTGTTTAAGAAGGTCTGACCAGATGCACTCCACCGTCCTCCATCTGAAGGTGTGTGTGTGTGTGTGTGTGTGTGTTTGTTGGGAGAAGACCAGGGGCCTATTTCACGAAACTTGGATTAACTAATCCAGGATTTAGGCCAAAGCCAGGCTTTTTAAATCCTGATCTTTATAGCCTGGTTTATTCCGTTCCACTAAAGCCAAGCGAGGCTCCGAATTGGTGGATTTGGCGAGCCGGGATCAGCAAGCCAGGCTTAATAGACAGTCTGGCTTTTTGTCTCTAGACCCCTTATGTGGATCACAGATTTACTGATCCTTCTTCTTCATGGGGTATTAAGGCAGTTTGCATCCTTAATAGTTGCATTACAGCCCCCTTCTGTATATCTCATTATCTTTACTAATCTATTCAAGACTTACTGATACAAGGACTTAAGCTTCTAAAATAAATACTGCTGCTGTAATTAAAGAGAGAACATACTCTCAATAGTGGATAGACTGAATGATTAACTACCCCAAAAATATAGTTTACATTTTACCACTACTATTAACTTAAAACAGAATTGTTAATATTGTAAGCATAATGATATTGTCGCATTGTGATATTTGGCCATAACTCCCTCCTCTGAGGGAGCTACCTTTGGAGAAGGGGGTTGTGGTCCAGACAGGGCCGGGTCATGGTTCATGTAGCATGCCAAAGTTTGTGCTGTTGCCATTGAGAATGCATTGGGCGTTTAAGTTAAATAACTCAGAAACTACAAAACATTTCAAAGTAAAAAGTTCCAGCATGTGTCTCCACAGTAAGCTGAATTTTACAAAGTGTGAATGGAGTTTCTAGGTGAAAGTGATTTTTTTAAGTGCCACTATCTGCCTATAAATGTCTCAAATTTGAAAGCACTATATTTCTAAAACTATGAAACATTTCAAAGATTCCTTTTCAGTCACACATGTCCACCGTAGGATGAACCTAAATAGGTTTGAATGGGGTTTCTAGGTGTAAGTATGTAGGACTAGTAGTGGGTGAAACGTTACAATGGTAATATGTTGTAAAACAATGAGTAATGGTAATATTTAGTGGTTTTCACTTTTACAAAAAAATAAAAAAATAATATAATATAATATAATAATTCTTCTTAACCGTGCACTTGCACGACAGCAAACCTATTCATGGGGAACATTCACCAAAAGCAGCTGATCTACAAGCTCACAAGCTGTCATGATGTTGTGCAGCCTATATATTTTGGTTATTTGATTTTATATAGTGCTTAAATTAGTCCTTTAATGCAGACCGATACAAATAAGGCAACATAAAACCATAATAATTGAATAAATCTGGAAAACATCATTGGTTTGTGATCAGTTTGACTGCTTAATGAACAGTAAAGACATCAGGATTAGGTTAAACCTGGCTGTTAGCCTGGTCCGGAGCAGGCTAAGTCAAAAGCATTAGTTTCCATGGTAACTTATGTAGCATCACTTTCATGAAACCGAATCAAGCCTCAACATATCCAGGTTAACTGGTTAAATTAATCTGGCAAGATCAACCAGCTTTCATGAAACCGGTTAAGCACTGATCCAGGATATATTAAGCCAGGATATGTGTTAAAGCCCGGCTTAATCTCTAATCCAAGTTTCGTGAAATACCCCCCAGGATGACGAGGAGACTTGTTGCGTCAACGTTGTAAATGCTGAGCGCTGTGCTCTGTGTCAGAGACACAGCACCACAATCCAAAAACTATCATGATCTTCATGGTGACCTCAAGACGTATGTGGACCTGGCCATCGTGGCAGGGAACGAACAACTGGACTACGGCCATCTGAACTTCGAAGAAATCTTTCAATTAGCGGAGGTGACGTTGTTGCATTATGTCCTATAATACAAGTGACTTGAACTTAAAAAAAAAAAAACTTTGGTCATTTTAACGTCTACTCAGGCTTATGTGAACACCCAGGGCAGTTCTTAAGTTGCTTGATTCAGTAATTATATATTTGATATTAATTTTAGCTGCCCTGCCCCCTTCCTATACAAACCCATCATAACTTCAAACTCCATTTGAACCATGATAGATTAATCAAAAACACCTTTTTGCTCCTCCTCACAAAATCAAAAAGAATAATTAAAAATAAATGAAAACAGTAAATGACAAACCACGGCCCCCTCACGTATTAGAAGGACAATATCAGTCAACAGAAAATAGGTCGGGTGTTTTCGATGAATCTATCATGGTTAAAGTGGCGGGGAAGCTAAAATGAATATCAAATATATAATTACTGAATCAAGCAACTTATAAAGAACTGCCCAGGGTGTTCACATAAGCCTGAGTAGATGATGCAATGACCAATTTTTTTTTTTTAAGTGAAATATCCCTTTAACCATTCGCTAAGGGCTGTGCATCTGTCACCCATTGTGATGAGTGATGACACACAAGAAAGATTATAACTGAGCAGGTGAGACGAATAACCATCTAAGTCCATAATGTATTCTTTCTGACCCCTCCCCCGAAAAGGCCTTTTTGTCCTGACCATCATCTATACACCATGGATAATTACTATGGACGTTATTCGTCTCAACTGCTCATGGTCTAGGCCAGGGGTGGGCGAGGGCCAAAATATTTACACACTCACACCACAGGGCCACAGTGCATATTACTGTCGTAGCAAAAATAGCCGATCTACAAGCTCAAAACACGGCGCAATGCGACGCGTTTTGAGCTTGTAGATCAGCTATATTTTTGCTATATTTGAATTGAAAACCTGAATATTTCTTTTTGCTATTTTTGAATTGGAATCCTGAAGAGTAACCATTTTTAATTTAATTTCAAATGCATTTAGTTATAGTTATGTTAACTTTATGAACTGTTAACATAACTACATTAGACACAAAAAGACAATAACATTTTAATACTAGTCATTAAGTACTAGTAATTTAATACTAGTCATGCGGATTTGGAATTGTAACAGCTGAAATCAATACTATATATAATATGTATTCTGATATCAAGTGAAGGTGGGGGCCGCCGGTTTCCCACCCCTGGTCTAGACATCATTGTAGCACATACAGTGTTCATGTCCATCCTGAGAAGATAAATTGATGCTTTTTGGTTCATTTCTTGTTCTCTTGCAGATCTCGTCACACCGAGTGAGAATAGACGTCCGTTTACGAGCAACGACCTGTGGCAAGGCCAGCGGATCTGCTACACATCGCTCTGAGTGTCCGTTCAAAAGGGTACGTGTGTGAAATAGTGTAGATCATCAAAAGGTTACGTCCTAGTTGAAGAGAAGTTTGTATTGTAAAATTGTAAAATAAATGAGCTCTGCCTGCCTGCCTGCCTGCCTGCCTGCCTGCCTGCCCCAGGTACGGTGCATGGTGTGTGGCTGGTGTCCAGACAGCATCGCCATCGACTGTGTTAACAGAAGATTCGAGGAACAGGTCAGCTCCATATATGGATAAAGAGTGGCAGCGGGGGAAGTGTCTTGAATGCACAGGGTTTGATGAGGGCCCAGATAGGGCCAGGCCTTCATTTTCGGGCCTGTTGAGAACTGTAGTTTTCGCCGGCTGCCGGGCGCTGCTGCACTAATAACTTTGGGGCGGGCCCGTCTAGAGTTTAAATTGACAGGTATATCAGTCAAAAGGGAGACATCGAGGATGGATGGGAAGAGGTTCTGACAATTATTATTATCCATATACTAATATTGATGACATCAGGGATCTCCATATATGGGCTTAATTGCGACAGCAGGTCACATTTACTATGATCCGCCGTAGTCTGAAACCCACCTTCTCAGACTCCATCATGGCCCATAGCACTTACCCTACCCCCTTAGATAGCATTTCTGTAGTCTTAGCTAGCATTTCATACAGACTTATAGCATGTTATGTAGACAGCACTATAATTGCATTGTATGTAGTCATAGCACGTCATAGTACATATGTATAGCATAGTAGTATATGTATAGTTTATATGTATAGTTTCATTATATAGATATTCCACTGTTACTTTCTTATCTTACGCATGTTTCATGATAAATGTTTTTATGTGATGTATTCCCATGCTTTTTTGTTCTTGCTTAATTTAAGTCGCTCTGGATTAAGAGCGTCAGCTAAATGCCTAAATTGTAAATTGTAATCCCTGATTTACTATCATCCTGATGTCACATGATGTCACAAGACCTGGGCACCATACATGGGGGCTTTCCCCTTGTATGGGGATTTTGAGTGATACACTGACTGACTGACTGACTGACTGACTGATTGACTGATTCACTGACTAATTGACTGGCTGACTGACTGGCTGACTGACGGGAAATGCACGCTTCCATAGTTATTTATTATCATCATTATTATTTTTCTATTTCTGGAGTAACCTACCTAACTTCTGCTGTGATGGCTTTGCATAACGCTTCTAGTAGCAATTGGCTGTTGTTGGTTACGTAACCAATCTATGGTTTACTATCGGTTATAAAGACATAAATTCCCTTGCATGGGCAGAAGACCAAACTATTCAAGTGTTATAGACATTTTCTAATTAGGGAGGGGCCTATGTAAGCGACTGCGGCAACCACAGTTTGCAATTTTTCAAAATTGTGACTTTTCTAATTATTATTATTATTATTATTATTATTATATTTTTATCATCATCATCATTATGATAACCTCTATAACAGTGGTTCCCAAACCTTTTCATGTCAAGGACCCCCAAACTGACACTAATTAGCCCGCGGACCCCCATTTGAAGAGACATGCCAGGGACCCCCATAAGAGAAGATTTTTACGGTTCTAGCAGTGATTCTCAACCGGTTTAATTTCAAGGACCCCGAGTTTGACATGCATTAGTCTACGGACCCCCATTTAATGACATTTCTATCTCTGGTCACAATAGGTTTCGTTGGGGTTGACATTCCTGTCATAGATTTCATAGTATCCCATGCCTTTTTGTGATCATTGGCATTAAACGCATCCTCCAGACGCTGTCTATGTGCCAATTTTGCCTGCCTCATTTTCATTTTTAACTTTTTTTCGGCCAATTTAAGTGGACCAAAATCTTTGTTTATGAATCTTTCCTTTCATTTATATTTTTTTTTATATCCTTCGTCATATATGATTTGTTATCTCCTTTGTAGGAACAACCAGCTGTACACAAAAATTAATATAATCATTTGTAACTGTGGTAATTTCATCTCTGAATGTGTTCCAATCAGTCCAGTCCAGGCATGCTTGTAGTCCATGTCCTAACTATCTTCTTCTCTGGCTTCCCTCTTTTTATTTAAAAAAAGTCATGGAGGCATGTGTGCATGACTGGAGTCATGCACACATGACATTGTGGTCAGAGGTCTCTATCGGTGGCCCAATCTTGGCTACATATGCATTTGGAATGTTTACATAGCACTTGTCCAAAATATAATATTTTCTTGTCGCATCCTTGACGTATTGTTCAAATCCCGGCAGCACAGTGTGTCCAGATAACACTGGTTTAAGTCTCCAAGCACGACTGCTGTTACATTGCTACCAATATAAATGTTACCATCGCACTCAGTGTGCAAGGATGTTTTGTGTGACGTTCTTTTTTGTGGATTTCGGATCTGCAAAACACAGCGAAAATAGCAAATACCTTTACTGCTCAAAACAGGCTATGACTGCCGTCGAAAATGTGCATGCACTGGGTCTGTCTGTATGCCTTATAATTATGCCCATACATGGAGATATCTATATCTGTCTGTCCTTGTCCCTTGTATGCCCATTATATGTTCATGGAGATCCCTGATGTTATCAGTATGGGCATATATGGGCCTGGCCATATATGGGCATACGGGGTGGAATTGGCAGTTGTGGAAAGTCCCTGTGAAGGCAGTGATAAACGTCTGTGGAGAATGTGTGAAGAATGTCTGAAGAGTGCAAATTGACGGTGAAAAGGGGTGCATACGTTTGTTAGACATCAGCCCGACAATTACTCCACCGTTGCTCCCGACATGCCCGGCTGGTTACAACTAAACCCGTGGCCGGATTGAAATTCACCTGTGGTTCCTGACACGTGTGGATGGATGGATGGATGGATGGATGTCATTGATTGGACACAAGTGTACAACGAAATTAATCTGTTGGCATCAATCCAAATGCAATACAAAGAAATTGTCATATAGTACTGCAATAGTTGTTAGTATTGGCAAGAGTAAAAACAGTAGGAAAAAATACAGTTTATGTACAGTCAGGAGTTCATATGTTGACCTTGGGGGGGGGTGGGGGGACAGACAGACTATCGTTTGCTTAAAGTGTTCAGGAGAATAATGACTGAGGGGAAGAAGCTGTTTCTGGATCTGGTGGTTGAGGTCTTGAGGCATCTGTAGCCCTTTCGCCTCTGTGAATGGGAGGGGTGGAACAGTCTGTTGTTGGGGTGGGAGGCATCCTTTATGATACTAAGGGCCTTAGACCGGCAGCGCTGCTTATAGATGGACTCTATTGTTGGCATTGAAGAGCCCATGATACGCTGCGCAGTTTTCACCACCCTCTGCAGTGTTTTATTTTCCGCAACAGTACAGTTGCCGTACCAAGCTGTAATGCAGTAGGTGAGTGTACCCTCGATGGTACAGCGGTAGAAGTTCTCCAGAGTCTGGTGGGAAAGCCTTTCCTCAATCTCCTCAGGAAAAAGAGACGCTGGTGGGCCTTCTTTATCCGGGAGGAAGTGTTTTGTGTCCAGGAGAGGTCTTCCGATATGTGGACCCCCAGGAACTTGAAGCTGCTAACACGCTCCACCTCCACACCATCGATGAGGATTGGAGCGTGCTGCCCCCCTCTGCTCCGTCTGAAGTCCACAACCAGCTCCTTTGTCTTGGAGGTGTGGAGGCGAGGTTGTTTTCTGCGCACCACCTCACCTGGTGTTGTACCTCCTCCATGTAGGCACGTTCATCGTTGTTCTTGATGAGGCCAATCACAGTAGTGTCGTCTGCGAACTTGATGACATGGTTTGAGCCATGTGCAGTCGAAGGTGAAGAGGGAGTATAGGAGGAGGCTCAGGACACAACCCTGCGGGAGACCAGTATTCAGGGTGATGGTTGAGGAGGTGAGGTTACCTATCCTGACCTGCTGGGGTCTGTTCACAAGTCCAGTCCAGTATCCAGTTACAGAGCAGGGGGTCAATGTCAAGGTAGGTAAGTTTTTTAATCAGTTTGGAGGGGATGATTGTTTTGAATGCTGAGCTGAAGTCTATGAATAGCATTCTCACACAGGTGTTGTCAGTATCCAGGTGAGAGATGGTGAAGTGTAGGGCTGTAGCAATGGCATCCTCTGTGCTCCTGTTTTCCCGAAAGGCAAACTGGTCTAGGGTTTGTGAGATGGTGGATTTCACATGAGCCAGGACCAGCCTCTCGAAGCACTTCATTATGATGGAGGTGAGTGCGACAGGGCGGAAGTCATTCAGCCTTACAGCAGAGGGGTGCTTCGGTACCGGTATGATGGTGGTGGTTTTAAAGCACATACTGTAGGAACAACCGCTTGGGCCAGGGACAGGTTGAAGATGTCAGTCAGAACCCCAGATAGCTGTACGGCACAAGCCCGGAGGACCCGTCCAGGGATTCCGTCAGGCCCAGCAGCCTTCCGTGCATTTGTCCTGCACAGTACTGCCTGCACGTCAGTAGTGGTGAGTATGAGGGGCTGGTGGTTTGCAGGGAGGACAGCTTTGGTGGCTGTCTCCATGTTCTCCCTATCAAAACGAGCATAGAACGTGTTTAGCTCGTCAGGGTCACACACAGCAGGTTAAAACTAACCTGTGGCAGGTCAAAACTAACCCGTGGCCCCTGACATGCGTGGCAGGTTACAACTAACTCATGGCAGGTTAAAACTGACCCGTGGCTTTCTGTGAGGTTAGGTTTAGGATTGGGTTTTGGGAAGGGTGTCGGACGCATGACTGTAGGACTGTTAGTACGTTGGACTAAACACATGCACACCTTTGAAAAGTGGACCGACAAACTAATAAAATGGCAAGTGTGGGGAATTGGCTCAGGTAGAGCCTGGGAATTCGACAGGTACAGTATGTGGGGACTTAAGCTCATAGCGACCGAAAATTGCAGATTACTATTCCGATTACTATAGGCGTGACTAGATTGCTATTCCGATGACTATATGCCGAGTCGTGACATCACGCCTTGTGACACGCTCCGACCGAACGACTGTTGCAAATGAACCAAGTTGGTACAACACATGGATCTCCATGTGGAGCTTCAATTATATGGAGCCGGCGAGCGAATCTCCATCTGACCTCACTGACACCAGATTAATAGTTTAACTTGTGCATCTCAACTGTGCCATATTCAGAAGCTCTGTTGTTTCAAGATTTTATTTTTCCATATATGGGCATTCCCAGATGATGCCCTTATACAATCCTTAAAGGAGAGGAAGAACATCTTAAAATAAAGTAAGTAGCGGAGCTCTACATACTGGTGTGGCCTGAATATAGGCATTGAGATGTGCACACAATCTTCTCTGTGAACTTATACAATCCTTATAATGCCCATATATGGAGATCCCTGATGTCACCACCAATATTCAGGCCATTATGGGAATGTCGCAACGCAAGTCACACTTGCAAATGAACCAAGTTAATTTGGAAGTGTGGAGCTGACTATCACCTGGATCTCCATATAGGAAGATCACGACACTGACCTCATCAAACCCTGGATATCCATACATTGAGAAGACTGGATCATCACCTACACCTGGATCTCCATAATGAAGATCACAACACTGACCTCGTCAAACCCTGGATAGCCATACATGGTTTGACATACTAGATCTGCGTATATGGAGCCTGCCAGCAACTCTACATCTGACCTCACTGACACCAGATTCATCGTTTAACTCCTGATTCTCAACTGTGCCATATTAAGAAGCTCTGTTGTTTAAAGGGCGAGGTTGCTTCTCGCCCTCAGTGCGTCTTACTGGTTAGGTGCACTGGCATAGCCTGACCAGAGCCTCTTCTGGTGGTTCTGGACAACCGTGTATCCAACCGACTCAAGAGTGGGCACTGCACTCCATGTGGTGGTGTGGAACACATTGTCGAATTTGAAGTAGGTGGGACCAACTGTTCTCGAGTTACATGGATTGCAGATGTACACACACTCATACAGAGTCGGTGCATTTATTGTTAAGACAACGTCTGTAAAAAACATGCTTTATAATGAGTGAAATTGCTGGAATGATTTGTTTATTTTCTGAACACAATTATATGACACAATCTTTATCCAGGGGGATATAGCGGCATCTAGCAGCAGTGATGTCAGACTTTTGGTTCTCTACTGACTGAAATAACAGATCGCAGAATGAGATGCATATTGCAAAAACAAATCATCTCTTCAATGTCGTTAATGCAACTAGCTTGTACACCATTGTCAACTTCAACAATCAGTTAGTGCATCGGGTCCATGGGATGCAACATTCATCATGGATCTGCAGATTGTGCAGAAAGGACAGCTCGGCCATAGGGGAGGGAGGGGGGGAATATTCTATTGGCGCACAGTGAGGGGATGGAGACGGGGGCTGATACGTCACACTTCCTACTCTAATAACCAACACAAATTCTTCTTCATCATCATAATCATCATCATCATCATCCAATTCGATAGCTGTATCAGCGGGCAGTTCAATTTCTATTCCTGACTGGGTCACAATTGCCTCTTCCTCCTCATTCCCTTTGATGTTGTCTTCAAGCTGTTCATTTTGTGTTTCCGGTTGGGTCACAAATGCCTCTTCGTCCTCATTCCCTTTCATTTCTTCTTCAAGCTGTTCATTTTCTGTTTCCGGCTGGGTCACAAATGCCTCTTCGTCCTCATTCCCTTTAATTTCTTCTTCAAGCTGTTCATTTTCTATTCCCGGCTGGGTCAGAGGCCACTGACATCTGCTAATGTTATGGCCGTCCTGCTCAATCACTGGAGCCCTCCTCTTTGTCACATGCGCCTTGTCAAGCTTTCCCTCAGCCTTGTCGTTTTCCACCTTTCGAATTTGACTACGTACCACCTTCCCCGTACTGGCACATGGCTCTCGTTCAGAGCCAGAGGCCCCCAAGGGTTTGCTCTCCTTCTCCTCCTCATCCTGCCGTTTTCTTTTCCCCCCAGGTTTAGAGCACGCATCCAAATAAGGTCTAGAACTATCAACGAGGCGGGGCTTGTCATCGGGGGTCAAGGCATGTACGGGGGGAACAGTTCGAATGGGTCCACGCCCACCACCGACACACTTGTGTGACTTAAGGTGGCATGACTGATTGAAATGCCTGTCACACTGCGTACATTGGTAGGGTTTTTCCCCAGTGTGGATACGCTGGTGTGTCTTCAGGTTACCCAAGTGTTTGAAACTCTTGTTACACTGTTGGCAAGGAAAGCGTTTTTCTCCGCCACACACATGCTCCTGTGTCTTCATGTTACCTGACTGACCGAAACTCGCGTTGCCCTGTTTACTCTGGAATGTCTTTTTCCCAGTGGAAACACGCTCGCGAGGCTTCAGATCAGCTGAATGATTGAAACTCTCATCGCGACCTGTGCAGTGGAAAGATTCGCCTCCGACGTCGAGACGCTGGTTTCTGCTCACGTTATGTAACAGCTTGAAACTGTTTTTACCTGACCGATAGAAACTCTTGTTACACAGTTTACAGATGTGGGCTTTCTTTCCTTTTATGGAAATCAGCTGATGTGTCTTTACTTCTGGTTGAATCAAAGCCTTAGTCGCCAATGGTTGATGAATGTGAGATCTTGATTCATCTGGTTCTCCTTGCTTCTGTCTGGTTACAGGGCTATTGATTTCTGGCTGGCTGGCTGCTGAGATATTTACTTCTGTTTGAGTCAAAGCCTTATTGGTTAACAGTTGATGATTGCGAGATCTTGATTTGTCTGGTTCTCCCGGTTTCTGGCTGCAGGTTACAGGGCTCTTGATTTGCTGGCTGTCTGCTGGGATATCTCCATTCCTCAACATCTTAAAGTAGAGGTCATTGTGGTTCCTTTTCAAATGGGTAAGGAGATAATCTCGGGATGTGAAGCACACGTCACACTCAGAACAAGAGAAGATCTGAGACTGGGAGGATTGGGACTTTGCTCCTTGCAGGAGCGGCAGTTTATTGTCAAAGTTTCCTTCTTGTTGTTTCCGACTGGCATCACAGTTCCTTAGCCTTTGGGTGTAGAGCGCATTGTGGCTCCTCTTTATGTGTTTATCAAGGAAAGCCTGAGATGTGAAGGCATAATCACACTCAGTACAATCAAAGACCTGCTTTGCTTGGAGGGGCGGCTGTTTATCGGCAAAGCTTTTTGCTGGGTTTTCCTGGATGGATGCAGAGCTGCTTATTTGTAGACGTGCTGAACTTTGTTTCGGCACTCCATGGTAGAGGTCATCGTGGCCTCTCTTCATGTGATTGTGGAGGTGTTCCTGAGACTTGGAGCCATATGGTCGCCCAGGAGATGTGAAGAACTGAGATTTGGAAGATTGGAATCCAACTCCTTCCAGGAGAGACGGGTCAGAACTTTTGTTCCACATGACCTGTGAGCGGCTGTGTAGGTGATGAAAGATTGATTGGTCTACCTGAAAATTCCCACAATCTTGATATGTGATATCTCTCACACTCTCTCTCCACCCGCTATCTCTATATGTAATGATGTACGTTTGCTTGCCTTCGCTCGATCTTCCTCTATCCCACTCATCTCATGGGACTCAACTTATATAGCTCTGTTCTGATGTCATACATACGTAATGTTGCCATGACAACAGGTAACAGCATGATGTCATGGCAGTGACATCGCCATGACTATAATAGAGCCTAGGTAGAAGGTTAAGGGCAGATAGACATAGTGATTAATAGCAAATAATATCAAATAACACCACAAACTACAGTACTTCTACCCTCAAGATACCATAGGCCAAGTGTCTCGGCTCTAATAATCGGACTCATTGTAAGTCTTGATTATACCTAACAACGCCAATTTGTACAGCTTCCTTTGCCTTTGTTTGTCAGGAAGTAGAGCATGTCTGCCCAGCAAATATTAACCATCATAAAAAGGGGTAGGGAAAAAAGAGGAAAAAAAACACTGTTCTTTTAATAATCTAGATGTTTGGGTTTTGGCTGGGTTTGTACAGATGTCTGTCTGTCTGTGTTCGTTATGCCCATATTATGGAGACCCCTGTCCCTGATTCGGTTCACAGACATTTCGTGCATTTTCAACCAGTTTTATAACACAGAAAGGCCCTTTTGCCAACCCCGCCTCGGTACTGATGAGGCGGAGGAGAGGACACTCCACCAGCGCCCACAGTGTCCCGAGCGGGAATCGAACCCAGACCTTCTAGCTGTGTGGCGACAGCACTACCGACTATGCCACCGTGACCCCGCCTAGTTCATTCTTGCCGCATCACTCACTCAATCATCAGCAATACACAAGCGGAGTTTGAAGTTGATCAGCTCTCAGGATATGCAGGGGCAAATAGCTGGACGGACGGACAGACACAGTCTGTGCCACTTTTATGTCCATATGGAGGTCTGTTTCAATTGTATATGCCCATATATGGAGATCTCTGTATTATGTCTGTGTGTGCCTTTTATGCCCATATATGGAGCATATGACATCAGGGTTATCCATATTGGCATAAAAGGGACAAAGACTGACAGATATAGACATCTCTATATATGGGCATATCTTACAACACCTACCATCAGCTCCCAGTATACTTACAGCTTCTGTATGGTATTATTGTGTGTCTACTGTTTGTTCCAGGGGTCTCCTACGCGAGCTCGCCCCAACAAACCACTACAGCACACTGGCCTTTGCTGCTTGTGCAGCTCTTGCTCTTCCTGGCCCTTTTGGGGGCACATAAACAACAAACAGCATCTGTGCCTGGACTGAGAGGTCAACAACACATCAGACGGCCAGGTCCACCCAGACAGGACAGTCAACCCGGACTGACCGGACCAGGTGATCCCAGAACAGCAGGATGCAGATTCTTTGAAGGTAGCGATTATTCATTGCTTTTGGGAAATATAATTATTGTGATTTATAAACACATATATAAGGTCCTGGGTGTCGGTATCAGCCAGAGTGCAGGAGTTTATTCCAACACTTACAACACCTACCATCAGCTCCCAGTACTTACAGCACCTACCATCAGCTCCCAGTACTTACACCACCTACCATTAGCTCCCAGAATACTTACAGCACCTACCATCAGCTCTCAGTACTTACAACACCTACCATCAGCTCCCAGTACTTACAACACCTACCATCAGCTCTCAGTACTTACACCACCTACCATTAGCTCCCACAATACTTACAGCACCTACCATCAGCTCCCAATATACTTACAACACCTACCATCAGCTCCCAGTACTTACAACACCTACCATCAGCTCCCAGTATACTTACAACACCTACCATCAGCTCCCAGTACTTACAACACCTACCATCAGCTCCCAGTACTTACAACACCTACCATCAGCTCCCAGTACTTACAACACCTACGATCAGCTCCCAGTATACTTACAACACCTACCATCAGCTCCCAGTACTTACAACACCTACCATCAGCTCCCAGTACTTACAACAACTACCATCAGCTCCCAGTATACTTACAACACCTACCATCAGCTCCCAGTACTTACAACACCTACCATCAGCTCCCAGTATACTTACAACACCTACCATCAGCTCCCAGTATACTTACAGCACCTACCATCAGCTCCCAGTATACTTACAACACCTACCATCAGCTCCCAGTACTTACAACACCTACCATCAGCTCCCAGTATACTTACAACACCTACCATCAGCTCCCAGTATACTTACAACACCTACCATCAGCTCCCAGTATACTTACAACACCTACCATCAGCTCCCAGTATACTTACAACACCTACCATCAGCTCCCAGTATACTTGCAACACCTACCATCAGCTCCCAGTGCTTACAACACCTACCATCAGCTCCCAGTATACTTACAACACCTACCATCAGCTCCCAGTACTTACAGCACCTACCATAAGCTCCCAGTATACTTACAGCACCTACCATCAGCTCCCAGTACTTACAACACCTACCATCAGCTCCCAGTACTTACAACACCTACCATCAGCTCCCAGTACTTACAACACCTACCATCAGCTCCCAGTACTTACAACACCTACCATCAGCTCCCAGTACTTACAACACCTACCATCAGCTCTCAGTACTTACAACACCTACCATCAGCTCCCAGTACTTACAACACCTACCATCAGCTCCCAGTACTTACAACACCTACCATCAGCTCTCAGTACTTACACCACCTACCATTAGCTCCCACAATACTTACAGCACCTACCATCAGCTCCCAATATACTTACAACACCTACCATCAGCTCCCAGTACTTACAACACCTACCATCAGCTCCCAGTATACTTACAACACCTACCATCAGCTCCCAGTACTTACAACACCTACCATCAGCTCCCAGTACTTACAACACCTACCATCAGCTCCCAGTACTTACAACACCTACGATCAGCTCCCAGTATACTTACAACACCTACCATCAGCTCCCAGTACTTACAACACCTACCATCAGCTCCCAGTACTTACAACAACTACCATCAGCTCCCAGTATACTTACAACACCTACCATCAGCTCCCAGTACTTACAACACCTACCATCAGCTCCCAGTATACTTACAACACCTACCATCAGCTCCCAGTATACTTACAGCACCTACCATCAGCTCCCAGTATACTTACAACACCTACCATCAGCTCCCAGTACTTACAACACCTACCATCAGCTCCCAGTATACTTACAACACCTACCATCAGCTCCCAGTATACTTACAACACCTACCATCAGCTCCCAGTATACTTACAACACCTACCATCAGCTCCCAGTATACTTACAACACCTACCATCAGCTCCCAGTTCTTACAACACCTACCATCAGCTCCCAGTATACTTACAACACCTACCATCAGCTCCCAGTATACTTACAACACCTACCATCAGCTCCCAGTATACTTACAACACCTACCATCAGCTCCCAGTGCTTACAACACCTACCATCAGCTCCCAGTATACTTACAACACCTACCATCAGCTCCCAGTACTTACAGCACCTACCATAAGCTCCCAGTATACTTACAGCACCTACCATCAGCTCCCAGTACTTACAACACCTACCATCAGCTCCCAGTACTTACAACACCTACCATCAGCTCCCAGTACTTACAACACCTACCATCAGCTCCCAGTACTTACAACACCTACCATCAGCTCCCAGTACTTACAACACCTACCATCAGCTCTCAGTACTTACAACACCTACCATCAGCTCCCAGTACTTACAACACCTACCATCAGCTCCCAGTACTTACAACACCTACCATCAGCTCTCAGTACTTACACCACCTACCATTAGCTCCCACAATACTTACAGCACCTACCATCAGCTCCCAATATACTTACAACACCTACCATCAGCTCCCAGTACTTACAACACCTACCATCAGCTCCCAGTATACTTACAACACCTACCATCAGCTCCCAGTACTTACAACACCTACCATCAGCTCCCAGTACTTACAACACCTACCATCAGCTCCCAGTACTTACAACACCTACGATCAGCTCCCAGTATACTTACAACACCTACCATCAGCTCCCAGTACTTACAACACCTACCATCAGCTCCCAGTACTTACAACAACTACCATCAGCTCCCAGTATACTTACAACACCTACCATCAGCTCCCAGTACTTACAACACCTACCATCAGCTCCCAGTATACTTACAACACCTACCATCAGCTCCCAGTATACTTACAGCACCTACCATCAGCTCCCAGTATACTTACAACACCTACCATCAGCTCCCAGTACTTACAACACCTACCATCAGCTCCCAGTATACTTACAACACCTACCATCAGCTCCCAGTATACTTACAACACCTACCATCAGCTCCCAGTATACTTACAACACCTACCATCAGCTCCCAGTATACTTACAACACCTACCATCAGCTCCCAGTTCTTACAACACCTACCATCAGCTCCCAGTATACTTACAACACCTACCATCAGCTCCCAGTGCTTACAACACCTACCATCAGCTCCCAGTATACTTACAACACCTACCATCAGCTCCCAGTACTTACAGAACCTACCATAAGCTCCCAGTATACTTACAGCACCTACCATCAGCTCCCAGTACTTACAACACCTACCATCAGCTCCCAGTACTTACAACACCTACCATCAGCTCCCAGTACTTACAACACCTACCATCAGCTCCCAGTACTTACAACACCTACCATCAGCTCCCAGTACTTACAACACCTACCATCAGCTCTCAGTACTTACAACACCTACCATCAGCTCCCAGTACTTACAACACCTACCATCAGGTTCCCAGTATACTTACAGCACCTACCATCAGCTCTCAGTACTTACACCACCTACCATTAGCTCCCACAATACTTACAGCACCTACCATCAGCTCCCAATATACTTACAACACCTACCATCAGCTCCCAGTACTTACAACACCTACCATCAGCTCCCAGTATACTTACAACACCTACCATCAGCTCCCAGTACTTACAACACCTACCATCAGCTCCCAGTACTTACAACACCTACCATCAGCTCCCAGTACTTACAACACCTACGATCAGCTCCCAGTATACTTACAACACCTACCATCAGCTCCCAGTACTTACAACACCTACCATCAGCTCCCAGTACTTACAACAACTACCATCAGCTCCCAGTATACTTACAACACCTACCATCAGCTCCCAGTACTTACAACACCTACCATCAGCTCCCAGTATACTTACAACACCTACCATCAGCTCCCAGTATACTTACAGCACCTACCATCAGCTCCCAGTATACTTACAACACCTACCATCAGCTCCCAGTATACTTACAACACCTACCATCAGCTCCCAGTTCTTACAACACCCACCATCAGCTCCCAGTATACTTACAACACCTACCATCAGCTCCCAGTGCTTACAACACCTACCATCAGCTCCCAGTATACTTACAACACCTACCATCAGCTCCCAGTACTTACAGCACCTACCATAAGCTCCCAGTATACTTACAGCACCTACCATCAGCTCCCAGTACTTACAACACCTACCATCAGCTCCCAGTACTTACAACACCTACCATCAGCTCCCAGTACTTACAACACCTACCATCAGCTCCCAGTACTTACAACACCTACCATTAGCTCCCAGTACTTACAACACCTACCATCAGGTTCCCAGTATACTTACAGCACCTACCATCAGCTCCCAGTACTTACAATACCTACCATCAGCTCCCAGTATACTTACAACACCTACAATCAGCTCCCAGTACTTACAACACCTACCATGAGCTCCCAGTACTTACAACACCTACCATCAGCTCCCAGTACTTACAACACCTACCATCAGCTCCCAGTACTTACAGCACCTACCATCAGCTCCCAGTACTTACAACACCTACCATCAGCTCCCAATACTTACGCACGACAAGCCATGCTATTATGCTGAGTTGGTGGTTCCCGTGATCAAATCCATGAGGCTGCACAAGCTACCCAGACATAATAATAATAACAACCAGTAAGACGCCTGAGGGTGAGAAGCGACCTCACCCTAAAGGACGAAGTTGCGTGCACGCATCCGCCTCGTTGGCGGCAGACTGCTGGGCGAGCGCTGGCGCTTTGACATGGGGGGGTCAGATCAACATGGAATGAATTCTATACCGGCCATATAAGGAGCATGTCTTGAGTGTACATGGTTTGATGAGGTCAGATGAACATATGGAATGTCAGAACAGGTCAGCTCCATATATGGAGATCTAAGGGTGGCAGCGGGGACATTCTCTTGAGTGTACACTGTACAGGTGTACTTGCCCAAACTGTACTGTTTGAGCAAGCCAGCAGTGGAGGACCTATAGTCTATAAACAAATACGAATAATATAGCTTCAAACAGCTGTTTTGGTACTGTAGGCTACATATCTGCCGTTTCAGCCAATCACCTCCGTCTTGTTTCAGATCTGAAGGTGGTCATCAGCGTCTCCCCCAACATGAAGAGTGTTTGTGAGGGCCAGCTGCACGGGCGGCAGGTGAACATGGTTTCTGGGGACGGACGGCAGGAGCGGCAGGTGTCGGAGGGTTCCAGCTTCACCATTGGCTGCTCCCTCCACGGACGGCGTGGGCCCGTGGAGAAGCAGAATCCGGAAGGTCCGATCTAGATGGGCTCATGTTCCTACTTATATTGGTCCCAAATGTCTTGCCATGGGCTCTGTTTAGTAGAATCGTCCTTCTCGTCCAGTTTACCCAGCAGACCTCATAGCATAGAGCATCGCTTTTTTTTAATGCATCAATGTTGTTTTTAGCAGCAAAGTTCTATTTTACTTTAGTCATAGTCTTTGGAATGAAACTTCATTTAGTTTTAGTCAAATTGTTGTCACCTGGACATTCCAGGTGACAACAAATTGAATGTTTTAGTGTACACATGTATATTGTATAATATATAATATAGTTGACATAGATACTCCACTGTTACGTTCTTAGTTTATACATGATTCATGATAAATGGTAAATGGTGCATTTATATAGCGCCTTTATCCAAGGCGCTTTTACAGAGATTGTGCATTACATTCACCCATTCATACACCGATGGCAGCGGAAACCATGCAAGGCACCAACTAGCACATCGGGAGCAATTAGGGGTTCAGTGTCTTGCTCAAGGACACTTCGACAGTAACTCTGGGGGAGCCTGGGTTCGAACTGGCAACCTTACGGTTACCATCCAGGCACTCTACCCCTGAGCCACCGCCGCCCCTAATGATAACTACTTGTGATGTGATGTATGCCATGCTTTTTATTTTGCTTATTGTAAGTCGCTCTGGATCAAGAGCGTCTGCTAAATGCCTAATTTGTAGTGTTAGTCTAGTTTTTATAAAATTTTAGTCGACTAAAATGTAATTTGACGGGCCTTAATGCCGTCTTAACGGACAATTTTAACAGACAAAAATATTCAAACCCAGGAGATATGGATTGAAAGTCTATTGCCTAACGAGACATGCTACGAGCTGGCTGCTGGAGAATGCATTTCCAGAGTCTACTACATTATAACACGCCCAACTCATGTAAAAGAAAAGGAAAAACCCCGCCCAGTAGGGGAGGGGATGGGGAGAGGAAGCCAACACCCATCCCCTCCCATATGTCTCAGAGATATAGACCGATTCCGTACCGGTTTCATGGTCGCAGCCTACGTATTTCCTGTAGGCGGACTCGACGTAGCTGCGGGGGTAAAACCCTCACCAGGCGCATCTCTTCCACTACAGTGAACGGCAGAGTGACTGATGTTAGTTTGCCTCAAACTTTACTCCTTTACCTGCTTTTTTACTAACACTAACATTACAAAGATGCCCAGAACATCGAGATGAACCTGTGTAGTTTATGGCTGCTCCAACAGTAGTGGCAACATAACAAATAAAATAAAACGGAATGTCTAATATCCACCGCGATGGCTGAGACCAGAGCCATTGAGTAATGGTTGAGACAAAGCAGTGAAGAATCCTGCAAGATACATAATTTCAGTCTTACCCAATACCCAATCTTTCTGTTTTATGAACACAAGGCTGCTGTATTTTATACCTCATACTAAGCATTTAAAGTATGAGGTATAAAGTACAGCAGCCTTGTGTTAATAAAACATAAATATTTGGTATTGGGTAAGACTGGCGTTATGTATCTTTCACTGCTTTGTCTCAACCATTACTCAATGGCTCTGGTCTCCGCCATCGCGGTGGATATTAGACATTCCGTTTTTATTTTATTTTTATGTTGCCACTACTGTTGGAGCAGCCATAAACTACAAAGGTTCATCTCGATGTTCTGGGCATCTTTGTAATGTTAGTGTTAGTAAAAAATCAGGTAAAGGAGTAAAGTTTGAGGCAAACTAACATCAGTCACTCTGCCGTTCACTGTAGTGGAAGAGGTGCGCCTGGTGAGGGTTTTGCTCCCGCAGCTATGTCGAGTCCGCCTACAGGAAATACGTAGGCTGCGACCATGAAACCGGTACGGAATCGGTCTATAGCTCAGGTGTGATTTCACCCTACACCGTCATGCATTGGCCAGAGAATGTAAGAGCACTCACCAAAGTAGAAGCTGGGGCCATCTTGTGGCTGGAAGAACTTCCCACAGGCTTTGGCGTGTACATCGGCTCCTTTCTTAACCAACAGCTCCACATAATACTGACTCCTCCTCTCAATAGCAATATGGAGAGCTGTTTGACCTGGTGGATTCACACATCAATATGGAGATATCAGTCTACAACACATGTGCACCTAAATATGCAAATAGTCTCCAGGGGTAGGGCGGGGCCCTACAAGCCTATGGCTTCTCCTTAGCTCCTTTTCGGATATTTGGACAGGATACAAGCAACAGACACTCAAAATAAGGGGAAAAAAACAAAGAAAAAAAAAGAATTTTATTTTGTTATACTGTACGTCCAACATTCTGAACTGAACTGAGAGCTGTTTGACCTGGTGGATGCACACATCAATGCATGAGTCATTCTAAGGACTTACTGTTCCCCCCTGAAATGTCAAATAATACAATACTAAATCATGCACTTGGTTGGAGAAATGAGGAAATGAATCGAATTCATTTAAAAGGATTATATTATAAATATCCGAAAGGCATAAAAATATTGATAAAAACTAAAACTAAGGGTATTTTTTCTATCATTTCAGTTAGTTTTGAGGACACACAATATAGTTTCAGTTAACTTTTTTATTTATTCTAGTTTTCGTTTTTTTAGTTAGTTTTAGTGAACTATTATAACCTTGAGTAGGACACCAGTTTTGAGATTGTGAACAGTGGTATAATTGAACAAGATCAATCTCATAGCCTTTCAGAATGTATCTGAGGCCATACAATGGAGTTGTGAGAGACAGGGTCAGGGACATAGACGGATTCATAGTCCCTGTGCACCAATCACAAAGGCCTCCCAAAAGTCCCCCAATCGAATATCGCCCGTTTTCAAGATGTTTTAGCCATTATCTCTGGAACGGAAAGTCCAATCTGCTCACTTCGTAGCTTGTTGGAAGCGTGACAGACAGGTAGCCTGGCTAATAATAAGCCAGACGCGAATCAGCCGTTGGCAAAAAATAAAATTGCCTATACAGTGTGATTAGCCAGGCTAACAGACAGCCCCCCCCCCCCCCCCCCATTAGTGCAGGGCCCCTCACTTGGCACAAGCCATAATCTGTGCCTGGTCAGGGGACAGACTGTAAGAAAGACTAGCTGAAAGACAAAAACGAGAGACACGAGCGACAAATCTTGAAAGCCTGTGGCGTGCACACATTCACCACGAGCTTGTGTAAATCTGCAATGTTTTTTAATCGTGAAAATGTGTGCAAATCTTTTGAATGTATTCTTTCACAGTGAACGTTTTTAACTCAAATATTTGCTTCTTGGGTAGTTCCTGGAACAACAACCTATTTTTCAGATGGGGGTCGGCGGCCAAATAAAGATAATCATGGGGGTCCTTGACATGAAAAATCTGAGAACCACTGAGTATAGAAACAACAAAATGTCATGATTTAGAAGACATTTTGTAGAATCTGGTCTCGGGTCTCAATCGAGAGAGAACAGCTGTTGAACTATGACAATAGACAGTGTGTCTCACACTTCAGGTACTGATGAAGGCCGTCCAGCTTCATGACATCCCCGCTGCCCGCAGCCAGCTGATGTGTCTTTACTTCTGGTTGAATCAAAGCCTTAGTGGCCAATGGTTGATGAATGTGAGATCTTGATTCATCTGGTTCTCCTTGCTTCTGTCTGGTTACAGGGCTATTGATTTCTGGCTGGCTGGCTGCTGAGATATTTACTTCTGGTTGAATCAAAGCCTTAGTGGTCAATGGTTGATGAATGTGAGATCTTGATTCATCTGGTTCTCCTTGCTTCTGTCTGGTTACAGGGCTATTGATTTCTGTCTGGCTGGCTGCTGAGATATTTACTTCTGTTTGAGTCAAAGCCTTATTGGTTAACAGTTGATGATTGCGAGATCTTGATTTGTCTGGTTCTCCCGGTTTCTGGCTGCAGGTTACAGGGCTCTTGATTTGCTGGCTGTCTGCTGGGATATCTCCATTCCTCAACATCTTAAAGTAGAGGTCATTGTGGTTCCTTTTCAAATGGGTAAGGAGATAATCTCGGGATGTGAAGCACACGTCACACTCAGAACAAGAGAAGATCTGAGACTGGGAGGATTGGGACTTTGCTCCTTGCAGGAGCGGCAGTTTATTGTCAAAGTTTCCTTCTTGTTGTTTCCGACTGGCATCACAGTTCCTTAGCCTTTGGGTGTAGAGGGCATTGTGGCTCCTCTTTATGTGTTTATCAAGGAAAGCCTGAGATCTGAAGGCATAATCACACTCAGTACAATCAAAGACCTGCTTTGCTTGGAGGGGCGGCTGTTTATCGGCAAAGCTTTTAGCTGGGTTTTCCTGGATGGATGCAGAGCTGGTTATTTGTAGACGTGCTGAACTTTGTTTCGGCACTCCATGGTAGAGGTCATCGTGGCCTCTCTTCATGTGATTGTGGAGGTGTTCCTGAGACTTGGAGCCATATGGTCGCCCAGGAGATGTGAAGAACTGAGGTTTGGAAGATTGGAATCCAACTACTTCCAGGAGCGACGGGTCAGAACTTTTGTTCCACATGACCTGTGAGCGGCTGTGTAGGTGATGAAAGATTGATTGGTCTACCTGAAAATTTCCACAATCTTGATATGTGATATCTCTCACACTTTCTCTCCACCCGCTATCTATTATGTAATGATGTACGTTTGCTTGCCTTCGCTCGATCTTCCTCTATCCCACTCATCTCATGGGACTCAACTTATATAGCTCTGTTCTGATGTCATACATACGTAATGTTGCCATGACAACAGGTAACAGCATGATGTCATGGAAGTGACATCGCCATGACTATAATAGAGCCTAGGTAGAAGGTTAAGGCAGATAGACATAGTGATTAATAGCAAATAATATCAAATAACACCACAAACTACAGTACTTCTACCCTCAAGATACCATAGGCCAAGTGTCTCGGCTCTAATAATCGGACTCATTGTAAGTCTTGATTATACCTAACAACGCCAATTTGTACAGCTTCCTTTGCCTTTGTTTGTCAGGAAGTAGAGCATGTCTGCCCAGCAAATATTAACCATCATAAAAAAGGGTAGGAAAAAAAGAGAAAAAAAAACACTGTTCTTTTAATAATCTAGATGTTTGGGTTTTGGCTGGGTTTGTACAGATGTTTCTGTCTGTCTGTGTTCGTTATGCCCATATTATGGAGACCCCTGTCCCTGATTCAGTTCACAGACATTTCGTGCATTTTCAACCAGTTTTATAACACAGAAAGGCCCTTTTGCCAACCCCGCCTCGGTACTGATGAGGCGGAGGAGAGGACACTCCACCAGCGCCCACAGTGTCCCGAGCGGGAATCGAACCCAGACCTTCTAGCTGTGAGGCGACAGCACTACCGACTATGCCACCGTGACCCCGCCTAGTTCATTCTTGCCGCATCACTCACTCAATCATCAGCAATACACAAGCGGAGTTTGAAGTTGATCAGCTCTCAGGATATGCAGGGGCAAATAGCTGGACGGACGGACAGACGGACAGACACAGTCTGTGCCACTTTTATGTCCATATGGAGGTCTGTTTCAATTGTATATACCCATAAATGGAGATCTCTGTATTATGCCTGTGTGTGCCTTTTATGCCCATATATGGAGCATATGACATCAGGGTTATCCATATTGGCATAAAAGGGACAAAGACTGACAGATATCGACATCTCTATATATGGGCATATCTTACAACACCTACCATCAGCTCCCAGTATACTTACAGCTTCTGTATGGTATTATTGTGTGTCTACTGTTTGTTCCAGGGGTTGCCTACGCAAGCTCGCCCCAACAAACCACTACAGCACACTGGCCTTTGCTGCTTGTGCAGCTCTTGCTCTTCCTGGCCCTTTTGGGGGCACAAACAGCATCTGTGCCTGGACTGAAAGGTCAACAACACATCAGAAGGACAGTCAACCCGGACTGACCGGACCAGGTGATCCCAGAACAGCAGGATGCAGATTCTTTGAAGGTAGCGATTATTCATTGCTTTTGGGAAATATAATTATTGTGATTTATAAACACATATATAAGGTCCTGGGTGTCGGTATCAGCCAGAGTGCAGGAGTTTATTCCAACACTTACAACACCTACCATCAGCTCCCAGTACTTACAGCACCTACCATCAGCTCCCAGTACTTACACCACCTACCATTAGCTCCCAGAATACTTACAGCACCTACCATCAGCTCCCAGTACTTACAACACCTACCATCAGCTCCCAGTACTTACAACAACTACCATCAGCTCCCAGTACTTACAACACCTACCATCAGCTCTCAGTACTTACACCACCTACCATTAGCTCCCACAATACTTACAGCACCTACCATCAGCTCCCAATATACTTACAACACCTACCATCAGCTCCCAGTACTTACAACACCTACCATCAGCTCCCAGTATACTTACAACACCTACCATCAGCTCCCAGTACTTACAACACCTACCATCAGCTCCCAGTACTTACAACACCTACCATCAGCTCCCAGTACTTACAACACCTACGATCAGCTCCCAGTATACTTACAACACCTACCATCAGCTCCCAGTACTTACAACACCTACCATCAGCTCCCAGTATACTTACAGCACCTACCATCAGCTCCCAGTACTTACAACACCTACCATCAGCTCCTAGTATACTTACAGCACCTACCATCAGCTCCCAGTATACTTACAACACCTACCATCAGCTCCCAGTACTTACAACACCTACCATCAGCTCCCAGTACTTACAACACCTACCATCAGCTCCCAGTACTTACAACACCTACCATCAGCTCCCAGTTATTACAGCACCTACCATCAGGTCCCAGTATACTTACAACACCTACCATCAGCTCCCAGTGCTTACAACACCTACCATCAGCTCCCAGTACTTACAACACCTACCATCAGCTCCCAGTTATTACAGCACCTACCATCAGGTCCCAGTATACTTACAACACCTACCATCAGCTCCCAGTGCTTACAACACCTACCATCAGCTCCCAGTACTTACAACACCTACCATCAGCTCCCAGTACTTACAACACCTACCATCATCTCCCAGTACTTACAACACCTACCATCAGCTCCCAGTACTTACAACACCTACAATCAGCTCCCAGTACTTACAACACCTACCATCAGCTCCCAGTATACTTAGAGCATCTACCATCAGCTCTGAGTACTTACAACACCTACCATCAGCTCCAAATATACTTACAACACCTACCATCAGCTCCAAATATACTTACAACACCCTACCATCAGCTCCCAGTACTTACAACACCTACCATCAGCTCCCACTACTTACAACACCTACCATCAGCTCCCAGTAACTTCATCAGAAGATCCTGATTGGCGACTACAATACGGATATGCGTCGTAAGGAAGCTCCTGTGTTCAAGTCATTTAGTCGGTTTTGTGATCTGCATGGTGTCAGTCAGCTAATTACCCAACCCACAAGAGTGTGTGATTCTACTCAAACTGTCATTGATCTCATTCTGACCTCGGACAAATCCAGAATCTCAAAGAAAGGGGTTATTGTATGTGGGCTCAGTGATCATTTTATGATTTTCTGTACCCGCAAAATACAAAAACTAAAGTTTGACTGTCACAAAACAGTCATATCTAGGGACCTCAAAACCTACTCTAGTGAGGCCTTTAACCTGGAACTGGAGAATCTGGATTGGTCCGATGTGCTCAGGAGCTCACTAGTCGAAGAAGCATGGCTTGGCTTTAAAACCAAATTTACATCAGTACTAAACATCATGGCTCCTTTGAGAACCGTCAGGGTCAAAACCCGCTCGGAGCCATGGATGAATTCGGACATACTGACTGCAATGAAAGCCAGAGACAACAAATGCTCTGAACTTCTTAAATGCAAGTCCAAACTAGCCAAGTGCAAGCGCTTCGACAGTGATCTCCAAACCAAACTGCACAACCTAAAAGCCCAGTGTAACAAGCTAAGAAACGGTGTAATTGCCATGACCAAATCAGCCAAATGTAACTTTATCAATGATAAAGCCGAGGAAATCAAAAACAATCCTCGGGAGCTATGGAAGTTACTAAACAACCAACTAGGCTGTGGTCGGAAACTAAAAACCAGGTTTACTAACATAAACATCAAATCGAATAACACCCTCATCACTGACAAACTCGATGTAGCCAACCACTTGAACATCTTCTTTACAAACATTGCAACAAAGCTGGTTAGCAAACTGCCCTCCCACTCTGGGCGTTTTGGTGTAGAGCACATCAAAGCCTTCTACAAAAACCTTGGTGTTTGTAAAGATGATTTTAAAATGGCAATGGTAACAACCGAGGAGGTAAAAAACTGAGTGCCCTCCAACCCCACAAGGCCACTGGCCATGACAATATTCCCTCCAAATTTCTCAGAGACTCAGCCTTTTCCATAGCTCCAGTCATCACCCACATAGTTAACCTCTCCATCAAACAGGGACAGGTCCCCCAAGATTTTAAACTGGCCAAAGTAACCCCCTTGTACAAAAAAGGGAGTAAATTAGAACCCGGCAACTACTGCCCTATTTCTATTCTAAGCTCCATCTCGAAAGTGATGGAAAAAATAGTCTATGAACAGGTTGAAAAGTATCTTGCCACTAATAAATTGCTGTACGAGTTCCAATCTGGTTTCAGAACATCCCACTCCACTGACACATGCCTCCTCTATTTGAGCGATCACATCAAACACGAGGTGGATGCTGGAAAATACTGCGGCATGGTCATGCTGGACCTCCAAAAGGCTTTTGACACCGTGAACCACTCCATACTGGTTAACAAGCTTAAAGCTATTGGTTTTGATAGCACATCAGTGAGCTGGATGCAATCCTACCTGGAGGGGAGAGAACAGATGGTGGAGGTGAACGGAACACTGTCCCCTCCCCTCCCAGTGAGCTGTGGTGTCCCACAAGGAAGCATACTAGGGCCTTTACTGTTCCTAATTTATGTTAACGACATGACTTCAGCTTGTGACTGCAACTTGTTCCTGTTCGCAGATGACTCAGCACTGCTGGTCTCGGACAGGAACAAACTGCAGGTTGAAAAGACCCTCAGCTCTGAACTCGGTAGAATCTGCACCTGGCTCGCTGATAACAAACTATCCTTACACCTGGGAAAAACTGAATCCATCCTCTTCGGATCAAATAGTAAACTCAGCAAGGCAGATGGCTTCTTGGTTAGAGTGGGTGACAATATTATCACACGAAAAGATCAAATTACCTACCTAGGTTCCATCCTGGAGGCTAATCTTTCCGGTGATAAAATGGCCACCAACGTAATCAAAAAAGTCAATCAAAGAACAAGATTCCTTTACAGGATCTCCTCACTGGTCAGCAAAAACACCTTGAAGACCTTAACAGGAGCCCTCGTACAAGGTTTCTTTGACTATGCATCCACCTCTTGGTACCACAGCACCTCAAAGGCCCTTAAAACAAGGCTCCAGACCTCCCAAAACAAACTGGTCAGGCTCCTACTTGGCCTCACCCCCCGAACCCACCTCACCCCTGCCCACTTTGACAGGCTGGGATGGCTTAGGGTCGTCGACAGAGTACAGCATCTTGCAATGGGTCTGGTCCACAAGATTCGATACACCACCAAGATACCCATGTACCTGTCTAAATACTTCCTTAATGTAAACGAAGTCCACACCCACAACACCAGAGGGAGTGCAACAAACCATGTACAACCCAGATTCGGCACAAACAAGGGACTAAATTATTTTCGCTCCTATGCCACCAAAATGTGGAACGCCCTACCAACAGTCATTAAGACATGTGAATCCCTTGACTCCTTCAAAACCGCTCTCAAAGGGCACCTACGGATGGCTGCAATTCGAAACTGGCCTCTGTAAAATCTGAATCCCCCCCACCCCCCCACCCCATTTCCCTCACTGTATATTTTCCCAGTGCTTGTATATTTTCCCTTTTTTGCTTCCCATATGATGAATTCCTGTTCTTTAGCTACATAGAAATGTCTATTTGTATGTCTCTAAATGGTTGTATGTCTTTAAATGTTTTGATGAATTGAACAATGTGGACCCTGTTGTAAACAAGTGTAATGCTTAATTGGGTCGTCCACTCACAGTTGACAGTCTTTGTATTGAGTTTGTGCTTAAAATGTACTGTAAATTCTACAAACTGTTAATAAATATTTCAATCAATCAATCAATCAATCAATCAATCACCTACCAACAGCTCCCAGTACTTACATCACCTATTATCAGCTCCCAGTACTTACAACACCTACAATCAGCTCCCAATATACTTACATCACCTACAATCAGCTCCCAGTACTTACAATACCTACCATCAGCTCCCAGTATACTTACAACACCTACCATCAGCTCCCAGTACTTACAACACCTACCATCAGCTCCCAGTACTTACAACACCTACCATCAGCTCCCAGTACTTACAACACCTACCATCAGCTCCCAGTACTTACAACACCTACCATCAGCTCCCAGTATACTTACAACACCTACAATCAGCTCCCAGTACTTACAACACCTACCATCAGCTCCCAGTACTTACAACACCTACCATCAGCTCCCAGTACTTACAACACCTACCATCAGCTTCCAGTACTTACAACACCTACCATCAGCTCCCAGTACTTCCGCACGACAAGCCATGCTATTATGCTGAGTTGGTGGTTCCCGTGATCAAATCCATGAGGCTGCACAAGCTACCCAGACATAATAATACTAACAACCAGTAAGACGCCTGAGGGTGAGAAGCGACCTCACCCTAAAGGACGAGGTTGCGTGCCCTGTACATTTTTGTACAGGGCAACAATGTGGTTATGACTTTTTGGCAGGATATCATTGTGCTAATACAAGCAAGTGCTTACTGTAGGTACAGTATGTGAACGTGTCTGTTATTTGTATGCAGCTGTGACTCTGTCTCCAAGACAAATTTTTCCCAAGGGAGACAAATAAAGACAACCTTGAACCTTGTGCCCTCAGTGATGTTGCTAGGTAATCTCTGTCTGTTGGCTCATATAATAATGGAATAAAATGCCCTTAAAAGAGTGAATTACTTATCACAGAGCTACTACTTTTTTATTTTTTTATCCCACAATTTTGTAACCCATTTTTCACCTCGGTGTCAATTATCTAATTGACCCAAGGACAGCGGACTGACCTCATGCTTCCTTCTATGCACGAGGAGTCCAAGCTGCTTCTTTTCACCTGAAAGGGGGGGATTTCCCTGGTTGGACGTAGCGCGTTGAAGGAACACGTTATTCCAACCAGTTCCCTCCCCCCCCACCGGCTGGCCAGGGGGAGGCAGTTTAGAGACCAGGATTACTGCATGTTTTTTGTGAGGTATACCTACCATAGGGGACACAGGGAGAACATGTGAGGGTACCTACCCTAGGGGACACGGGGAGAACATGTGAGGGTACCTACCCTAGGGGACACGGGGAGAACATGTGAGGGTACCTACCCTAGGGGACACGGGGAGAACATGTGAGGGTACCTACCCTAGGGGACACAGGGAGAACATGTAAGGGTACCTACCCTCGGGGACACGGGGAGAACATGCTAGGGTACTGTGGCAGTTCACCCTGCCACTAACAGCACATCACACTCATAACACTCCACTACAATACACCATGACACAATAGCCAGGGGCCTTGTTCATTAGTTTGGTGAGTGCACACACTAAAACTGGTATTAACATTGTTCCTGTGCTGTTTTCCAAATGCATTGTTATTTCTTTCTTTATTATTTACCATTGTATGTATCAAGGTTATGACTTTTGTTTCTTGTTGTGTGGATTTTGTTTAAGAGAAGAGTTGTTATATGAATACTTGTTTGAGTAATATGGTCAACTGACCAGGTGTTAGACTACATGGTGTTTATACCATTATGGGAATTATATATATTGTCTTTGGACATGGGCTAAACTGGGTTGTAACTTGTAAGTTTCAGACAGGGATGGTTTGGTCTAGTGGGAGGGGCCTGGCCTTTATAAGCAGGAAACCTGCCACTGCCCAGGAGTCATTGTAGGGCTGTACCTGGAGCTGAGAGGACCTGTAGCCAACCTGGCCAGTTTATGTGTACAGTTGTTTGACGGGAAACCACCTCCATGTTTGTTTCTCTGGACACAAATAAGGTGAATAAAAGCAATTGATTGCATCAAGTGACTTTGTCAATACTTTGAGTATTCCAACTAAGTGGAAAATGTTTGAGTAACTTTTTGAGTATTTTTGAGTATATTTTTGAGTATGAGTATTTTTTGAGTTTTTCTTGGAGTACTTTTGAGTACCTTGGCGATTTCTTTGACTTTTTGAGGACTATAATTCAAGTGCCTATGGCACATTCTACCCGCACTCAGCACAGAGTGTGACAGGTACCTACCCTATGGGGACACGGGGAGAACATGTGAGGGTACCTAACCTAGGGGACACGGGGAGAACATGCAAACTCCACACAGAAAGGCCCTTTCGCCAACCCCGCCTCGGGTATATGGGCACTGATGACGTGTGGCGTGGGAGGGTACACGGGTGCTGTTTTTCCTTTATTTTTTGACGATGGGTTCTCAGATTGTTATAGATGTGACTGTGGCTCCACGCATGCACTGCAGGCACAGGAGCATAGGGACAATAAAAGGGCCCTGTTGTTGTGAAAACTAGCACTTAAAATCACAGATACAAAAAGAGGTGTCTGAGATCCTCCAGTGTGGAAGTTATGTATTATTAAAAGTTTTTATTTTCTTTTTTTTGCATTGATTCTCACAGAGAAAATATTGATGTCTAAATTGTATTTAGATACGGCAAAGATGCAATGTTGAATGTGCTGCACCAAAATTGGAACGATACATTTATGAAAGATGCATAAACGCAATATTAGTTTTGATCATCATGGCGATCATCATGGCGATCGGCAATTCATCTGAAATGCATTCCTTCCTTTAGTCCAGGGTTTGATTTTTTTTTCACAAAACAAAACAAAAAACGACATGCCAAGCAAAAATAGCAGAACTACAAGCTCACAAGATGTCACAATATGACACGTTGTGATCCTGTAGATCTGCTATGTTTGCAAAAATAAGACTCATTTTGACACGTCTTCACAAATGTTTAATTGGTTTAATGTGGTTAACATGCATTTTTATATATCATATGTTACATTGTGATGTATATTTTATCAAACATGCAGTAAAACATAAATATCAAACATATCAGATAGTTCCCAAAAGAAAATGAATGTATTAAACTGAGTCTGGCCAGAATTGTGGTTAAAACATGGCCCCCTTCATTGACTATTTCAATAGGTGCACGCTAACCCTTCCTACACAATAGATAGATTCCTACATAATCGAAATTCTTTTTGTGTTTTTTCTTTTCTTTTTTTCATAAAAAAAATGTCTGTAATTCAGTTGACAAGCAAAACAATGACAACAGGACAGACACTCTTGCTCTCAAACTTTCCCAACAAGTTGTTGTAAACTTGTTGGGAAAGTTTGAGAGCAAGAGTGTCTGTCCTGTTGTCATTGTTTTGCTTGTCTGTTAACATTTGTCACTGTCAAAAGTTTTTGACAGTTTTTTGTTTTTTCTTGTTTATCACATTTATATACCATTTTATTTATTATTGTAGTTGGAACATTTACACTACCTGTCACTATTTTTTTCTTTTCGTTTTATATATTACTTAATTACTCATTATCTGTCAATGATATTCTGAAGGTATGTCATATACAAAATGCCTAATAAAAACAGTATTAAAAAATAAAACATAGCCCCCTGCACCGGTCATAAATATGAATGACCGGTGATAGCAGGAATCTAGAGGCATAATGATTATAGACCCCACCCTCTCCTTCCAGTCCCACGTCAACCAAATCATCCTTTGTCAAGTCCCGCCTGTGGTTGTGCCCCTCTTCGCACCCATTGGTTGCCGTTTCGTGGGTTGGACAAAAATCCAGTCTCTCCATCCACTACCATTGAAATAACGTGTTTTTCAGTTTCTTCGTATTGATATTCTGTGCATTCAATTCTTATTTTAAACATGCGGTGCAGCATGGTGACTGGGCATATTATGTTTGTTTTTAGTTTTTCCCAAAAATGATGTTTTAGCAAATTCAACATAAACGCAGCACGTAACTAGGCAGAAAGTGCTTGCTGCTGGTTAGTCAGTCAGGGACCAATCAGATGGCTGACAAATGGTGAATTATTTCGCCTCCCTAACATTGCCCGCCTTCGTCCCAACAAGCCTATCACACATTGCCGCCGAGACATTCATCCATGCCTTTATCACATCCAGACTCGACTACTGCAATAGCCTCCTGTAAGGCCAAGGTTCTCAAAAAACTACAGTAGGCCTATGTTCAAAACTCTGCCTGCTCACCAGAACCCGAACCGGGGACCACATCACACCAGTCCTCCGGGAACTCCACTGGCACAGAATTTCAAAGAAGTACAGAATTGACTTCAAAATACTCACCGTTACATGAAGCCCTCAACCACCACGTTCAAAACCACAGGAATTCACTCACCCCCAGCTCACATCAGAGCTACCCTCACCACATTCAAAACCACACACAAAAAACACCCCCCTATACATAACTGCAATTTACCTTTCTCTTAGTTTTTAGCCTTTTTAACTTTAACTTTAACTTTTTTTTTTCCTTTTTATTCTCTTTGTCCTGTAAGGCGACAGAGAGAGGGAGATGAGGACAGCCCTCCACATGGACTCCCCCGCTATAAAGAGTATAGTTGCAAGGTTGCATCGTGACCTTCAAAGCTAAACCAATGTCTTCGCAATGTTGGAGAGAACCAGGTGTGAACCAGGTGAGTCGTCATCATGCATGGATAATGGCTCCAAAAATGATGTAGTTTTTAACAAACAACTCTATCATAATACATTTTAATTCTAATCTAATATTTACATTTAGTCCTCATGATTCTATTTGTACTATAGATGTAGAAAAATGTGAAATTTTCATTTCTCAGAGGAAAAAAAAGAAATTACTGCACAATGCCACACGTTGTTAGCTTACAAGTTTTCTCTATTCGTCACACAACAACGTAGGTTACAGGACAAAAGTGCAAAAAAAAATTTAAGATAAACTTATTGACCTGTTTATTTCTAGACAGAGAAGTGCCAGTATCAGTGTCATTATTTCCAAGTAAGGATACACTCAAAACATTTCAGTTGTGTTAAGATTCTACAACTGTTACACTCGTATGTGCAAACATACCTGGTAATAAAAAACTATTCTGATTCGAACTTCTTTCCTTTAAACTTAAGCCCTATAACCACACACCAAAGGGTCAAGACGGTTTTAGCGTTGTCCTAGCGGTGTGATATGTCCTGTTGCACGTTGACCCACGTTGACCCTCGTGATTCAACGCATGGAATTCAACGGCCCCAAACCACACCAAAGGGTCGAGACGGTTTTAGCGTTAACTCCTTGCAACCGTTTTGACCCAAGGACTTGCATGGTGACCCTTTGGTGTGGTTAGGGCGTTAACAGCAAAAAACAAGGCCTTGTTTACATTAAAAGATGTGTATGCATTTCAAAACTTGAAATGGCACATTCTGCATAGTGAGTACTTCTTTCTACTTTTGGTCCCTTTAAAGTAAACGTTGATACCAAAACTTTGGTACTTTTACTCAACTAGATTTTGAATCCCGGACTTTCACTTGTAACGGACTTGTCCTATACATTGCAGTATTGATACTTTTACTATAATAAGTAAAACAATTGAGTACTTTTTTTTCTTCCCACCACTGCCCAAATCCACTATACTCCTCTCCCTGATTCTCTCTCCCTCCCATGTTGGCTTTCTTTCCACTCCCCCCCCCCCCCCCCCCCCCCCCCCCCCGATGGTCAACATGCATTAACCCATTTTGCGTGGGAACCCCTTTTGGTGTTATAGCATTACGTTGTGCTTTAGCTATTGAAAAATCGCAGATCTACAAGCTCGTAGCGCGCCACTCGGTGGCGCGCTATGAGCTTGTATAGGTCTGCTATTTTTGAAAGAAATCGAAGAGCGACTGACACATAAGAGACATTTTTTTAGAATCTGATCTCAGGTCAGAATGGAAAACTGTCAGGATGTATAGAAGACATTTTTTAGAATCTGATCTCAGGTCAGAATGGGCCATGGTCAGGTCAGGATTTGGCACAGGCCGTGCAGCCGCCCGGCCGCTGCTTCTTGCCGGCGGCGCTGTGAGACGAGAGGACCAGCGACCCGGCGGCCTCGGCCTGCGCCGTCACGGCGTGCACCTCGTTGGCCAGGATGTGTCCCACCAGGCACCGCACTGCCTCCTCGATGTTCGTGTTCTCCTATGGGAGGAGGAGAGAGACGTGGAAGAAGTAGACCATTATTATTCTGGGGTTTCTTTGTACTTTAAAGACACTCCTTGAGCTAAAAACGGCCATAGGCCCGTCTTCACAAAATGTGATGAGGTCATCACATTTGGGCCCAAGGAGTGTTTTTCATGCAAAACGAATGCTTGGAATGGGTTCAGAATCATGAATAACCCATAGTTTGACATGTCACATGCTAATTAAAGCATAATTCCTATGTGAAATAATACAGGAGCTATCATACAGTATCTTTCATCTTTTTTTAACCCATTTTGACCTGAGATCAGATACTAAAAATGTCTTCTATACATCCTGACAGTTTTCTGAAAAACCTATGTTTCTATGTCAGTCCTTTCAAAAATAGCAGACCTACAAGCTCGTAGCGCGCCACTCGGTGGCTCGCTATGAGCTTGTAGATCTGCTATTTTTCAATAGCTAAAGCATAACATAATGCTAGCACCAAAAGGGGTTCGCGCCCAAAATGGGTTTTTTAATCTCTGCAGTTTAGCACTGCTACACTTTAATGAAGACAATAATTCATGATGACGTCAGTATAGCTTTTGTGAAAGACTTTGTCTTTAGTCTTTGTCCTGTTTGCTGACCGGGTCCACGGTCCTATTTATTCCATAAGCAGCTCACGCCTCGGTGTGTAACTCATTAGATAGTCGGTGAGGTTGAGTCAAAGGCAGCTACACGTTGGACTATGTCACACCAGACTGCAGACATTCTGCTGGCTGGTGTCCGAGAGCACAGCAATCCATGTATCCTAACCCAGTGATTCTCTAGCTCCGTGGTTCCCAAACTTTGTCACGGCAAGGACCCCCATATTGACACGAATTAGCCCAGCGGACCCCCGTTTGAAAAGATATTCCTGCAGGGAATTCCCATATAAGAGAAGATCTTTATGGCTCTAGCAGTGATTCTCAACCCGTTTAATTTCAAGGACCCCCCAGTTTAAAATAGAAAGGAGACGTCGTATACAGCTCGTAGTCCCGATGCCAAAAATACTGTATTATTGGACCCCCAGTTTGACATGCATATTAGTGTACAGACCCCCATTTGATGGCATTTCTATCTCTGGGACCTCAATTTATATTGTAAAATCAATGTTAATTTAACTCTGAGAGTGTACAAATGGAACCAATTCCATTTGTACTCTCTCAAGAGTTAAAGACCCATAAGGGTCCATTTTGGTTACAAACTATCATTTAGGTGGGGACCCCCGGTGGTGTAGTATTTGCACCACCATGCCCCAAGGGGGTTTAAACTCTTAAGTGGTTACATTAAGTGGACCCGGAAATCGCCTATATCTATACAAAGCCCACAAACACATTGCGATGTGACATGTTGTCGTGTGCTTGTAGGTTTTCGACAAACCACACCAGGGGTATTCAACTAGGCAGAGGGGCCACAATTGTTAAATGACTTGAAGTCGGGGGGGCCGCCCACAAGACCATGTTCCCTGGCATGAAAGTGTCTTTGTGAGAAAATTGGAAGCAGGCGGCATGGTGATTAAGTGCTTACATGTTCGTATTAAGGACATATTTTTCCTTTCTTGTTTTTTTTAGCATCCGTCGGTCTATCAGCCGGATGCTAGAGCCTTATCAAGGGCACAGGCTCTTTTGTTGTGTTCTATTATTAATCAATAATGGAGAGTTAGAACATTATTCAGCCCGGGTCACTGTTGAGGATGAATGAATCATACTGTGTGAATGGAGATGTACAAATTGGAAGATGCACAAAACCCACTCAAGAGTAATTATCAAACCACTTGACCACTGTTTTGTTTCGTCGACGTAGATGCGGCTGACGTAGACAGCTATGATATATTTTCAGAGAATTTTGACAATGACATAGGTAGAGGATTACTGTGGATATAAAAGTGTTACGTTGTGGGTTTTACTTTATACAGTAGGTCTGACAGTGGTACAGAGACTAACAATGACGATTTTTTTGTGGCTTTTCTGCCTTTATTGATAGTTTCAAGTGGAGATTGACAGGAAAGAGGGATAGAGAGAAGGGGAGAGACATGCAGCAATGGTCGTCATGAACGGGACTCGAACACGCGGTCAGGCCAAAGCCTATAGGTGGCTGGAGCGCTAGGCCAGCGGGCGCCCCAGATCTTTCGGTTTTAATAGAGCAGGTGTCATCTCATCTATATGAAGTACTCACTTCACAACTATGGGAGCTTTTGGTTAACCAACCCATTAACGAGCTTCGGTTAACGGTTATATGAAAAACGTTCAAAATGGACATTCTTTTTTTTTAAATATATTCTTTATCCCACGATTTTGTAACCCATTTTTCACCCCTGTGTCTATCATCTAATGTGATCCTGGGCTCTACACACCCTCCACCAACCTAGTCCCCATATATGGGGGACAAGGGGAGAGCAACGGACTTGAACTCATGCTTCCTTCATGTCCAAGTTGCTCCTTCACAACTGACAGGGGGGAGTTTCCCCCCTGGACATTCTGTATATTAACCAACCATCTAATGATAATTTGGTACATTTATCTTTTTTACATTATGGAATATGGAATGTGTTCCAGCTGGGGGCCACAGGAAAGCGGAGCTGGGGGCCAGAGGTGGCCCGACGGGCCGCAGGTTGAATATCACTGTACTACACCATCGGTGTCAAATTATGCCAACAAAAAATGACTGTGCACCTTTGCTGCGCATATATAACTTTTCATGGAGCTTGTCGATCTGGTGAACGGTCCTCCCCGAACAGCTAGAGGCCGAGGTTCATGGGGTTGAAGTGCTTAACCCATTCTGAACGGGCACCCATTTTGGTGTCGGCATCATGTTATGCTTTAGCTATTGAAAAATAGCAGATCTACAAGCTCATATCGCGCCACCGAGTGGCGCGATACGAGCTTGTAGGTCTGCTATTTTTTGAAAAATCGAAGAGCGACTGACATTTCTAGAATCTGATCTCAGGTCAGAATGGGTTAATCAGACCAGTGTGTGTCCAGTGGAAACCTCGTATGAATCTGATCTCAGTTCAGAAGTGCTTAAAAAGCAATCCCACGTGCAGGCCGATTTAGCATACCTTGGCCGAGGTCTCGAAGCAGCCGACGAAGCCATTGTCCTTGCAGAAGGAGTCCATTTTGGGCATCTGGGCGACCATCTGGTCAGACTTGTTGGCCAGCAGCACGGCCGGGACGGGCACGCCATGGGGCAGTGTCACCTTAGGACAGAGCAGTGAGGCGTTGTGCACGCACGCACGCACGCACACACGCACGCACACACACACACACACACACACACACACACACACACACACACACACACACACAAAGCTCATACACAGCATGCTCTGGGTGCAGTGGTGGGAAAACGTACTATTTTCTTTTTGCTAAAGTAAAAGTATCAATACTGCTACTCCGTTATTCAGGGCTAAATCTATTCATGTGTTATTTTCTGGTAATATTCATGTCCGGTCATTTTGCATGTCCGTGGCAAAAGTGGAATGTTGACCAAAAAAAGGCCACCGCAAGCCAAAATGGCGATGACCCCTGACCCCTGGATGACCCCTCGGGCCGTGACCCACATTGAGCAGCGTGTGAAGTTCCGACCGACATGGTCGCGGACAAAGACGGCCATTGTGATCATCAACCAAGGGGCATAGCAGTGGTTCCACTGAAAAATCATTGATTTATACGAAACAAATGTTTACATCAATTAAGTTAAGCCTATTAGAATCAAGCCATCAAGGATCCTGGTGAATCATGGCCATAAAACCTTTGATTCTGTGAAAATGTATTGGATGGATTCTGTAAATGAAAACCGCCAAAGAAATGGATGGCTTGATTCTAGGCTTAAAATAATTGATATAAATATTTTTTTTGTAAATCTCTATGGGGGAAACATGAACGGCCGATTTGTCAGTGGAACCAGGAAACCACCCCCGGCCACTGCTATGCCCTATCGGGGCCCTGACTGACGTCACGTGACTGACCTTGGTGTCCAGGTCGTCCTTCCACTTGAGCACGGCCTCGAACGTGGAGGCCCGGGTCACGTCGAACACCACCAGCGCCCCGACCGCCTCCCGATAGTACACGCGGGTCATGTTCCCATAGCGCTCCTGCCCTGAGAGAGACAGACAGACAGACAGACACACACAGACAGCTAGTACATGTTCCCATAGCGCTCCTGCCCTGAGAGAGACAGACAGACAGACAGACAGACACACACAGACAGCTAGTATATGTTCCCATAGCGCTCCTGCCCTGAGAGAGACAGACAGACAGACACACACAGACAGCTAGTACATGTTCCCATAGCGCTCCTGCCCTGAGAGAGACAGACAGACAGACACACACAGACAGCTAGTACATGTTCCCATAGCGCTCCTGCCCTGAGAGAGACAGACAGACAGACACACAGACAGATAGTACACGTGGATCATAGACAGACAGGCAGGCAGGCAGGCAGGCAGGCAGGCAGACAAGACAGACTTCTTTGCCTTTTTTCACATTTTTGAAGCTCACAACAAAAAAAAAAAAAGGCAAAGGAGTTTAGGGATAAGGGGTTTAGCATGGACGAAAACAGGGCCCTAGGAGACAAATCGTCCATCTGTCACAGACACAGGCCGACGCCCGACGCACATATCGCTGCGTGACTACACGGACCAACTCGGGTGTGTCATCTTCTCACATGGATGTTCAAGTCCGTGTCATTGAGCAGCTCACACAAAGCACAGCGTTATTAGCAATGGTGGGAAAAGTACAATGTAGAACTACTCCGTCACAAGTTAAAAAGTCTGGAATTCAAAATGTACTTGAGTAAAAGTACAAAGGCATGAAAGTAGAAAGTAATCACTATGCAGAATGTCCCATTGTAAGTTTTCAAATGTATACAAATATTTGTTTAAATAGCTGATCTACAAGCTCACAATGTGTATCGCAATGGCACATTGTGAGCTTGTAGATTGAATGGCCCAAAATGTATAGGTTGAAGTGGTTACTGTATATGTTTTGTACTAACAATCAAAGTAACTATCAAATAAATGTAGAGGAGTAAAAATACAATATTTGCCTCTGAGATGGGAGTACAAGTAACAGTATTGCCGTTCACTCAAGTAAAGTACAAATAACTCAAAATTGTACTTAAGTACTTGAGTAAAGGCCCGGGCGGCTAGTGTAGCGGTCCAGGCACCTATAGGCTGCTAAGCCAGCCTGACGGCGTGTCGCGGGTTTGAGTCCCGATCCCGACGACCTTTGCTGAGTGTCGCCCCCCATTTCCTGTCACCATGTATGTACACCAGTGGTTCCCAAACTTTTTCATGTCAAGGACCCCCAAATTGACACTAATTAGCCCGCGGACCCCCATTTGAAGAGAGATGCCGTGCAGGGACCCCCATGAGAGAAGATGTTTACGGCTCTAACAGTGATTCTCAACCCGTTTAATTTGAAGAACCCCCAGTTTGACATGCATTAGTCTACGGACCCCCCATTTAATGGCATTTCTATCTCTGAGACACCAATTTACATTTTAAAATCAATGTTAATGTAACTCTGAGAGTGTACAAATGGAACCAAATGGACCCTAATTTGTACACTCTCAGAGTTACAGACCTATAAGGGTCCATTTGGTTCCAGACTATCATTTAGCTGCTGGGTACCCCCTGGAACTCCCTCAAGGAGCCCTGGGGTTCCCCGGACCCCACTTTGGGAACCACTGCTGTACACTATGCAATAAAGGCTTTCTGAAAAAATATATCTTTAAAAAGAAAGTAGTTAGAGTTAGAGTAAAGTACTTAGTTACTTTCCACCAGTGATTATTAGTAGCGAGGACAGCAGGCGTCTTCATGTGACTGATCTAATGAGCATTAAGGACCCGATGAGTCTTGGTCATGTGTTTTTGTCTTTTGTACAATGTTAGATATGATCTCGTCAACACGGTCATCATGTTACTCCTCTGATTGTATGTGCAATACATTTATAACTACTTTTAGCTGAGGACCATACACCGGGCCGGAACCCCTTCCCCCCCCCCCCCCCTCTTAGGAATCCACATCGGACCCCAAGATGTGAACCCACTACAGAAATGGAATGAGTGCAGACATGTCACAAGACTCACAACACCATTTAGTACATGAGTGTCAAACAAGACCGGTCCTTATTAAGATAGGCTATGTGTCCATTTACTGAAATTAAACTTTGAATGAAACAGTATGCTCAGCAATAACTTTGTTTTCAATGATTCAGCATGTAAAAAAAAAAGGTTTGTAGGCCTAGGCTAAGTAATAAATAAAATATACAACACACATTTTGTCATAGTTGTTATAGTAAGCCCTTCGCCCACCGTTCTAAGCATTCTTTCTTTGTTGTAAAAAGATATAGGAATGATTTTTTTTTAACAAACCAGCGATGTCCCAGAGCTGCAGGCGGACCACAGCGTCATTGTCCCAGTGCAGCACCTTCAGGGCGAAGTCCACTCCGATGGTGGCGCGGTAGTGCTGGGAGTAGATCTGGTGGACGTAGCGCTTGATGATGGACGTCTTCCCCACTCCCAGGTCCCCGATGACCAGGACCTTGAACAAATGCTCCTGTTGCATGACGGTGGAAGCCGGCACACCCATGCGAACACTCTGCTGTGCTCCGCTGCACTTTTCACAAGTGCCGGCGACTTCTTCTCGGTCAAGTTGAGACTATGGAAGACTTCAGAGCCTCGTTGTACCAGTAGCAAACTTTGCCATGAGTGACAAACCCAGCAAACGCCTTATACGGCATGTCCTTCCATTGAACTAGCCTATCTGAGACAAATTGTTACGATCTGAGGCTGCATTGAAGAAGAAGCCACAACCCACTACAGATATCTAGGCTAATCAATTTACAGCAGCAGCACCCATGCATGCACTCTGCAGTGTGCACACATGCAGATATGTGTGGGGTTCCCAAGCTTTTTCAGCTTAAAATAGACATTTGGTGTCTCCCCGGGACCCAAACATGTGATTAATCACACTTAAGCACGATTACAATATTTGTTATAAAATAGGTTGACCATAATAGTAAATACTGACATCATGCTGACATGATACTGACATGAATATACTGACCATGATACTGAAGAAAAGCAAGGGCTTTTATTCACAATCACAGCAGGCAGGACATGCGTTTCGACTGGTATTGGTCTTTTTCGACTTCAAAAAGCACTGTTTTATTTTATTCTGAAAGACTGACCATGATACTGACATGAATATACTGACCACGATACTGACATGAATATACTGACCATGATACATACTGACATGATACTGACCATGATACTGACCATGATACTGACATGATACTGACATGATACTGACATGATACTGACCATGATACTGACCATGATACTGACCATGATACTGACCATGATACTGACATACTGACCATGATACTGACATACTGACCATGATACTGACCATGATACTGACCATGATACTGACATGATACTGACCATGATACTGACATAATACTGACCATGATACATACTGACATGATACTGACCATGATACTGACATAATACTGACCATGATACTGACATGATACTGACCATGATACTGACATACTGACCATGATACTGACATGATACTGACCAGATACTGACATGATACTGACCATGATACTGACATGATAATGACATGATACTGACCATCTATACTACTTAAATGTAGAGGGGTCGTGGCCTATACTGAAGATAGTAGGCCTACACAACATTTCAGTGAGAATCATTCTGACCTACCATACCGTCCATCCGTGTAGCTCCACCTCCATCCCCATCTGAATTCACCCACGCTTCCATTCTTCCTAAACTGCAGTCTGTGTTTGTTACGAAACTGTAGTCTCTCAGTGTGTTACATATCAAACTGCAGTCTCTCAATGTGTTTGTTACGTATCAAACTGCAGTCTCTCAATGTGTTTGTTACGTATCAAACTGCAGTCTCTCAATGTGTTTGTTACGTATCAAACTGCAGTCTCTCAATGTGTTTGTTACGTATCAAACTGCAGTCTCTCAATGTGTTTGTTACGTATCAAACTGCAGTCTCTCAATGTGTTTGTTACGTATCAAACTGCAGTCTCTCAATGTGTTTGTTACGTATCAAACTGCAGTCTCTCAATGTGTTTGTTACGTATCAAACTGCAGTCTCTCAATGCGTTTGTTACGTATCAAAACGTCGTCGTCTTCTCTTGTCTCATGGCATCTGTTTCTCTCACGGATGACGATGACCCTGTCTCTCTCTCTCTCTCTCTCTCTCTCTCCTGGCTCGAATGTCCAGCCACACACACTGTGCTGTCACAATCTCTCTCTCTCTCTCTCTCTCTCTCTCTCTCTCTCTCTCCCCTGGCTCGAATGTCCAGTCACACACACTGTGCTGTCACAATCTCTCTCTCTCTCTCTCTCTCTCTCTCTCTCTCTCTCTCTCTCTCTCTCTCAAGGTTAATCACCTGCAGGGACACCTGCCTTCTTTCCTCTCTGTCACCCATCTTTCCTCCCTGTTGTACACTTATACCAGTATGTCTCTCTTGTCTTCCTCTATATCCTCTATCCTCGGCTAACATACTGTACAGTACAATGCTTGTATACTCACTCTCTCACTGTACTGTCTAGCTGTCTGATCCATTGCTTCAACAATGTGTTATTCACGCACGCACACACGCATGCACACACACGCGCACACACACACACACACACACACACACACACACACACACACACACACACACACACACACACACACACACACACACACACACACACACACACACACACACACACACACACACACACACGGACAACACCGCCCTCTAGCGGATCGCTGAGGTCAGGCCTACTGCTATTATGTCCATTAGAGACCGTAATTAAATACGGTTTATACTTACAGCGATATCATCAATATCCTTCCTGTTCTCTACCCTGGCTGTGTGTGTGTGTGTGTGTGTGTGTGTGTGTGTGTGTGTGTGTGTGTGTGTGTGTGTGTGTGTGTGACGCTCCAACATAGACACAATTAAATAAAATGTACACAGGCCTATAGACGTCACCTACGTATTTCCACTTGGCTATTCTACTACTCGAAGGAATTCGAGTCAGAGAGCACATTCATAATAAACAATAATGAATTGTATTTGTATTGCACTTTTCATTCACAGGGAATCCCAAAGTGCTACATTTAAAGGTTAAAACATAATAATCAATCATAGAATTGGGTTAAAAACAGGGTAACAAAAAAAGGTGCAAAGCGACAAAACGGTTCAACACGAAAAAGCCTTCCGAAACGGGAACGTTTTCAGGCCTGTTTTAAAACATTCCACATTGGTGGTTTATTATTATGGACCCCGGCCTCACCCCTGCCTGACTCGGTGACTTCATGCCATGTGGGTTTGCCTGTTGCGTTGAAATGTCAACCAATATAGATGTGTGAGATCCTCTCTAGCAGCCTCTGCAGTGCAGGCGATCATCCCCGAGTATATAGGCACTGACTGTCTGTCTGTCTGTCGCACCGTGCAGGAGGAATGGATTATTGGAGCAGCAGTTGTTGGAGAGGCTATTTCCACAATTTCTTTTATTTTAAAACGGAGAAATTGGTCATCGCCGAAAACAGAAGAATTGGAATACTGTTTAGACTCTTCCAAGTAGCTGTGTTGGCATATGTAATCGGGTGAGCTGCCCTTTACACAATACACACATTGACATTACTCTTGTATGAGTAGCCTAGATTAGAATGATTATTGATTTACAGACAATGTACGTTTACAACCGCAGTTTAATTAAGCTGTTTATATAGCTACTTATAGTTATAAAGTTGACTATTAAGCCAATAAACTGGAATCAACCTTATTAACCTATGCCATGTTTTGTGTTTGGGTCGGGAACGTTGAAAGAAAGTGTATAGCCAGCCTATCCCGCCCCTAATCAGTGATGTCATGATAGCCTATACAACTCTACAAAAAAGAAACCATACATCATGCTATCATATTAATTGAGATGCACCTATTAAGGATATAGCTAGGCCTATACTTTGCAGGAGGTATTTGAAGATTTCTAATTTTTCTAACTACAGTATAGGCAGGCTACTCTTGAGGAAGAACAGACCCATTCACATGAAGTCCTTAGTCATTACATTGCAGTAGGCCTACAGTGCCACATGTGCAACTCCATAGCCAGCTAATGTAAAAAAAATATATATATATCAAAAATCTAATTTCATATTTAGCCTACTTACTTACTTATACTTACTTACTTACTTACTTACTTACTTGGGCTACTATCCATTACTGTGTCAGTGTGTCACATCACTGGAGAAACTATAGCCTGTCATAAAGTTTAAAAAAAAACAAAAAAACAAAAACAAAACAAAAACGTTCAATTTCATATAGGGTGAAATGCATTGTTAATATCACACACTGCACATTATCAATAATTCTATACACTATTGAAACTTTAAATATTCTTCTAATTCCTCCTAATAAAGTATAGTTTACCAACACCATGTATATTATCTACCTGTATATTTATCTAAAAACACACTTAATTTCTATTTAGTAAGTATTCATAGCCTTAATACTGATTACCATTGTTGCTCAAACCCTTGTCATAATCCTTTGTCATGATCAATCATCTGTTTTGATTTGGTCATTTCTGTCATTGGTCGACAGCCGGGATTGCCAATTTCTGAAATATGTATAGGCTATTTCAAATACAGAATACTGTTTTGAAATGTATTGTGTTATCTTCCTCTTTCTCGCTGATCGAGCTCTCCCTCTTCCTCCATCACATGCTCATTCTCTCTCTCTCTGCCTCTTCTCTCTCGCTGATCGAGATCTTGACCGACAGCACACAGAAGAAACCGTTGCCAAACAAGAGCCATTTGCTTTTTTGATTGATTGAAGTATTGTTTACAATAGGGTCCACCATGTTCAATTCATCATAACATTTAGAGACGTACAAATATACACTTCCAAAAACAGGAAATCATCATAGAGGAGGTAGAAAGGGAAGAAAAACATATATACAGTAAGGGGGGAAAAAGGGGTGGGTGGGTGGGGGATTCAGATTTTATTGGGACCAGTTTCGAATTGCAGCCGCGGCACGTAAGGTGCCCTTTGAGAGTGGTTTTGAAGGAGTCAAGGGATCCGCATGTCTTAATTGAGCCATTGAGATGATAGAATGTTGCGTCATCTTCTTTCACTCCATCGGGCCAGTTATTTTACAGCAACGGCAGATCATGTAATCAAAGAATATTCATGTAATATTCAATATTCAATGATTTATTGCCAAAATCAACTCATAGCTGATTTGGAAGTTGTTTAACCCCTTAAACCCTTAGTTGACCTCAGCTGACCCACGGTCAACCTCCATATAGCTCTGCTAGTTTACTGCATGTTCACAATGCATCAATTCAACGCACACGTTGTGGCCTGCATGTGTGGCTTTGGATAATGTGGATTGGATATTTTTTTGCCCAATGTTTGCCCCACACACAATAGCAACACAAAGATAACAAGAAAGCGGCAATAATGCAATAATTGCAATTTGCAACAGCAATAATGCTTGCCGTGACCAGTACGTTTCTGACCACTCGTTGACGCAACTCTTTCTGATCTCAATGGCTCTGTTTACAGTTTACACTGACACTGCTATTAATGCCAGTTTGTGCTGCTGGCGTTGGGCATTTCCAGTCCACATGTGAACATATCTGGGTATGTATACCACACAACACACTATGGGTACCCAGCACCACCACCACAGACACTATCACAGACATTATGGGCACCCACCACCACCACCACAGACACTATCACAGACATTATGGGCACCCACCACCACCACCACAGACACTATCACAGACATTATGGGCACCCACCACCACCACAGACACTATCATAGAGGACATGGGCACCCGTAGTGTAAGCGGAAAATCATCTTGCGTTCTCTTGCCAGCTAGGTTTATTGTTCAGGTTCCAGTATCCACTATCCAGCCAGGTTGGCCAGGTTATTGCATGGCTGAAATACTACTAGGCTCTCTCTCTCTCTCTCTCCCCCTTTCCCTCAGTCCCTCCCCCGCTCCCTCATTCCCTCCCGTTCTCTCCTTTCCACAAGTCGGGAAACGATGCAATTTAAGTTTCACAAGCCTATACATCGTGAGGAGGAAGCCCAAAAACCTTCCGTGAGACCTTTAGGAGGGCCATTCGAGCCGCAAGCGGAGCCTGCACTACCACCGTTGCCCAGGTGGAGCCTGCAGAACAATTGCGGCTCAAGAAACCACCACTCCTGAATGAAGTGTCTGGTGCTGGGAGTCTGGTGCAACGCACAGGGTCCTGGCGGTACTCCTGGTGAGAGCAGGAGTGGACCTGGTGAGACGTAGGAGGGGCCCGGACAGGAGTCAACCCACAGAGCCTAGTCCCTCCACATGCCAGAATTGTACCTCCCAGTTCCGGCAGAGTAGTTCCGGAGTGGATCAAACGGATTGTGTGGCCTGGTCTTTCTGGTAGCTACTGGGACGTAAGTCGGGACTTGATCACCCCGGCTGGGTCATCTGAGTGAGGGGTATGATGTTTGTGAGACCCGAAACCCTGATGACCTTGGGATACATCACTGAGGATACGTCCCAGGTGATGACCTTGGGATACATCACTGAGGATACATCCTAGGTGAATCCAAGCGATGTATTTTCGTTCTTATATAGAACTTTTAAGGCATTGATCATTTTGTCAGGGATACCGTACCATATAATTTAAGAATTTCAAACATTTTGGCTCTGTCCACCGTATCAAAAGCCTTTGAGAAATCAACAAAGACTAGTGCGAGATTGATGTTGCATAGCTGTGATTCCTCAATAATCTTACGTAAGCATAGGATTTGACTCAAAGTGGATCTACCACATCTAAATCCGTTTTGATTAGAGTAGAGGCTCAACGGAGGGGATAAGACGATTAAGGATAGACAATTAAGCCTATAGCTTTCAAGCTGTGATTCTCTGGTTTGGGAATACAGATGCTCCACATATATGATCTATATTCCACCAGAAGCGGACCATATTGTGCTTGATTTATTGGCGATACGGTCACGGTGTGCTTGTGGAAGAAAGATGTAATCGATGAATTATTATCTGATGAATTGAATATGGTGGACCCTGCTGTAAACAAGTGTAAGGCTTTATCATGGTGTCGTCCACAGTAACAGTTTTTGTAGTGTGCCATTTGCAGTGTTAAACACAGCATTAACACCTCTGTAGCGCCCCATATGTGTGCATTATAGGTTCTGTGGTGCAGGCTATTGTCATGTCAGACCTCTGAACAGTGTTCGTGGCAATTAGGTTTGTAGAGGATTGGAGCAATGGCACACCTTATTGGCAATGTGTGGCCCTCAGGTGCCCCTGGCAGCCATAAACTGGGTGTGGCACCTGACACAGTAAGCTGGGTTGTACAACGTGGCCCATGGTGTGATACATTTGATGTATTCTGGTATACTTACTTTTACTTACCTTATCAATCAGTCCATATTGGCTTATAGAGGGTATGTGCATGCATAAAGTGAGTGGCAAAGTGAGTTTAACATTGTTTAACGTTGTTTCATGGGATTTCCTCTGTGTCTGTGAAGCCTTTTGAGCTGCAATGAACAGTGATATCTGCTGGCAAATCCCATTGCCATATATGGGATTTGCTGGCTCTTACATGTTACATCACACTCCACAGGAAAATCAGAGCACTTGTTTGAGCCAGAAAACCCCAGACCACAGAAAATCTACTGAACTAAGGTTCAGGTTTTTTTGGGTGCAATTGCGCTCCGAACACCTAGTGTCATTACATAGCTTGTCCAGCATTGTTTCGATTACTGAACTCGGCCAAGAAGGAACACATTGAGCCACACCAGCTACCTCCATCAAACTGGTATCTAGGGCAAATATATGGTACCATGTTACCCATACTATATTTCCAGTCATGGACATGTCTGGAAGTCACTGGGGATTAGAAAGCTCTTAATTGCTAGGATAGAAATACATCTTACGATGCACTTTTGGGAAAACCTTTCAAATGACACCAGTGCACGTTGGCCACCCATATGGTATTGTACCAACCAATCAAAATCTGATGGAAAGATGGCCGCGGTCTGCAAATGGTCAATTAGTTCCTTCACTTCGGGTCAGTGGAATAGAGGGTATGCGTGTGACTTCATCATCATTCCTGGAAGTTACGCGGGAAAGCCTACTGAGTGGAAAATCTACTTTTCTGGCCTTGATATCCAAACAGAAAAGTCCTATCTGATTGCATTAAACGACGTTAAACGACATTAAACTCACTTTTCCAAGTCACTTTGCCACTTGATTTCCCATTCACTTCATGCATGCGCATACCCTCTATTTGCTTTCTTCCCAGGTTAAATTGGAACATTCTTTTTTCGTTAATTTTTTCCCCCTGATTTTGAAAAGATTCAGATTTCATGCATAAATGTTTTTGAAAGAGTGTTAAAAAAAAACTCTAAGCTGAAGGTTTCACTGTATTCCACAGGTGGGTCTTTGTTGTAAAGAAGGGCTACCAGGAGAAAGAGGAAGCTATTCAGAGCTCCGTCATTACCAAACTCAAGGGTGTTACGCTAACCAACAGCTCCCACTCTGGGCTTCACCTTTGGGCTGCCGAGGACTACGTCATACCCCCAAATGTGAGTGAGAGAGATCATAATGTCTGTGTGTTGTGTTGTGATAAGGCGGCGGCGGTGGGCCGGCGGCTCAGGGGTAGAGTGGTTGGATGGATGGTAACCGCAAGATTGTCAGTTTGAACCCTGTGGGCTCCCCCAGAGTTAGTGTCAAAGTGTCCTTGAGCAAGACTCCGAACCCCTAATTGCTCCTGATGTGCTGGTTGGTGCTTTGCATGGTTTCCACCACCATCGGTGTATGAATGTGTGCGTGAATGGGTGAATGTAATGCACAATCTATTGTATGTAAAGCGCCTTGGATAAAAGGCGCTATACTATATAAATGCACCATTTACAATAAATTACAGAAAAAAGATTAGGCAAAATAATCACACAAATTACATATCAAGATTTCTGGATTTTCATAAACTTTATGAAAAACATAAACCTAAATCCTTTAGTCAAGTAAAACAATTCCCTGCAATCATTCATGACAAATACAGGCAGTATCTAAAGCACAATATAATTTAGAGCAATTATCGACACATTAATCATATCAAATACCAGCTCAGTGGCGTTGTGGTTAGAGTGTCCGGACTGGGAGGTCGGGGTTCGATTCCCGGCCAGGTCATACCAAAAGGACTTTACAAATGGGACCCAGTGCCCTGCTTGTCCCTGCTTGGCATCAAGGGTTGGATTGGAGGTAAGTCCCTGTGACATACTAGCGTCATGTCCAGGGGGTGTACTTGTACATCAAGCTGCCTCACGCTACAGCAACAGGAGATAGGCTCCTGCCCTGTGGGCCTCATAGCTCGGCAAGGCTTACTTACTTAATCATATCAAATATCAGACAGAATTTATGTATCGAACCTCTAAACCAGTACAATTAATTCACCCTTTTGGTTTTCTGTGCAGTCTGATCTCCCAGACTGGATTTCATTAGGAACACAGAGTCACAGACTTAGCATCATGTGTAGGAATGCAACACAGCTGTTGGTCTACACCAGTGGTTCTCAACCAGTGGTCTGGGGACCACCAGTGGTCCTTGAGGGGGTTCCAGGTGGTCCCCATGCAGCTAAATGATGGAGAGTTGGTAACCAAATGGACCTCTAGTCTAGAGATCTTTAACTCTTGAGAGTGTAAAATGTATGCTCTCAAGGGTTATTATTGTTAAACATCTGCATTACTTCTACACAGTAAGTCTACACAATTAGAGAATGTAGAATAATAGTTTTTTTGATCAACGTCTGCCTCTTATCTCTCCTAATGGTAGCAACATCAATACAGCATGGAATTGTGGACAAAATCGTATCCAACAATAACAACAATATTCAAGGTTTTGTGTCTGAGAGGCTAAATGTCATCAAATGGTGGTCTGTGGCTCAAATGCTGATTAAATAATGGACCTTGATACAAAAAGGGTTGAATTTTTTATTATAGTTTTTTCATAAATCAGTGCTATGAACACACTTTACGTCTGTGTGTTGTTTCGAAAATATTGAACCAATGGAAAGTAGTAAAAAAAGTAGTAAAAAAACGCTTTGAACAAAACCTATTAACTCCATTGGACCCTCAAACCGTCTGCTAAAGCAACTAACTCCACCACCTCTCCCCATCTAAAAGTGATTGGATCAGACTTCCTTCGGATACATGGCGAATGCATTTATTCCTTGCATTGTGCCTACACATGTTGCGACTTTCGGTCGCAACATGTGTAGGCACAATGCACTGAAGTTTTTTAATTCCCCCTCTCATGGAAGTAATTGACAATATATAAAGTCACAACACCAACTTTGATGAGGCAGTATTGCTTTGTTTTCAAAATATAAGGTTTTCTTAATTTCCTGAAAAATGTATATTTTTTCATTTCCTGAAAAAATGGAGGAATGAGCATTTTGGAGTTATGAGGTTTCCTCCCGACAGCAGAGATATATATAGTTAGGTGGTTTCTTGCCGACAGCAGAGATATACAACAAGTCATAAAACATGAATGTCTGTATTTTTCTTTGTAGGGGGAACAGGTGTTCTTTATTGTCACAAATTACATCGAGACACCAAATCAAAGACTTGGGTTCTGTGCTGAGGTGAGTATATATGGTAACGTTGCGCCAACAACAAGCAACACCACAGTCTCCTTTATAGTTCTATATGCATATTTAGGTTTTATTAAATGTTTATTTATTATTATTCGCCATGAGTTTCTACCAAGTTAGACACTATATTCCACCAGGTGCTCCACATAAAAGAAAATACAATACGACATGCACACTGTTCTTTAAATAAACACATACATTCAACAATTCTTACTATTAACCCATTTGGACTATGCATACAAATTAATTTCACCCACCTTTTTACTGTGATGTGACAATGAAGATGATTCATTCGGCACTGCCTTCCTGAAATAAAAATATATACTGTAGATAAATATGATTAATTTCAATATGCAAGCTAATTTGTAATCTCAACACATCCGGACACCATGTAATTAGAGCCTACATTACTGACAGTAAAGTAAAACATAAATCAATAAACACAACATTTCCAAACTACATTGTTCTACAATTGAACCATATAATGCTAGCTTTAGTGATATAGATTTGTAACTTATGCAGATGCAGATGCAAAAGATACGTAAAGATGCAAAGCTACAAAGTTTATTTATAGCTTTCACAGCAACTACAAACTTTGGATGCATCTTTGCATCTTCATGTCTTTGGCTTCCATTGACAATGAATGGCAGACTGTAGCTTTGCATATGCCGTTGTGAATGCAGGAAGGATCAACATAAATTATGGAATGTCAGAACAGGTCAGCTCCATATATGGAGATCTAAGGGTTTGAGGTCAGATGTAGAGTTCCTGGCCGGCTCCATATACAGTACAGTATGCAGTCTTCTCCATGTATGGTTATCCAGGGTTAGATGAGGTCAGTGTTGTGATCTTCATATCTGGAGATGGCCATATATGGTGGCGTGATGTCACAAGACGTGACCATATATGGAGGCGTGATGTCACGATGTGTGACCATATATGGAGGCATGATGTCACGGGGCATGACCATAATGGAGGTGTGATGTCATGAGGCGTGACCATATATGGAGCCTACATAAACTACACCACTGAAGTGTATAGTTTAGAATAGTCAGCAGCCCTTATAGGAGTTAGGACTGAAGCCATACACCAAATTCTTTTTTTTTTTTTTTTTTTTTTTTTAAGATATTTTTTTGCGGCTTACGCCTTTTTTATTGATTTTTGAAGGGACAGACAGTAGGCTGACAGGAAACGGGAGAGAGATGGGGGGATGACATGCAGTAAAGGCCGTGTCGGGTCCGGGAGTCGAACCCGCGGCACACTGCGACTGGATTACCAGTCCGGTGCCCAGACCGTTACGCTACGGCCTGGGCCTATACACCAAATTCTTACAGTAACAATAATGATCACACCCAGAGCATTAATCTATCAGTTTGTATGTATGTATGTATGTATGTATGTATGTATGTATGTATGTATGTATGTATTGTATGTACTGTATGTATGTATGTCAATATAAGCCACTAAGCACTAGTCGGCTATTCTCCATCTAAAACCGGGCTATAACTGGTATAAAAGTGAAAGTGTTTTAGCGGCCTAGGCTTAGCTTAGACGTCGATTAGCTTTTATTTAGTTTTTTTTAAACGTCTCCTCTTTTTTAAATGTCTATATATAGACGGTCTATATGTAGCTGTTGAAACGACGCTGTTCATTTTTAGACGTCCATTTAGACGTATTTTAGATGTCTAATAGCCACAAACAAAAATGCTCAGCTCAAACATTTGAGATGATGTCTTGTACCTAGTTTCTCGCCTTTCATTTTCTGTGTGTTACTCGCTGCAGGGTGTTTCGTTTGACATCTGAAAAAAACGCTTTAATAGATTATTTTTGACTACAGATTAGCATTTTCAAGCTGAGTAAATGGTGTCATTGTCCCTCGCAGAGCCCCAAGGTGCCAGATGGACAATGTTTAGAAGATGATGACTGCACGGAGGGTGAAACTGTAATAGCGGGCAACGGTGAGAAGATCTACCAAACTACATCCATATGTATCTGGGAGGAGAACCCTATTAATACATTTAGGCCTGACATCAAAAATATAAAAAAGTATTCTGAAAGAATATATATATAATATATATTCAAAGATTTGTGCCGCATTTTTACGATTTTTCAAAAATAGCAGACCGACGCTATGAGCTTGTAGATCTGCTATTTTTCAATAGCTAAAGTATAACATAATGCTTAGTTAAAACACCAAAAGGGGTTCCCGTCCAGAATTACATGTTATTCACATTTGTAATCATGTTATGTTCAAAGGTATCTTTTGTTTTGGGAATCTGTTAATGTAATGAGTATTACGAATCATGTTCTGTTGTAAGTAAGATAGGCATTTATAAGCTTTTAGCTTCTGCCTTATTCTCGTTGATCATCTTCACGCTTTGTTTTGTTTTTGTAACGGCTTCCATTCATTGTCTGTAAATATTGTATTTGAAACTGAAGGATGATCAAATAAACTAAACTAAACTAAATATAGAGGTAATTTGTTTCATAGTTTGGTTACATTTTCCCAGCTCAATGAACAAATATTTTTCCTTCTTTCTGTCTTTTTATTATTTTTTCTTTCTTTCATATTTTAGCAGAACCTTTCTGTTAAGATCCATACCCAAGAATCTTTCTTTCTCTTTGTCAGGATTAAAGACTGGATTGTGTGTAAACAGCACTGGGACATGTGAGATTCATGGCTGGTGTCCTGTTGAATACAACAGAAGACCAATGTGAGAATTAATCGCCCTGAGTTTCAACTATCTATCAATCAATATATATCTCTGTGAATTCACTCCTTACTATTAGAACTGGCCTAGGCCAAGGCTTTAGGCATTTAAACTGCAGAGATATGTCCCACTGCATTCTCACTACAATCGTTTGCATTGACTGACATACAGTAGTTACATAAGTCTATTTATTACTGCTACTGCATGGTTTTAACACAGTCATTCCTCTCTTTCATTTCCAGAGAGCCCTTATTGTCCGAGGCAGAAAACTTCACCATCTACATCAAGAACTTTGTCCGCTTTCCTAAATTTGAATTCTCCAAGTGAGTGCTTATTAAGTGGCGCTTGACTGCTATAGCTATACGGTTCCACACTTTTAAGAGCAGGGTGTAGAGACATGCTGACCGAAGGGGGTGTAGATATCCTGATGCCTGGTTAGAATAGCTTTGAGACTAGTGCAGGGGGACGTACTATTTATATACCGTAGTATATGGCACTGGCGAGAGAACAGTCATCTGAGATGTCCTTGACAGCAGGCCTTGCCCCGGACAGGTGTCAGATCAGAGGGGGCTATCCTGCTAGCTGGGCTGCTCCCACACTAGAAAACGGTGGTGTTGTTTTTCCAAATTCAACAATAAAAGCGTAGTGACAAACAGAGCCCATGAATAATTCATCTGTCATGTTCTCAAGAGTTATTACGCAGCCATGAGCCCGATGTTTCATTGCCATATGCACAGCCAGCGTAGTGTATAGAGCCAAATGGATTGTTGTATGGAGACTCTGCTCGTTGCTATGTTTAAATCGTGACGTATGCGGTCTGAGAATGTCATAGCTGTGACAGAGAAGTATGCATATGACATTAACCTGTTACTTGAAATGCTCGACACCGCCACGCTTGGAATGTGGCATTATATGAAGCATGATGTTACGTGCTTTGCATGTTGAAAGCCTAAATTGGAAGCGGCCTAATTCCGTGGCGTATTTAACTATTTCGTCTTATAGGTCTAATGTCCTTGACACGTCCGATGACACATACTTGAAGAGATGTTCCTATGACGGAGAGAGCCATCCTTACTGCCCCATCTTCCGTCTGGGAGACCTGGTCAGCAGGACGGGACACGACTTCCAGGACATGGCTGTTAAGGTATTGTATTAATACTCTCAGTTCGGGGCACGGTGGCACAGTTGGTAGTGCTGTTGCCTCACAGCTAGAAGGTCCTGGGTTCGATTCCCGCTGGGGACGCTGTGGGCACTGGCGGCGTGTTCCCTCCTCCGCGTCATCAGTGCCCATACCCGAGGCGGGGGTTGGCGATAGGGCCTTTCTGTGTGGAGTTTGCATGTTCTCCCCGTGTCCCCTAGGGTAGATACCCTCACAAAAACATGCCGTAATCCTGGTCTCTAAAACTACCTCCCCCTGGCCAGCCAGAGGGGAAAGGAACTGGTCGGAATAACGTGTCCCTTCCACGCGCTACGTCCGGCCGGGGAAATTCCCGTCTGTCAGGTGAAAAGAAGCAGCTTGGACTCCTCATGCATAGAAGGAGGCATGAGGTCAGTCCGCTGCCCCCCCAGGTTGGCAGAGGAAGTGTAGCGCCCAGGATTACATTAGATAATTGGCACTGGGTGAAAAGAAAACTGGGTTACAAAATCGTAGGATAAAAAAAATATATATATATACTCTCAGTTCGATTCCCACTCGGGCCTTTCTGTGTGGAGTTTGCATGCTCCCCGTGTCCCCTAGGGTAGGTACCCTCACAAAAAACATGCAGTAATCCTGGTCTCTAAACTGCCTCCCCCTGGCCAGCCGGGGCGCCTGATGGAGGGGAAAGGAACTGGTTGGAATAACGTGTTCCTTCCACGCGCTACGTCCAACCAGGGAAACTCCCCCCTGTCAGGTGTAAAGGAGCAACTTGGACACTCAGGCATTGAGGAAGCATGAGTTCAAGTCCGTTGCTCTCCCCATGTCCCCCATATATGGGGACTAGGTTGGCGGAGGGTGTGTAGAGCCCAGGATCACATTTGATAATTGACACAGGGGTGAAAAATGTGTTACAAAATCGTGGGATAAAGAAATATATAAAAAAAAGAATACTCTCAGTTCAGTCAGATAACTCACCAATAGATTAAACACATATTTATTGTGAAAACGTGCATTTTCCGTCAGTCAGTCAGTCAGTCGCGTCCGTCTGTCCATCCGTCACCGTCAGTTCTCAACAGTCCTGAAAATTAAGGCCCGGCCCTACCTGGTCACCTCATCAAACCCTGTACACTCAAGAAACGCTCCATATTATGGCCAGTACAGAATTAATGCCATATGTTGATCAGACCGCCCCATGCCAAAGCGCCAGCACTCTGCTGTCACCCAGGCAGGTAGGACTAGGACATCATCATTCTTTACCACTGTGTAAAAGGAAAAAAGGACTAAATCATATCTTGAATTTGTATCTACAGTCCCATTGCAAGTTGCTTTACTCTGTCCTCTACCCTGAGCCATCCCACCCTAGCAGAATGACTAGGGGTTAGGTTGGCTGTAGTGAAGTCGGTCAAATAGAGTAGGCAGGTGTCCGTGGAGTGAGATATTCTGAAGCCAGATTTGAATTTGTAGTTTTTCGTTTTCCTTCTATTTAGATACTTTTCAACCTGTTCATATACTAACCTCTCTATGACCTAGAAACAGGGCGGTAGTTACTGCGGTCTAATTTGATTCCTTTTTGACAATGAATGGAGCATTTACGTCATATGTGGACGAGCACATTGGCTATTTCTGTCCTACACAGATGACAATGAATGGAGAATTTACGTCATAATGTGACTGAGCAAATAGACATGTTTACGTCAGGATAATGTATCATGATAATGTGTTCCTCATAGGAATAGACTATGTGACAACCAGGTATAGTCTGGTGACCACCGGAGAGACGGGTGACAGCCGGATTGTAGACGGCACCCCGGGAGCAGTATGGGTTTGGCTCCCCAGCCTGCATCCTCATCCTTTTTGGGAAGCCCAAAAACCTTCGATGAGGCCTTTAGGAGGGCCTTTCGTCTGGGGGTCTGCGTCTCTGAGAAATTTGAACGGAATATTGTCGTGGCCAGTGGCCTTGTTTTGCTCGCTAACGTCTCTCTCTCTCTCTCTCTCTCTCTCTCTCTCTCTCTGTTTCTCTCTCTCTCTCTCTCTCTCTCTCTCTCTCTCTCTGTTTCTCTCTCTCTCTCTCTCTCTCTCTCTCCCCCCCCTTACCCAGGGTGGTTCCGTCGGAATTCTTATCGAGTGGAACTGTGATCTGGACAAGGATTACTCACAGTGTAATCCACAGTATAGTTTTACACGTTTGGACATGAACCTGAACAACTCTGTCACGTCGGGATACAATTTCAGGTATAGATATATTTTCCTATGCTGCGTATGTGTGTATTTTAAGTACACGGATCAGAGTACAGTATTTGATTAACTTGTTTTTTCCATTAATTATTTATTTCCCCCCAGATATGCCAGATACTATAAAGACGAAAATGGTGAAAGCTACCGGACTTTGTATAAAGTGTTTGGGATTCGCTTTGATATAATGATCAATGGAAAGGTAGAGTAGGATAGTGATTTTAACTTTCTTTCGTTACAATCAGTAGAGAAGTTTTGGTGTTGACGTTTAAATCTTTTGCTGTTTTTTTCAGGCTGGGAAATTCAGTATCGTTCCTACAATGATTGCCCTTGGTGCTGGCCTTGCTTTGATGGGAGCAGTGAGTATTGAAATATTCAATTTACTGTATATGTTTGTCCAATAACTCCCAAAGATTTAAGATATCACAAGAATGGGTATTTTTTTTCCTTTTTGTTTATTACTTTTTCAAATTGTACACAGAAACATTAAACGAAAACACAAATAGACCGCGAATGAAACAAAAACAAGACAAGAAGTCAATGGAATGCTTTATAATATAAAGCATTCCATTGACTTCTTGTCTTGTTTTTGTCTATGAGTTGTTCTGTGGTCTGTAAATATGGTTTCTGATCTAAATTGCATTCCTAGCACATCTATCTTATTTGGGTTTTCTTTTAAATCCCTTCTTAACATATATTTTTTATTAAAAGGACTTGCCATAATCTGATTCCATTTAATAACGTTTCTTTTTATATTTTACTTTATATAAAAAAAAACATTTTGGGCGGGAACCCCTTTTGGTGTTTTAAAGCATTATGTTATATACTTTAGCTATTGAAAAATAGCAGATCTACAAGCTCGTAGGTCTGCTATTTTTGACTATCACTGACATAGAAACATGAGGTATTTCAGAAAACTGCCAGGACTGTCCGCCTTTAATGGGTTAAGTCGTGTTTTTATTCTGCTGCTGAATTGATTTAACACTTTCTTTTCAGTTTTATGCAAAGCACTTTGTAACTTTGTGTTGCAAATAAAGTTAATTATCAATTGGGCTCGCAAATAATACAGTAGGGTTTTAAATGTCAACACTCTTCATGTCTCCAGGGAGCCTTTGCGTGTGAAATGATACTGCTCTACATGATGAACACAAGCGCCTTCTACCGAGAGAGGAAATTCGAAGTCATCGATTTCAAGTATGACTCAGTGCCAGTGGTGTTTGAAAAGACATGCGAACAAGATGAAGCCATACAGTAAAATCCTCAGTGTTCATTAAAGATGGAATGCCGTGATCCCCCCCCCCCCCTCCCTAAAACATGATCATCAGGTACTATATGATTATACTAGGAGAAATATTGTTTTTGGCTTGGTCTTCAACCAGCCAAAAGTCTGAAAACGCACCTTTTCAGACTCCATCATTGCCCGTAGCACTTACCCTAGCCCCTTAGATAGCACTTTTTATAGACTTATAGCATGTGATGTAGACAGCACTAGGATTGCATTGTATGTAGTCATAGCACTTTATAGTATATATGTATAGTATAGTATTGTATAGTATATATGTATAGTTTAATTATGTAGAGATTCCACTGTTACGTTCTTAGCTTACGCATGTTTCATGAAAACTTTTTATGTATGTGATGTAATTGCCATGCTTTTTTGTTCTTGCTTAATGTAAGTCGCTCTGGATTAAGAGCGTCTGCTAAATGCTTAAATTGTAATTGTAAATTGTAAAAGAAAAAGTGTACAGAAAGTGTTCCACCTGAACTGAAGCCGCACCCACAGCTGTTGTATGATAAAGGGAGAGGGGTTAGGGGAGGAGATGATATTGTGATGTCACTATATCGCTGTCATTTCGATTGGGCCTTTTGTCTTTCAGCTTTCAGGAAGAAACCAAAAATACACAGGGAAGACATATTTCAATATCCTAAACACACGTGGGGGTCTATTAAGAGTAATGTTAACTCCATAGACAAAAAAATCGCGGCGCTCCATCTTTATCAATTAAAAAAAAAGAAAGAGAATGTACCCAAAATGGACCCCATTGCATTTTGTACACGCTCAGAGTCGAATTGACACGTTGTGTTGCTTTTCTGTAAACCTGAAAGGATGTACTTTGACAGGAAAGAGATGGACCGGGCTAACTCGAAGCACAAGGCGGGCCACCGAAACAAAAAGTCCAGGAAACAGGTGGAGGACCCCAACTCGCTGAAGGACGGGGCAGCCCACGACGCGTCTCCCTCTTCGGACACCGAGCCAGAGAGACAGCCCACTATTCCTCGCAACACCGGACAGCGATACTCCGCCATTATCACGCAACCTGGCGGAGGAGGAGAGGCCAAACAGCAGCATCTCACTTTTGCGCCAAACACTTAGCAGCTCGATGGACAACCGAACCGCGGTGGTCTCTATACTGTGTGTGTGTACAGTGTTAATGTATAGGCACTATTAGGCAGTGGTGGAAAGTAACTAAGTACTGTACTTAAGTACAATCTTTGAGGTATTTGTACTTTTACTTACCACATTTTCGATTTCCAATACTTTTACTTCTACTCCACTACATCTCAGAGGCGAATATTGTACTTTTACTCCCCTACATTAATTTGACAGCTTCAGTTATTTCGTAGATTTGGATTATTATTTCCAAGGCATACATTGCCCACTTCAGCCCTATAAACATTTTGGCCATTTTAAAATAGCTGATCTACAAGCTCACAATGCGTCGCGATGTGACGCATTGTGAGCTTGTAGATCGGCTATTTTCAAAATATTTGTTATACATTTGAAAACCTGAAATGAGACATTCTGCATAATGAATACTTTCTACTTTTGGTACTTTAAGTACATTTTGATAGCAATACTTTCGTACTTTTACTTGAGTACATTTTGAATTCCGGACTTTTACTTGTAACGGAGTAGTTTTACATACTTGTATTGATACTTGTACAAAATGTGAGTACTTTTTCCACCACTGGTATTGGGGTGTGGTATGATGAACAAGAAACTGTGATTTTTTTCCACCTCTCTTCGATCAGCACATCTGCTCCATATTGCATTTATTATAAATGGAGTAATGCATGTTATGATTTAAGGTATCTTAGCCAGAGGGACAAGTAGGTTACTGTAATATCCTGCTGTATGCTCCTTCAAACCTTAACCAGGAACCCAGTGCAGCCAGATATACTACTGTAGGATGGACGTTTTTTTGTTTTTGTTTGGTTTCTTTTGGTCAGGCAATTGCAATTAATTGGTTTCCACTTTCTAAGGCTAATCTAATGTGCCATAATGTGTTATAAGGTGTCAAAACCTTTTCCAAGTACCTTAAATGTATAGGCTTATGATCTATGATGAAATGGAAAAATGTCTATAACATTGTTTTTAAAGTGATGATTTGGGAGACATTTATGTGGGTCCAAAGAGAGACATGGTGAAAACCTGAACACTGTGTGAAAGGACATCTCGACTGAGCCGTTGTGAAAGGGATAAGTACTTTATATCTGTTAAAAAAAGCATGCTTCATGCACTATGTTGTATCGGCTGGGATAGTTTTTATTAGTATTAGTTTTGTTTTGCTGAAGCTGTGTTGTGGCTATTAAGAACACACAGCATTGAATGAGTGAATTATTATTTATTATAACTTATTAATAAGGGCCTACATAGCATGCTGTGTACGTTTATAGATTTGTGTTCCGATATATTGATGAGTGCAATAATTTGAAATACCCTTCCTCTTTGTTGCTCCTGTTCATATTTATTGAACGGCCTATTTGTTGCCATGTCGTGTGTTTTATCCTATTGACCACATGGTCTTATATGTATCATTGAACAGGTGTTATGGCAATATTTATTTCAAAAGTCCAATAAGATTTCTTAACCATAGTGCAGGATCGAGGGACATCATCTGACATTTATTTGTGTGTACAGTAATTCTTTACATTCAGAGCTATAATTTACATACGGTAGAATATTTTAAAAAAAATATTTTATTGTCCTATAGTCCTGGCCACTATTAACCCCAAATAGCCACTGGAATTCTGTGTGTAGTTCCTTGAAGTCAATATTGTTCAATAAAGGGGTGTTTTTGGGTGTGGGCATGATTCTATCAAGGTATTTTCACCTGGTTCAATAGTCTAAAACGTCTGGGTTTCCGAGGCTAATAGTCTGGTAACGTTCACTGTTAAATAATATAGGCCTGTTCAATGTTTTAGAAGATTTGCCCACTCTTCCCCCTCAAAAAGAAAGCCTACTCTTCTGGGTGCCCACATTTCCCTACTAGTGCCCAGGTTCCTGGTGCCCACATTTCTCAAAAATATAGTGGCCAGTTTTCCCTAGTGCCCAGCTTTGCTGTATTCCTCTCACCTAATTGGTTGAAGTTGGCAACCCACATGAAAATGTATTTTGTGTGGGAGTGGGAGATATGGGGAGACCTCCGTTACTGAACAAATACACTAATAGCAATGATTACTATCAGAATATAGAAATTTACAATCCTTGGTGGTAATTTAACAGATACATTTGTGTACTTTGGAGTTAAACTGATTACAAGGACATTCAAATTGTCCCGTGCAGAACAAGGGCATCTCCGGAATACCTAATATAGAATAATAAAAGGTGAGCACAAACGAGACTGGTTATAAGTAGAGGCAATGCTGTTGTGAAAGTGATGAATATCACTGTGTTGTATTATCTGCTGCAGCTGTGTTGCAGGGGTGGGCAAAAACATGGATTCAGAGATATATAGTGATTTTTAATGCCACGAATATCAAATGGTCAAGTTCAGAATCCTTTTTTTTCCTCTCGTATTTGTATTTATTTCTTCATGCCAGAAAGACTGACTGACGTTATCTGGCACCATTGAAGTGTATGCTTGAACTTTTCATGGTCTATACCGTTAAGAATTGTTTTAAAATGTTCTAGCATAAAGCAAAGAAAAATCGCAATAAATCACTATCGACTCACAATATAATTAAGAATCGCAATATAAATGGAATCGGCACCCTAGGTATTGATATCGTATGGAATCGGGAGGTAAGTGAATCGTCCCACCCCTACTGTGTTGTGGCTATTATAACACACAGCATTGAATGAATGTAATGCCTTCTAAATCCTGAAAAACGCATCTTTCTGTCAATCGTTCTCAAAACATTTTCATGTCAAGGACTCCCAAAAATATATGTAATTGGCCACCGACCCCTATCTGAAAATATGTTGTTCCAGGGACCTCCCCAGAAGCAAATATTTGAGTTAAAAACGTTACGCTCTGACAATATATATATTCAAAGATTTGTGCCACATTTTCACGAAAATAAGCAGATCTACAAGCTTGTAGTGCGGCACTCGGTGCTGCACTATGAGCTTGTAGTAATAGCTACGGGGGTTCCCGTCCAGAATGGGTTAAGAGCCAACAAATCCTACTTTGTAGATGTTTATGCATAATATTATATTATATGTTCTTATAAAATGACGCAGGGAGCGAAATAATTCGAAATACCCTTACTCTTTGTTGTTCCCGTTGATATTTATTGAATGGTCTTTTTGTTAGTGTATAACAGTCATGTACGTTTTATCCTATCGACAACTGGCTATAGAAAAACATCACTAGTATGTCAAAAGGTCTTATGGCAGTATTTATTTCAAAAGATCCAATGAGATTTCTTAACCACCATAGTACTTTAAAATAAAAAAAGATTTGAACACAAAATCAATTATGCAGTCGATTTGATCCGTTTGGCTACAACCTAAGTTACCTACATTGCTGCGGCTTGTAACCAGCTATGGGTGTCGTTAACAAAGACCAACAGTTAAACTCTAAATAAATTAACACTCGCTGCAAAGTTTAGTGCAGGAGGGATGTCGGAAACATTTTCCTTTTTGTGTACAGTAAATCTTTACATTTTTGTCCACTATATATAGACTTCATATAATAGATTTAAAAAATGTCATTAATTGCCTATCTACAGTACAAATAGTATTAAGGATACGGAGTAAATCTAGTAAGAGAGTGGCGACACTAGCGCCACATTGTAACGATGGAATGCGGACGTGCTCATTCTATCTCAATGGGATAGTTCCAGCCATTCGGAGGAATGTTTGGAACTATAGCCCATAGGCAATGGGATAGTTCCAGCCATTAGGAGCAATGTTTGGAACTATAGCCCACAGGCACCACCCCGCTTTGTGGCGAGATCAAAGCGTTGTCGCTACTGTCCTACTCTACACTCCGTAAGACAACGCATCCGTTTCACCGTGGCACATCATCATTAGTACACGTGCACCATTCCGTAGAGGAAAGTCCAGAACAGGACGTAGGTGAAGAGACCGCCCACGAGGCCGCCGGTGAACAGCAGCCGGCGGGACTTGAAGCACTTGTTCCAGCGGCGGCCCGCCTTCAGGATGAGCAGCAGGGAGAGGAGGAAGGAGGCGACGAGGTAAAAGACGAAGCCATAGAGTCCGGTCAGGCCCAGGATGCCCGCCGTGGCCCCCGACAGGGCGGACACCGAGGTGCGGCAGTAGTCCAGCACGGCCGCGTTGCCCCGCACCGCGATCTCACTGATGAACTGGGGCCCCTCGCGCTTGGCTACGATGGCCGCCATGTTTGACGACGTCGGTCGAAAGTCCCCGTCTCTCTCTCTCTCTCGTCAATTTCCGGAGGGAAGCTGTCGCTGCTGGAAAAAGAAAAAAAAGCAAAATCCCACATCGGTTCAATGTAAAAAAAGACTGGGAATACACGTCCAAGACCTTAAACTTAAGTTTAATGACAATATTCCCGACTTATGCACCGGATGCGGTGTTGTGAAGGTAGAGAGGTACATTGTTCCTGCACTGTCTATGTCCAAATTGGAGGAGTTTTGGAGGGATGTTACACAGGAAATACAGGAGGAGCTTTTAATATTAAAATGATTTCAAAGTCGTGCGGTTTGTCACACAAGTTACCGCAGTGACATTTTGTTCTCCGCATTTGACCCAAATCTTGGAGCGGTGAGCGGCAGCCAAGTAACGGTGAGCTGCAGCCGTGCCGCGCTCGGGAATCATTCGATTCCCCCCCAATCTAACCCATTGATGCAGAGTGCCAAGCAGGGAGGCATTGGGTCCCATTTTTACAGTCTTTGGTATGACCCGATCGAACCACCGACCTCCCAGTTACAGGGCGGACACACTAACCACAAGGCCACTGTCTGTCTGGCCAGTGACTATTTCTGCTCTGCCTCTATCCAGATGGACACACTATAAAGCACACGAACGAACATTTACAAATGTTTAAAAAATATGTGTACAAGTTAAAAGAGTAATATAGCAAGCATTAACCTGGAAGAAGCCACGGACTATTTCTACAGCAACGTTACAGCATCAGGCTTTGCAGACAAGCACTGTGAGTGAGTGACCGACAACACACTATGTACAGTACAGCTAATTAGCCACGTTAGTAAATAGTAACATATATAGTACATATATTTGTACGCCTCTAAATGTTATTGATTGATTGATTTATTAACAGTTTGCAGAATTACAGTACATTTCAAGTATTACTCAATATAAAAAACTGTTAACTGCGAATGGACACGATAAAGCATTACACTTGTTTTATGATTAATTGAAAATGGTGGGCCCTGTGTAATGGTAAGTGTAATGCTTTATTGGGTCGTCCACTCACTGTTTTTGTATTGTGCTTGAAATGTACTGTAATTCTGCAAACTGTTAAATACTTAAATCAATCAATCAACATCTTTGATATACGTCTATTCTCTACATATAGGCAGCTGTGTGTGTCGTTAGCTTTATTGCTATATAGCTATAGCTAACATCTTCTCACCTGCAGCGCCCACAATGATGTGCTGTCAGTGACTGTGTGTGTGTGTGTGGTGTGCGCGTTCAGCTTCACTCCTCCTCACGAGCACGACTGTCGACGTTCAGCAACCAACTAACAGGCGACGCCGATATGTTTGTGTCTGTCTGCTTTGGGAATGTAATAAATGATATCACAATAAAACAACGGTCATTCTGAGATGCTCCACATCAGATGCGGTTCAGTTCCAAGTCGGCCATGTTGTTTTCCAAAGGCATTGTGGGTAGAAAGAAAATAACATTAATGGACGGACAACGTCATCTCGCTTACGTGACGTCATCATGATACAGGGAGACGTTATAAAAGTGTATCCTTTTCTGTTCTGCTATGATGATGAATGACGACCAAATAATGCCACTATAGTGTAGCTTTTATAAAATAGCTTTAAAAATATAATATTGGACATTTCGTCAAACGTAAAACTGTGGCCGTTGCTGTTACTGTTTGTGGGAATTTAAGACAAGTGGGTCCAATGTACCACAAACCAGGAAGACATAATACATGTAAACTGAGTCCAACTATAACCATGTCAAAGTATGTGCTGGGCTTAGATGTAGGAACCACCTCCATAAAGGCTGTTCTGGTAGAACATGGATCTAAGCGTGTGGTCGCGCAGCACTCCGTGGAAACAAGCTCTGATATCGCCGATTGTAAAGAACTGCGGGTAAGCTTTAAGTCAAGTGTAAAGTTTAACCATGTGATATCTATATGCACCTGCATGCACCACATTTGTCAGAATAGATAAATACATCTACGAGAGTCTAAATCTTAGGCTACGCCACCACAATGTCTGACGACTTGATCGTACTTTATTGTAGTGAGCACCGTACCAATCTTTTCTACAGTCTATGGTACCAATGCATGTGTTGTGTTGTGTTGTGTTGTCTGTCATGATACTATCCTCCAGGCTAAAGAGCAGGATACTGGCCAGATCATAAGAACCCTGAACGAATGCATCTCTTTCCTGCCGAGGGACAAGCGGCAGAATGTCGTCGGGATCGGAGTGTCTGGACAAATGCACGGCGTTTTGTTTTGGAAGGCAAAAAGCGGTAAGAAATAAAAAGAGAATGAATGCCATAATAAATGTCACTGCTTTGTTTATTTATGTTCTCTCAGACTCTCACTGACTGGCTGACTGGCTCTCGTCTCCTGATGCTGTCTCTCTGTGCCTTTTCTGACTGTCAGTGTGTGGTGTGTTAGTTCCCCCTGCTGGACGCTCTCAAGAGTTGCACTCAGGAGTTTTACTACATCAGGGGTCTGCAACCTTTTTCACATGAAGAAAGTTCATGTGAAAAGAATGTTTTCATTTTTGTGATAGTCAGTCTGTGCCATAATATAATTATGACACCATTTCAAACTTAAATATTCCCAGCTGATTTATTTTGATTGTCCATAGAGGCATAGAGGATACACATAACAACCTTAGAAATGCTTTCTTTCACATGATCAGGATGTAATGATCATTAAACTGAGCGCAATAATAACCCACCTATATCTCCTAGCCTGGCTAAAGTCAGACTCAATTTACAATTTAGGCATTTAGCAGACGCTCGTAATCCAGAGCGACTGACAATAAGCACAGGGCTTTAAATTCTCAGTCCAGGGGACTGATTTCATTCCTGAGGATTTCATAGCGGTCATTTAATGAGATCAGTGCAGATTTACAAAAAAATCATGTTCAGTCTTGGGATTTCTTTTGTTGCTTTAATCCCTGAATAAGCAAGAACAGAAGGCATGGCAAATGCAATACATCACATACATAAAGAGTAGTTATCATGAAACATGTGTAAGAACGTAACAGTGGAATGTCTATATAATGAAACTATACAAATAATCTATACTATACTATACTATACATATTTACTATAAAGTGCTATGACTACATAAAATGCAATTCTATTGCTGTCTGCGTAACATGATATAAGTCTGTATAAAATGCTATCTAAGTCTACAAAAAGTGCTATCTAAGGACGGAGCTAGGGTAAGTGCTACGGGCCATGATGGAGTCTGAACTCTGAACAGGTGGGTTTTCAGACTACGGCGGAAGATGTCACACTGTCCAACGGCTGATTCGCGTCTGGCTTATTACCCAGGCTACCTATCTCCGAGAATCCCTACCCCAGTCATGAGTTAGGAGTTTGAATGAATGTAGAACTATGTGCCGAATGTGGTTTTGTAGATGTGAGTGTACTTAATTTAACTGTTAATATTTAACTGTCTCTGTCTCAATATACAATTTAGGCATCACATACATAAAGAGTAATATTCAAGAAATGTGCGTAAGCTAGGAACGTGACAGTGGAATCTCTATATCATGAAACTATACATATAAACTATACATATACTATACTATACTTATATACTATAAAGTGCTATGACATGACTATGATACAATGCAATTCTAGTGGTGTCTACATCGCATGCTATAAGTCTGTATAATATCATATGCTATCTAAGTCTACAATAAGTGACTACGGCATAAGTGTCTCACACTTATGCCAGTGTGCCAGACGTGATCACCCTTCCCAGGCTGTGCCAATGTTGGCACCCGTGCCTAAGGTTGCCTACCCCATTACTACAGTGTGATAATTACACTACTAACTAAGCACATTTTTTACTTTAACTTCACTGTACAATTTTGAGGTATGTGTACTTTACTTGAGTGATTCCAATTCCCAATATACTTGTCCCTTTTCCACCACTTGGTAATCGTCATCGTTCTTTGTTCTTCCTAGCCTGTGACTGGTCCACTGGAGATTTCTTCACTTCCAAAGACTCCAGTCAGCTGATCACCTGGCAGGACGGGCGCTGCGGCACTGACTTCCTGTCCTCTCTTCCCACGCCACGCTCGCACCTCAGCGTGGCCACGGGGTTTGGCTGTGCCACTATCTTCTGGTACATGAAACACAGGTCAGTCTACTAATCACACCGCGGCGTGGCCACAGAGTTTGGCTGTGCCACTATCCTCTGGTACATGAAAACACAGGTCAGTCTACTAATCACACCACGGCGTGGCCACAGGGTTTGGCTGTGCCACTATCCTCTGGTACATGAAAACACAGGTCAGTCTACTAATCACACCACGGCGTGGCCACAGGGTTTGGCTGTGCCACTATCCTCTGGTACATGAAACACAGGTCAGTCTACTAATCACACCTCAGCGTGGCCACAGGGTTTGGCTGTGCCACTATCCTCTGGTACATGAAAACACAGGTCAGTCTACTAATCACACCACGGCGTGGCCACAGAGTTTGGCTGTGCCACTATCCTCTGGTACATGAAACAGGTCACTCATTTTCACCCCATTTCAGTTTCAATTTGATTACTTAGTGGTCGTTTTAATACCAGTAAGACGCCCTGAGGAGTTCATGTGCACACATCAGCCTGGGTGACGGCAGACGGAAGACTGCTGGGCGAGCACTGGCAGTTTGGCATGGGGGGAGGGGGGGGTGTCAGATCAACATATGGAATGAATTCTGTACTGGCCGTATATGGAGCGTGTCTTGAGTGTACAGGGTATGATGAGGTCAGATCAGCATATGGAATGTCAGAACATACAGGAAGGACGGGTGGGGAAGGGTCAACATACTGTATGGAATGTCAGAACAGGTCAGCTCCACGTATCTAAGGGTTTGAGGTCAGATGTAGGGTTGCTGGCCCGGGAATGAATTCTGTACTGGCCATATATGGAGCGTGTCTTGAGTTTACAGGGCTTGATGAGGTCAGACCAACAAGAGTTGCTGGCCGGCTCCATATATTATGCACTCCCTCACCAGGTTGGCGGAGGGAGTGTAGAGTCCAGGATCACATTAGCTGATTGACACTGGGTGAAAAGAATGGGTTACAACATCGTGGGATAAGAATGAGTAAATTAGTAAAAAAAAAAGACCACCTCAGGTGCAAACATGTTGGTTCTGTATTAAATAAAGGCTGTTCCCTCTTTTAACCTCGAGAGCCCAGATCTCCCCTTTTTTTTTTTTTTTAACCCATTCTCTCGTAGCGTGCCACTCGGTGGCGCGCTACGAGCTTGTAGGTCTGCTATTTTTCAATAGCTAAAGCATAACATAATGCTATAACACCAAAAGGGGTTCCCGCCCCCAAAATGGGTTCGTGCATGCGCACACGTGTATACTTTCTTTCTTTTTTTCAGGGAATTCACTGGTATAGACATAATCTGTAACCAATCCATTCTTGGGAAAATCTAAAAAAAATGTGTTCTCTGACCTGACTTGACCGCATGCAGAGCAGAGTTCCTGGCAGACTTCACGGTAGCGGGGACCATCCAGGACTACGTGGTGTCCATGCTCTGTGGTCTGGAGACCTGTGTGATGACCGCCCAGAACGCAGCAAGCTGGGGATACTTCAACACCGCCACTAGCCAGTGGAACGTGGACATGTAAGCATTGGTCGAAGATCGTGTTATCCACACTTTTCCTGGGCTGTGTGTGCTCCGGTTCCTGTCGATTTGATCCAATGAAAGCCAATTAAACCGGTCAGATGACCAATGATATCCAATGAAATCTACTGGAACTGGAGCATGCACACAGCCCAGGAAAAGTGTGGATAGGGTGGGGGGGGGGGGGGGGGGGGAAACCACGGCGCTCCCATCTTTAATGTCTTGCTGTATATATCACGTGCTGTTTGCATTTCCCGACTAATAAAGTATTAATAAAATAGAAAACTATAGCGATATTGGAATTGCTTTTGTGCATGTCCTGGCTGTACTATAAAGTACTTTTGTGTGTACTACTTACTGAACTACATCCTATAATTCACACTTACTTGTATACTTGCTGTGTCTGTATGCTGCACGTCAACTAAAAGCATCTGTGTGTGTGTGTGTGTGTGTGTGTGTGCGCGCGCGTGCGCGTGTGTGCGTTTGTGTGTGTGTGTGTGTGTGTGTGCGTGCGCATGTGCATTGCGTGCGTTGCGTGCGTGCCATATAGTTTGAAGGGCGCCGGCTTCCCGGTGCACCTGCTCCCTCAGTGTGTGGCGTCCGGCTGCCTGGCAGGAGGGACGTGCAGGGACTGGCATGGCGTCCCCGCGCACACGCCGGTGGGCGCGGCCCTGGGAGACCTCCAGTGCTTTGTGTACTCCTGCATGACCGCCCCGACGGACGCGGGTGAACATCATTCAACCCATTCTGACCTGAGATCAGATTCTAAAAATGTCTTCTACACATCCTGACAGTTTTCCATTCTGACCTGAGATCAGAATCAGATTCTAAAAATGTCTTCTACGTCAGTCGCTTTCAAAAATAGCAGACCTACAAGCTCGTAGTGCGCCACTCGGTGGCGCGCTATGAGCTTGTAGATCTGCTATTTTTAAATAGCTAAAGCACGACATGATGCTAACACCAAAATGGGTTCCCGTCCCAAAATGGGATAATATTACACTCCGAGAGCTTAGCTATAGCAGTGGTGTAAAGCTGATGTGTCAGTCGTTCTTCGATTTTTGAAAAATAGCAGACCTACAAGCTCGTAGCGCGCCACTCGGTGACGCGCTATGAGCTTGTAGATCTGCTATTTTTCAATAGCTAAAGCATAACATAGTGCTAACACCAAAAGGGGTTCCCGCCCCAAAATGGGTTGATTGGCACAGGGGGAGGGTCATCGTCACTGGCACACTGGCATAATAAGTGTGAGACGGAGATGTTTTTTTTTTTGTCTTTAAAAAAATAAATATTCCAAGAAAGTTATCTTCAAATTACATCCTGAACATAATTGTAACATTCATTCAAGCGCCTAACTCCTAGAATCCCTCCCCATTCTAGGAGATAGGTGGGTTATCACTTGAGTTTAATGCTCCTTACACTTTTTTCTTTTGCCATCTGGACAAAGATACAGAACCTTGCCATGGAAAAAGGTCCGTTTTAGTCGGAGTTTTGTGCCCTCAGCCATCGCGGCATTAAACAAACTGCCCCTATGGTTCTGTATACAGTGGGGAGTCTGGGGACCTCATGCTTTTGTATTGTCTTGGTGTTATGTGCTATATTATGTTGTTTTTTGATGTGGGTGTTTGAACAGACTGTGAAGACAAATATCCTTCGGGAGAATAAAGATTATTTGCATTGATCATAAGATCTTCCCCAGGAATTCCTATCAATATATACATTTTCTTATCCCTCTTGTAATTTCCTAGTTCTCAACATAAGCACCTCAGCACAGCTGACCTACGCAATGCCGGCTGGTTTCAACCCCCCAGACGTTCCTCAGCCCCTGTCGTCCATCTCTCACGTGCCCTACTTTGACGGCTCCTACTTGGCCGTGGCAGCGTCACTCAATGGAGGAAACGTCATGGCCACTTTTGTGGGAATGCTCGGCGCATGGATGAACGAGCTCGGTAGGACATTTTCACCTATATATATATTAATGTTCTTATGTTCTGAAAATGTTAAGCTGCGTTCAGACCTGAATATATATATATTCGCCTCGGTTCGCCCCCGTTTGTGCCGCGCCAGGTCGCGACTGTATGTAACCGCGCCGCTCTAACCATCCAAGTCTGAATGCAGCTTTAGAGAACATTTATATTTATAACTTTATATACCCATTTCACATGTTTGTACACCAGGGATGCACGATAATTATCTGCCCTGATACTTATCGGCATTATCACATCATCCCGATAAATCTGATTATATTAGGGATGTGTAAATGTGTCCAAAATCGATTTGTATAATTAAATATTAACGATTCATCGATTCATTGTTTTGGCTTAGGTACCAAGCTCATAGCTCAAGCTTATAGGTCTGCTATTTTTGAAAAATCAAAGAACGACTGACATAGAAACATAGCTTTTTCAGAAAACTGTCAGGATGTAGAAGACACTTTTAGAATCTGATCTCCAGGTCAAAATGGGTTAAACATGTTATAATTTAGCTATTGCAGATCTACAAGATCTACAAGCTTGTAGATCTACAAGCTCAGATCTACAAGCTCATAGCGCGCCACCGAGTGGCGCGCTACGAGCTTGTAGGTCTGCTATTTTTGAAAAAATCGTAAAAATGTGGCACAAATCTTTGAATATATATTCTTTCAAAGTGAATGTTTTTAACTCGGGCCTATAAATGTGCTAATAATATACACTGTTCTGCTATTTCTCCCCCCAAAGGAGTGGAGATGGGCGATTCTTCAGGTCTGTACGAGAAGCTGATCCGCCGCGCTCTGAGCCAAGAGAACACCGACCTGAAGGTGAGGCCCACCCTCCTCGGAGAGCGGCACGAGCCGCGCGTGCTGGGCGCCGTGCTGGACATCTCCGCCGCCAACCTGTCCCTGGGCCACGTGGCCCGGGCGCTGTGCCGCGGCGTCCTGGACAACCTCGCCTCCATGGTGCCCGCGGGCTCGCTGCGGCGGGCCGGCGTGAGGAGGGTGGTCGGGACGGGCAGCGCCCTCTGTCGCAACGAGGCGCTGAGGCAGGAGGCGGAGAGGGCGTTCTCCTCCCCTCAGCACGCGGTGGAGTACAGCGAACACGTGGACTCGGCGGCGGGCGTGGCCATGGTGTTCTGTGACAGAGTTTGACCGACGTTGTGTCTGTCGTTGCTGTCGGATTCAGGGGGTCACTCGTCGTCGACCATGCTGGCTTGTTGTTTTTTTTTTGTCGAAATGCTCTTTTTTTTCTGCCCACGGACATGGAAAACGAGCGGACAATAATATTAGCAGAAAAGCATGAAGAGATGAGGTATAGCCCTGAATGACCATAACGGGTCTGTGAGTTAACACAATCCAACGCCATTTTTTCGAGATATCTCGAGAAAAGCTGTTATTACCATCTTGGCCATTCACGAGATCACGAAGATTTGATTAAGGAGCATCAATCCAGCTTTAAAAATAATACTTTACCTTATTTTAGCTTCCGTCGCTATAGCCTCCATAGGCCTCCCATGGTAGAAACAGCCTATATCCCAATCATCTGTGCACGTGCGCAGTGTTTAACCCATTCTGACCTGAGATCAGATTCATACGAGGTTTCCACTGGACACACACTGGTCTGACGAACCCATTCTGACCTGAGATCAGATTCTAAAAATGTCAGTCGTTCTTCGATTTTTTTCAAAAATAGCAGACCTACAAGCTCGTATCGCGCCACTCGGTGGCGCGATATGAGCTTGTAGATCTGCTATTTTTCAATAGCTGAAGCATAACATGATGCCGACACCAAAATGGGTGCCCGGTCAGAATGGGTTAAAGCATTAGTGTTTAAAGTGCTCAGAATGGGATAAAGTACGATGTTGGGAGCTTATTAAACATTAATTAGAGGTCGCGATAACCATAATAATCTCTTCCGGGTCGGCCCACGGATATCGCTTCTTCTTCTCTGCTTATTATGTCGCGCGTTTCACTGGCACTGGCCTTACGCTATACCGCCTATGGTAACGGGGAGGGAATGTATGAGCTGGTCGTTGAAAATAAAACGTTTGAGAACCACTAGTACTAGTTGGACTAATATGCCATAGTGTGCCATAGTAGTAAATCAGTGTCATACATATTCTGAAGGAAACCTTGGAGACTGGCATTCAGTAAGTGGGTGTTATGGTCAAAATAAGGACATTATAATGCTGTGTAAAACAGAAAGGACAGGTCTTTGCCACGGACACATCTGTCCTTCCATGTACGGACATATTGAACCCCTCATCGGTGTTGGAAAACCTCAGCTCCAAAACAGTTTTTAAAAAAAGAACCCGTCATTATTATTTAGCCACAACACAAGCTCTTGTTAATCCCTTTCATTGGTTAAATATTTATTGCGAACGCAGTGAGCCACTTACTATGACAGCAAGGGCTGAATGTCTGTGTGTGTGTCTGTGTGTCTGTCTGTCCCGCTGTTACACCACCCGCCCGCCACCAGAGGGCGCAGCTGTAGCACACACACACACACACAGGGCGCAGCTGTAGCACACACACACACACACACACACACACACACAACCACACACACACGAGCTGCGTTCGCTTCCCGCGTTTGCGCGTCTTACTTGTATTAAAAAAAAATATATATATACATTTAACCACCAAATGACAATATAATAACATTAATTTTAAGAGCTTGCGAGCCGTGACGTGACGTGTTCTGAGCTTGTAGATCGGCAACTTTTGCTAATTTTGTGTGACACTGTAGTGTACAGTATGGCAAATTATGACATTCATTTAAAAATAAGAAAAACGTAACATTTTGAAATATTGGAGATACATGGTTTCTGCCAGACGGCAACGATATGAACGAGATGAATATACGTTTTGGAGAAAGAAAAAACTAAACAAAGTACTGCATTTTGCAAATGCCAATAACTTCAACATTCCAATTACATTTTCTTGTAATGTTCAGTCATAATTTGACTTGGATAAATGAATGTTATATTTACATTTTAATGTATTAATTAGGGCAGTGTGATAAAGTATGAGCTGACCTTTGTATGTGTTGTGGAATAATGGCTGGGCCATCACTGAAACGCCTCCAAAGCTAATCTGGCTAGTGCCTTTTTATTCATTTGATTTATGTCCTGTAATGTACACGGTCAAATCACGAGTGTACGTTTAATGCTGAGAGTGTAAAATGGATTGGGTTGGGGTGCCTGGTGCGTTGGCGGCGCAGACAGAGGCAAGAACATGAGTTTGAATCGGACTCTCTTCATGTCTCCCTTCTCTTTGCCCTCGAGCAAAATCTGCCAATTAAAATATGGTAAAAACAATAAAATGTATCACCGTACGTACGTAGCTCATATATATATATAAACATGAATTATATATTGTTACATTTAATTGCATTCTTTTGTTCATTCATTATCTCAATCTTGTAGGTTTTGTAAGGAATTCATTCTCAAGTTGAGTAGAATTACATATTTATTTCATTGTGCATTCTCGACCCCATTGATTCTGTTCAAATACAAGCAGAAGCATATTCTCTGCAGCTGATATTATGAACCCGTACAGGCTGACACTTTGTGACCACATGCTCAGTCACAGGGACGCAGACGCAGTATACACGCCGCTGAGAGCTCAATACGCAGAAAGCCACGAAGAGAGAGAGAGAGAGAGAGGCAAAGCACACAGGAAGCTCTGCACAATAATTCTGATACAAAAAGGAGAGACAGGAAAACCTTTGACTGCATTGTGTTCAAAACAGTAAGTAGTTACTTTTGATTTACTTAAAGAATGGTCTTTTTTATGATCTCACACTATTATAAATACAATGCACTTGACTGTGTTGTAGAGACTGGAATGTATGATTGAACATTGCATACTTTATTGTAAGGTTTCGAGTCTTTGCAGGGGCACTAAGCGGAGAATAAAGGAACTGAATAGTCAGGGTACCAAGTATCTTTCAGTGCTATCTCTGTTGCATGTAATAGTCTGTTGGTGTATATTCGCAAGGAGCCAAGACACAATCTATGTGTACAGGGGCTGAGGGTTTCTTTGCTACACCACACCCCCCAAGTCTTTTATTGAAGAGGGGGGATGCTTCCTCTGCATAACTAGTATCTTTAGACTAAAATACACATTTTTATTCTGTGCATTTGGAAACGAGGGACAAAGCCATAGGACGTGTCATGCACATTCGTTATGGACTCATGGCATCATAATTAAAATGTAGAGACCGGAAGTATTTATAGATACGTGACATGTATGCTTATCATCTTTGTTTTTTACGCCTTATTGCGCTATAGCCGTATAACGGTCATTGTTGCTGTCTCAGCCCGACCAAAGAGTCAATACATCAATGGTCACGGCAGCCTTTTAAAAGCTCTGAGACGTCCGGTAATGTGCTCTGGTGCTCTCAGGAGAGGAGATGGTCACTCTATCTAGGCTCCCCCCCCCCCCCCCCCACCCGTAATCTCATCACCGTTACAAACCAAGAGCATCCCACGAAACACAATTACACTGCCCTTGGATCCACACAGCATCTGGCCCAGTCCACAGACTCTCTTCCGTCACGGTGGATTTGGGACCATTTAGGAGCGGCGTTGGCTCGGCCGGTGCAGTAGGATTTTATACCATGTAAGTTAAGAAATAAATACTTTAGCATCGTATGAGTTTGTTAGGGATGTTACCGGAGGTAAAAAAAAGGATACAAAACTGTCAGTAGTAGTAACCTTATATGACCGTGGTTATCAACCCTTTTCATCTCAAGGCCCATTGTTTGTTCGGCATTTAAGCCACGGACCCAAAACGAAAAGAAATATGTTGTTGTCGTTGTATACCATTTTCCCCACACTTCCATTGATGTGGTACCATAGGAGAGATAACAAGCAAACGTTGATCAAAATTGATATAAAATTACAATATTGGACATGCTCTGATTGTGTAGACTTCTTGTAAATTAAGTAGCCCAATGCAGGCACTGTATGTAACAATAATTTAACTCTTGAGAGTCTCAAGACTTAAAGATCTTATAAGGGTCCATCTTGTTACCAACTCTCCACCATTTAGCTGGGGACCACCTGGAACCCCCTCAATGACCACTGGTGGTCCCTGGACCACTGGTTTGAAAACCACTGCCTAATGACAATGAAAGTAAGCATGTATATATATATATATATATATATATATGGTCTTGATGCATAGTCGGCTGGGGTGTGATGACATCATTTGTGGGGACAAATCAAATTCAATGTCTGTCTGATTGGAATGCCAATAATACGCATGAAAAATGCATCGTGACAGAATGACATCATCATCAATGCACAGTTGCACACACTCCTTTTCAACAAAGAGGCTTGTCTTTGTCTTCGTTGCACACACTTGATACGTTTCTTCAAACCAACTCAATGTTTTCCAAACAGATACTGACAGTTTTTATATAGTATAGTATAATGGTAGCGTTATGTTTTGCTGTGCCATCATATTCCTCTTCTGCATTCCTCAGAGGTTCCATTGAGTCAGCCTTTCCCCATTTTCTTAGTTGAAAAAGGAGAACAAGACATTTTTAGATAGATAGATTTTCAATACGACTTATTGGAGGAGACATTTGTCTCCGATCAACCTTTCTCATACATGTTCATTCTGGAGGCATGCCATACTGACAATTCTTTGTTTATTCTGAAGGGGAAAAAATTAGTTTCCATAGCAAATGTGGTGTTTACTTCTGCTAAATAAACCCCTTTGTTAGTCATCTTGGATGGGGCATCACATGTCTGCATGTCTGACAGTACACCTAAAGGCAAAGTCTATTCATGGTCAAACAGAAACTAATAAATGAGGAATTGAAGTTAGCCGTGCTTTGCCTGCATGAGTCATGTCACGTGTGTATGTGGAAGTACAAAGCTTGTTTTATGCTTTATTCCAGTGGTTTTCAACCCTTTTCATATCAAGGTCCATTATTTATTTGGCATTTGAGCGTAACATTAAGGGTATATTTGGTTTTCATTTTAGGCTCTCAAGAGTTAAGAGTTAAGTTAAGGGTCCATTTGGTTAGCAACTCTCCATCATTTAGCTGGGGACCACCTGGAACCCCCTCAAGGACCACCGGTTGAAAACCACTTGCTTTATACTGTTTTATTTAGTGATGCACCGAATATTCGGCCGCAGAAAATGGCCGAATAGTGTATGCAATTAATGCATTCAAAAGAGCTGAATAAATGTTTTATGGACCCATAATAGTGATTATTATTATTTTATTTTTTTTAAGATATTTTTTTGCGGCTTACGCCTTTTATTGATTTTTTAAGGGATAGAAAGTAGGCTGACAGGAAACGGGAGAGAGATGGGGGGATGACATGCGGTAAAGGCCGTGTCGGGTCCGGGAGTCGAACCCGCGGCACACCGCGACTGGATCACCAGTCCGGTGCCCAGACCGTTACGCTACGGCCTGGGCCAAGTGATTATTATTTAAGTTAAGTTTTGCCATAACCATTTATTTTGCCATAAATCAGGTAGCTTTAAGCCTTTAAGGTAACAGCAATGGTAGGAAATTCGGTTTTCGGCCAACTGTTTCCTATATTCGATATTCGGTTTCGGCCAAGAATTTCCCTTTCGGTGCATCCCTGAACCCGTGCCTTCCTGCGTCCTCTAGAGCTGCCCTGTGCCGTACTGTAGGTCAACATGAGCGGGCCACAGAGCCCCGGGGCTCCCGTGTTCTCCCTGGAGACCGACGATCGCACGGACGAGGAGAGAGCCCGGGCGAGAGATACCGCGAAGGACCGCGTGGCGTCGGCCCTGGGGATGGGCAGCTCTGACCCACCCAGAGCCCCCATGGACACAGGAGGACAGTACCAGGAGGACATAGAAAGAGCCAAACCCACCATTAAGTTTAATCTCAACTTCTATGACAAGTGAGTGAGAGACACTAAATTTCAATTCAAAGGAGCTTCTTTGGCATGAGAAAACACACGTTTTGCATTGCCAAAGCAAGTGTCAAAATATAATTTAAAAAAATTGGGAAAGTATATACAGTTGGAGGGGGTACAGCATTTTGTAAACGGAGCTATGTCACGAGCTTTCTTTTAAAACAAATAGCAGCAATTATTTTGCAGTCACTTTAGGACAAATGGCAGATTTCTTTTCCTCAAGACTATTTACATAGTCAGATTTAAGATGTGTTTAAAGATAGTAGCTCTATGATAAGTAATTCACTCTTTTAAGGGCATTTTATTCTCTTATTATATGAACAGACAGAGTTTACCTAGAAACTTTCAGCAACAGTACTGAGGGCACAACTGTACCTACAGTAAGCACTTGCTTGTATTAGCGCAATGATATGCTGCCAAAAAGTCATAACCACAGTGTTGCCCTGTAGGGAAACACACGTTGTAAAATAATCCCTGTTGATCCAAAAGCTGCAAACATGACTTTTTTGTTTGTTTTTTTTGTAGAGGAGATCGCAAGAGATTTGACATCGAAGCGTTGTTTGAAGCAGCGGGCAGCGGGGATGTCATGAAGCTGGACGGCCTTCATCAGTACCTGACGAAGAACATGAAGAAACTCACCAACTCAGAGTGTGAGAAACCCTGTCTATTGATGATATTCACACGGCTGCCATCTTGCCAGCAAGGTGATACCTATAGTTGACACTTCCCATAGAGAGCCCATTCATCCAAACAGAAAAGTCCTCTCTAATTATATTAAACACCGTCAAAATCACCAATATTGCAGCTGTAGGGAAAGCTTGAATTATCCTCTTTCAATCTGTAAAGTTTTTGTTTAATAAAAATCCACAGTAGACATTTTATGAGCTATACTTCCTGTCAATAAATTCCTTGCAGATGATTATTTATTCGTTGCAGATGATTATTTTCTAAGTATCAGAGTATCGCTCGTTATCAGTAAAGCAACCTGCTGTTGCCTCCTGTATTATGTGCACATTCAAAACAGGTGGTACGCATCGGCCGTTGAGTGATAGTCAACGAGCACTTCCAAACTCCAGCACTTAGAAAAAAATCATCTGCAAGGAATTTCTTGACGAAGTAGCTCATAAAATGTCTACGGTGGATTTTTATGAAACAAACACTTTACAGATTGAAAGAGGATAATTCAAGCTTTCCCTACAGCTGCAATGTTGGTGATTTTGATGTTGTTTAATATAATTAATATATAATAAAGAGAGGACCTTTCTGTTTGGATGAATGGGCTCTCTATGGGAAGTGTCACCTAGGTAGCTCGTAGTGCGGCACCCTGACCCGGTGCCGCGCTACGAGCTTGTAGATCTGCTATTTTTCAACAGCTAAAGTATAAAATAATGGTTAAAAGCCGTTAAAAGCTAAGGTGTCAAGTCCTTTTGTCCTTTTGCTTATTATGTCCTCAGATCAGTCCTATGGTAAGAATGCCCTGCAGAAGGCTCTTCTGAACCTGAGAGACGGGGAAAACAAAGTGGTGGAATTTCTCCTGGAGATTTCCGAGAGAATGGGAGACGTCAAAGACTTTGTGAATGCGGCATTCACAGACAGCTACTACAAAGGTAAACTACTCCATTCACAGACAGCTACTACAAAGGTAAACTACTCCATTCACAGACAGCTACTACAAAGGTAAACTACTCCATTCACAGACAGCTACTACAAAGTAAACTAGTGTGCACACCACAGGCTTTCAAGATTTGTCGCTCGTGTCTCTCGTTTTTGTCTTTCAGCTAGTCTTTCTTTCAGTCTGTCCCCTGACCGGGCACAGATTATGGCTTGTGCCAAGTGAGGGGCCCTGCGCTAATGGGGGGGGGGGGGGGCTGTCTGTTAGCCTGGCTAATAAGCCAAATCACACTGTAGGCCTGTTTATTTGTATATACTGTACATGTGTAAACTTGAAACATTATTGTACTGTAAAAAGGTCTCTTCCCTTGATCTTTATCTTTTTTAGTATAATAGTATTAGTTTACTATAATTAGATTATTACACGATAATCAACACTAACACTTTAATTAGAACACACCCAAATGACAGCATACAACGCACGTGTTCAATCATTCAATCAAAGCAATATTACAATATTACAATATTAGTTTGCCTCTTCTACAAAATGTTTCAAGTTACTGTCGCGAGTGCCAAGCTGTCATTCTCTTGTACTTGTATTATTTCCCACCACGGAGTAACCTCACGTCTCGGAGGACAGTCTGGTGAGACCCTGGGGGCTAGACGGGCAGTGTCGGTAGGCCAATCAGAGGCAGGCGGGGCGTTACCATGTCTATGCTCGGACGTAGAATAGATATACGCTTGGCATAACCCTGTTATTACGAATACTCAGGAACCTGAACACTCACTTCGGGTTCGTTCTTGTGGCATGTTTATGTCAATGTTTAGGCCATTCCTTCAGTTTCTCTGTAGGACATTTGGGGCCGTGCTCATGACTGGATGTCATTTCCTCTGTGTTATGTGACTCGTGATTCTTCCTCTTCCTCTGGTGATCTAAATAGTGTTGAAAACACATGTTGTGGAACACAATTTCAATGCATATTTACTGTTATCTAAAATATGTCGATGATTAAAACAAATCTAATAATTCTATTAATGATTACAAAAGACAAATACAACATTTTCTTTTTTAAATATATTGGTCGTCCAGACAAGAAGAATGGCTGGGGAGCTCTGTGATATTTCTTTTTACAAATATCTTGGAAGATGTTTTCTACAACTATAGATAAAGATAAAGAAACTATATTGTGCATTACATTTATATAGAATGGAAATTTGTCTTTCACATTTTGTCTCAGAACGTAGTATAATTTATACACGACGCACGAATAATAATTACTGATTAATAATCAGTAATAATTAATTACTTACTTTTTACTTAATTAATAAATAATTACTGATTCAAGCAACTTAAGAACTGTGAAGAAATGTTCACATAAGTCTGAGTAGACGTTAAAATGAAATACCCCTTTAAATTCAAGTCACTTGTATACTGTACAATATTATAGGACATAATGCAACAACGTCACCTCCGCTATTATACCGATTTCTTCGAAGTTCAGTTGGCCGTAGTCCAGTTGTTTGTTCGCTTCCCAGATGGCCCGGTTCACATACATCTTGAGGTCAGCAGAAAGATCATGAAAGTTTTTTAATTGTGCTGCTGTGTCCCTGACGCAGAGCACAGCGCTCAGCAGGAACTATATTGTGCATTACTTTTATATAGAATGGAAATTTGTCTTTCACATTTTGTCTCAGAACGTAGTATAATTTATACACGACGCACAAAGTGCATGATTTAGTATTTTATTATTTGACATTTCAGGGGGGAACAGTAACAGCTCTCATTTCAGTTCAGTTTTATTTTCAGAATGTTGGACATACAGTACATACATAACAAACATAATTTTAATTTTTAGTTTAGTTTATTTTCCTTATTTTGAGTGTCTGTTGCTTGTATACTGTCCAAATATCCGAAAAGGAGCAGCCATAGGCTTGTCGGGCCCTACCCCTGGAGACCATTTGCATATTTATGTGTTGTAGACTGATATCTCCATATTGATGTGTGAATCCACCAGGTCAAACAGCTCTCCATATTGCCATTGAGAGGAGGAGTCAGTATTATGTGGAGCTGTTGGTTAAGAAAGGAGCCGATGTACACGCCAAAGCCTGTGGGAAGTTCTTCCAGCCACAAGATGGCCCCAGCTTCTACTTTGGTGAGTGCTCTTACATTCTCTAGCCAATGCATGACGGTGTAGGGTGAAATCACATCTGAGCTATATCTCTGAGACATATGGGAGGGGATGGGTGTTGGCTACCTCTCCCCATCCCCTCCCCTACTGGGCGGGGTTTTTCCTTATCTTTTACATGAGTTGGGCGTGTTATAATGTAGTAGACTCTGGAAATGCATTCTCCAGCAGCCAGCTCGTAGCATGGCTCGTTAGGCAATAGACTTTCAATCCATACCTCCTGGGTTTGAATCCTGCTCACGCCATCATTTTTGTGATAAAGTAAAAGTTTGCTTTGGTTCCGACATGCGTTGCGTCGTGCTCGCGGTTATGGTTAGGTTTGGGGTTAGGGTTAGTAATAGTAATGTCCGAGTCCAACATACAGTACATGGTCACCTGTGGCTTTGTGTGGTGCCACTCAAAGTGACTACTGGGTTGGGCTTGCTGGATGCATGGCCCAGTGCACAAGAGATCCAGTATAAGTAAAAGACACAAGTCATTTACACTTGGTTGCATGCTGAAAATAGCAGATCTACAAGCAAGCATTTTGCTTGTAGAAGTGTAAAATTGTCCGTTAAGACGGCATTAAGGCCTGCCAAATTACATTTTAGTCGACTAAAATCTAATATTTTTGTCAAGTAAAACTAGACTAACACTAAAACATTCCAGGTGACAAAAATTTGACTCAAACTAAATGTTTCATTCAAAAAACTATGACTAAAGTAAAATAGAAATTTGCTGCTAAAAACAATATTGATGCATTAATAAAAAAGCGATGCTCTATGCTATGAGGTCTGCTGGGTAAACTGGACGACAAGGACGATTCTACTAAACAGAGCCCATGGCAAGACATTTGGGATCAATATAAGTAGGAACATGAGCCCATCCAGATCGGACATCCGGACGTCTCAATCATCCGAATCATCCCATTCGTCGTAGAAATCGTTAAAAGAATCAACGGATGCAGCCCTGACGGCGAGGGGGAGGGGCTCGCTCCAGGAGTAGCCGTGGGGGCTGTACGTATACAGACACCGGTAGACGCCCTGGCGGGACGCAGGAAGCTGGCGGAGCCGTGGGCGGACGGCGTTTTGGTCTATGACCGTGGAACCGAGCCCGAGATAGAAGTGACCGTCGGGGTGTTCCTTCGGGAAGGAGCAGGTGAGTATGAAGATGAAACCCTCCAGCACCTGCTGCTGGCCCTGCTGCGGGCCCTCGGAAACCCTGTTTAGGGACGGGAAGACGCTGATAGTCGCAGAACAGTCGAAGGTCCGCCGCTCGCTCCCTCTGACGGTGAGAGAGAGCGGCTCGCTCCGCCTGGTGGTGTATACTCTCTGTTCGTCGGCGACGCAAGAACCCCTACATCGGTAGTCGCCTTGGTGGGTGTGGTCTGCCGCAGGAAACAGGAAGTGGGCGGAGCGGTTGACACATGGCTGTTGGCTGTGTTTCAGGTGGTCTAACGTGAGGTAGAAGGAGCATGGATTTTTTGGGGGGTTCTCCACGAACCCACGCGGCCAAGCCTGCTGGAGGGAGCAGCCAATGGTGAAGCTGGAGCCCTCCGACACCTGCAGCTCCTGCCGTCCGTCCCCAGAAACCATGTTCACCTGCCGCCCCTGCAGCTGGCCCTCACAAACACTCTTCATGTTGGGGGAGACGCTGATGACCACCTTCAGATCTGAAACAAGACGGAGGTGATTGGCTGAAACGGCAGATATGTACAGTACCAAAACAGCTGTTTGAAGCTATATTATTCGTATTTGTTTATAGACTATAGGTCCTCCACTGCTGGCTTGCTCAAACAGTACAGTTTGAGCAAGTACACCTGTACAGTGTACACTCAAGAGAATGTCCCCGCTGCCACCCTTAGATCTCCATATATGGAGCTGACCTGTTCTGACATTACATAATTTATGTTGATCTGACCTCATCAAACCCTGTACACTCAAGACATGCTCCTTATATGGCCGGTATAGAATTCATTCCATGTTGATCTGACCCCCCCATGTCAAAGCGCCAGCGCTCGCCCAGCAGTCTGCCGCCAACGAGGCGGATGCGTGCAGCAACCTCGTCCTTTAGGGTGAGGTCGTTTCTCACCCTCAGGCGTCTTACTGGTTGTTATTATGATTATGTCTGGGTAGCTTGTGCAGCCTCATGGATTTGATCACGGGAACCACCAACTCAGCATAATAGCATGGCTTGTACTGGGAGCTGATGGTAGGTGTTGTAAGTACTGGGAGCTGATGGTAGGTGTTGTAAGTATACTGGGAGCTGATGGTAGGTGTTGTAAGTACTGGGAGCTGATGGTAGGTGTTGTAAGTACTGGGAGCTGATGGTAGGTGTTGTAAGTACTGGGAGCTGATGGTAGGTGTTGTAAGTACTGGGAGCTGATGGTAGGTGTTGTAAGTACTGGGAGCTGATGGTAGGTGTTGTAAGTAATGGGAGCTGATGGTAGGTGTTGTAAGTACTGGGAGCTGATGGTAGGTGTTGTATGTACTGGGGGATGATGGTAGGTGTTGTTGTAAGTACTGAATGGGAATAAACTCCTGCACTCTGGCTGATACCGACAATAAGCCTCTCCGACTTACGTACTTATATATGTGTTAAAATAAATCACAATAATTATATTTCCCAAAAGCAATGAATAATCGCTACCTTCAAAGAATCTGCATCCTGCTGTTCTGCAGGGATCACCTGGTCCGGTCAGTCCGGGTTAACTGTCCTGTCTGGGTGGACCTGGCCATCTGATGTGTTGTTGTAGTTCTGTTCTGGGATGAACTTGTCCGTATGAACCTTTCATTCCAGATGGTCCTAACCGTCCTGGTTGACCTTTCGGTCGAATTCATCGAAAACACCAACCTATTTTCTGTTGACTGATAGCCTATTGTCCCTCTAATACGTGAGGGGGCCGTGGTTTGTCATTTACTGTTTTCATTTATTTTTAATTATTATTTTTGATTTTGTGAGGAGGAGGAGCTGGAGGAGGTCATTTTCCAAAATAATAATACAAAATAAATGAAAACAGTAAATGACAAACCACGCCCCCTCACGTATTAGAGGGACAATATCAGTCAGCAGAAAAAAAGGTATTTTTGATGAATCTATCATGGTTCAAATGGAGTTTGAAGTTATGATGGGTTTGTATAGGAAGGGGGCGGGGAAGCTAAAATTAATATCAAATATATAATTACTGATTCAAGCAACTTAAGAACTGCCCGGGATGTTCACATAAGTCTGAGTAGACGTTAAAATGAAATACCCCTTTAAATTCAAGTCACTTGTATACAATATTATAGCCTAGGACATAATGCAACAACGTCACCTTCGCTATTATACCGATTCCTTCGAAGTTCAGATGGCCGTAGTCCAGTTGTTCGTTCCCTGCCACGATGGCCCGGTCCACATACGTCTTGAGGTCACCATGAAGATCATGATAGTTTTTGAATTGTGCTGCTGTGTCTCTGACACAGAGCACAGCGCTCAGCAGGAACAACGTGGACGCAACAAGTCTCCTCGTCATCCTGGTCTTCTCCCAACAAACACACACACCTTCAGATGGAGGACGGTGGAGTGCATCTGGTCAGACCTTCTTAAAGGGCAGCAGGTCTCGTGGGGTCAGAAGGTCAAACTGCAAAGAGCAGGAGGATGTTTGGCTTGTTGTTCGGTCATCGCTGTCTCCACCAGCGTCTGGTCATCACAGTCCAAACTCTGATGATTGATCTATCGCTGATTGATTGATTTGGGGGGGGGGGGGGGGGGGGGGTGTCGCGGTCTGTTTGAAAACCACTGACATAGAAACATCAGAAAACTGTCAGGAGTTAAGTATACTTTCATGCCATTACTTTCACTCCAGTAATTTTAGATTTGCCGGTCTTTAACTTTGTAACAGAGTTTCTACATTGCAGTATTGATACTTTTACTGAAATAAAAATAATTGACTACGCACACACGCAACCCCCCTACAGTATATCTTCACTTATCAATAAAGGCAAAAATTCCAAAAAACTAATCTTAAAGATGGAGTGCCGTGATTTTTGTACTTTTTCTGTTGTGCATGAGTCTATGGAGTTAACATTACTCTAATAAACCTGTGTGGTTATAATATTCAAATACTCTTCCCTTTGTATTTTTGGTTTCTTCCAAGCTGAAAGCCTTTCAATCAAAAGGCCCAATCGAAATAACACCATTTTAGTGACATCATAACCCTAACCCCTCCCACAACCATTTTAGTGACATCATAACCCTAACCACAACAGGTGTGGGTGAGGCTTAAGTTCAGGTGGGTGAAAACCAGGCATACCTAATGAACCGGTGGGCGTGGCCACATAAAAACATTTAACATTTTTAGAACTTTCTGTACACTTTTTTTAAATAAATATAAAAAAGTATAATCATAGTACCTGATGATCATGTTTTACGGCACTTCATCTTTAAAATAAATAAATATATAATATATATATCTGCTGTGAAAAGTTATTCAAAATGCTGATAAGAGCCCAAAGTGTCAAGGCTCATACATAGTCTGGATTTACGGTGGTGGGGTGACCACCGAACTACAACATGACGTCACGAGCCGCGGTGAAGAGCAAACCACCGCCACCGCTAAAGCCCTTCTCTCTGTTTTTACTCACCACCGCTCAATGTTATTTCAGCTCCGGTGGTCAGCTCACCACCGGAGCGGTGGTCACCTCATCACCGAAAATCCAGACTATGAATAGGCCTTTACAGTACCTGATTTCCACCTCCAGGGGAGCTGCCTCTGTCGCTGGCGGCCTGCACCAACCAGCAGTCGGCCGTAGACTTCCTGTTGGAGAACGAGCACCAGAGGGCCGACGTCCGCGAGACGGACTCTCGGGGCAACACCGTGCTGCACGCCCTGGTGGCGGTGGCCGACAACAGCGACGAGAACACGGCCTTCGTCACGGCCATGTACGACCACGTCCTCACCTCCACCGCCAGGCTCCACCCCAAGTGGAGGCTGGAGGACATCGAGAACGCGCAGGGACTGACGCCTCTCAAGCTGGCCGCCAAGACGGGCAAGATCGGGGTAAGTGAAGACTTGCATGAGTCCATACGAGTTATATTAGCCCATTTCGACCGGAGATCATGCAGCTTTATACAAAATGTCAGCGGTTCTCAAACTGCTTCATGTCAAGGACCCCAAAAATGATGGGGTTGGCCGCCGACCCCCATCTGCAAATGTGTTGTTCCAGGGACCCCCCCCATGCAGAAGCAAAAATTGAGTTAAAAAAAAAAAAGAGTTAAAGTCGTTCGCTCTGAAAGAATATATATTCAAAGATTTGCGCCACATTTTCACGATGTTTCAAAAATAGCAGATCTACAAGCTCATACAACAGCTAAAGTATAACATAATGCTTAAAACACCAAAAGGGGTTATTCCCTTAGAGTATATATGAATAGAGAAGACACCCGAGTTCTCCTCCCATCCACTTGCATTAAGTTGCTCAAAAGCACATGAGGCGATTTCACTCCTCCTTCCGTGTAGGAACAGAGTGCATTCTGGGATGGATTGGCCTCAAACACATGAACACGCTGCCGTTGTACGTGCGCGAACGCGCACGAACGCGAACGAGCGTGCTGCCGTCGTGAACGTGCACAATGATAGTCAACGGACCAGCGCGTTCATGTGTTTGGGGCCAGGCTGCAATACCTTCATTCGGCCACTATGTCCATTTCGCCTCAGGGTTTCCTCTGGGTGCCGTCTCTATTCATATATACTCTAAGGTTATTCCCCGTTCTGAATGAGTCAAAAGCCTGATTTAGCAGAGCTCACAAACCTGATATCTCCGCTGTCGGAAGGAAACCTCATAACTCCAAAATGATCATTGTTCAGGAAATGAAGAAAACCTTATATTTTGAAAACAAAGCAATACTGTATATATTGTCAATTGCTTCCATGAGAGGGGGAGAGGTGGTGGAGTTAGCTGTTTTAGACAATTTGAGGGTCCAATGGAGTTAAGAGGTTTTGTCCCAAGCACTTTTTACTACATTTTTTTCTTCATTGGTTTAATATTTTCGAAACAACACGCAGACGTAAAGGACGTGAAGACAATAGCACTGATTTTATGCAAAAATATAAATAATCAAAAACCTCAAAATTGGAGTTAGGTGGTTTCCTCCCCACAGCAACTATTATGGTTTCACCTGCAGGGCCCTGTTATTAACACAGCAACATTCTCTTATTTCAAAGTGGTGTCGCCTTCATTTGAGTGTTTTCAGTCTTGGCTAAGTTTATTGTCGTTCATAGAGGGTATGCGCGTGACATCATCATCAAACCCGGAAGTTATGCAGGAATGCCTACTGAGTGGCAAAAAACTACTTTCTGGCCTGACAGCCCATACATCCAATCAGAAAAGTCCTATCTGATTGCAACAAACAACGTTAAACAATGTTAAACTCACTTTACATGTTGCTTTGCCACTCGATTTGCCACTCGATGTGCCATTCACTTTAAAGGACAACTTTAGTTTTTTTTCAACCAAGGTTCATGTTTTTGCTTGTTATTAGAGAAACTAAAAGGTGAGTGTTAAATTTCTTTCATTTGCTGCTTTCTTTCGTTTTAGGGATTTTAGCTCTTTTTGACAAGGGGGCGGGGGCATTCGAGCATGGGGCTAAATATGTATTTTTTCACAAAATGTTATGGCAATTTCATTTTCTTTTATTTACTATAGTCCTACTAGACCCCAAGAAACTACATCTGGCCACAAAAGATCACAAGATATATTGAATGTGACAAACTGACATATTGAGCCTATACACACAGTATAAGCCTTCCCCCAGTAGGCCTCCTTTACATTCAGTAGATCCTGTGGCCAGATGTAATTTCCTGGGGTTTAATAGTAGACTATAGTAAATAATAAAATAATAAATCACCATAAAATGTTGTAATACATATTTAGCCCCATGCTCGAATGCCCCCGTCAAAAAAGAGCTAAAATCCCCAAAACGAAAGAAAGCAGCAAATGAAAAACAATTAACACTCATCTTTTACTTTCTCTAATAACAACCTAAAACATGAACCTTGCTTGAAAAAAACTAAAGTCGTCCTTTAAGCATGCGCTTATTCTCTAATCTCCATTTGTCCCCGTCCCCCCCCTCCCCCCAAAACAGATTTTCGGGCATATCCTGCGTCGGGAGTTCAAGGAGAGCAACACCAAACACTTGTCCCGAAAGTTCACCGAGTGGGCTTACGGGCCGGTCCACTCTTCCCTGTACGACCTGGCCTCTCTGGACTCTTACAAGGACAGCAACTCCGTCTTGGAGATATTGGTCTATGGCAGTGACATTCCTGTAAGTCACATTCAGTTACATTCAGTCACCTACTGTATACAGTATCATATATTGTAATGTATGACTTGCAGAGAAGAGCATCTTGTTACGAATTTCAAACAATACACCCTATAGGGGCTATATCTTGCCTTAACCCTTATCCCTAAACTAATTTGCCATTTTTAAAATAGTTCAAATAGCCCGATCTACAAGCTCACAACGTGTAGATGTAGATCGGCTAGTTGAGCTACCGGTATTTTAAAATGTTTTTCAAAATAGTAAAAAATGGCAAATATGTTTAGGGATAAAGGGATAAGATGGAGCCCCCAATGTTTCAAAATACACTAATAAAATACAAAATAAACCAGAAAATACTCCCAATACATACAATGCGCTTGCAAATGTAGTTCTGATTATTCATCGATTGGCTAACATGACTTTCTACCAGATTTTGGAGGAGATAACATTGTATATTTCAAGGCAGACTATTGATTTTACGGGAGGCCTTGAACCTCTCAAGCCAAAAGGGAACAACTTAAAGGACCACTTCACCACTTTTCAACCTATCTTCATATAATAGGTCCTCACTAATAATCATGAAATTGATGGGGAATACAAGCTAATAGCAACTGCAGGCTTTCTAGTCCTGAAAAGTTGCAAAGCGAAACTTGAAGCCATCGTTCTCACGATAATGAAAATCTAAACACTTTTGTAAAAGAATGTTGTTTAAAAAAAACTGCCCAATGATGATGTCAGGATTTGATGATGAGGAGGACGGTTTATAAACTGACCACAGCTCTCCTATGAGACACAGACTGAGTAGGAAAACAATCATGCCATTTTATCATGATTCAATTCAATCTTTATTACAGACTCACGGTCCAGATCACATACAGAAGAAACAAAAGACACTAAATAATAAAACAAATTAAAAATGTAAAGATTTAAATATACATACATACATACACAGTGCATACAGTGCTCACAGCCTGTAGAGGCAGTTTCGCCAATGTCTCCAAATCATGGAAGAGAACCTATTTGAGGTTCTCCACAGGGTTGGTTAAAGGCTCATACATAGTCTGGATTTACGGTGGTGGGGTGACCACCGAAATACAACATGACGTCACGAGCCGCGGTGAAGAGCAAACAGCTGACTGGCACTGTGCCATCTGGGTACCCTCACTAGTAATCGTAATGCATCATTACTGTATATGCAACCTTAAGTTTATGCATGCTACTCACCTTGTAGTTACTCCACAGGTGAGCAGTATACAACGGTGTACAGAAAGCTTTAAACAGTGATACTAGAGCTGGGACTCGATTAAAAAATTAATCTAATTAATCAGAGGCTTTGCGATTAATTAATCTAGATTAATCGCATTTTAATCGCATATCAATATTCAACCCGAGAACAGCGAGAAACCTTTTTTTTTATGTTTTTTGGTATCCCAGTGAATCAATGAATAGTGACTACAGGATACCACTCATTTTCAACATTTTACTGTCATTAATATACCTGTTGTGGAAATAATAATAAAAAGTCACCCCATTCTGTGTTGCCTAGAACTGGAGGTCTGAAAAAACATTAGTAACAGTAACAAGTACATCTCAGTGACATCACAAAGCTGTACTTACTTCATATTGTTACTGTTTTTTTGTCAGACCTCCAGTTCTAGGCAACACAAAATGGGGTGACTTTTTATTATTTCCAGTTTTCAGTACTATAGAAAAGCGCCCAGTGAGAAACGTTCCGCGTTGAAAAAAAAGGTGCGATTAATTTTTCTGTAGTTAATCGCGATAAATTTTTCAGTAGTTAATTAATCTAAATTAATCGCAATTAGTCCCGGCCCTAAGTGATACCTTAACATCTGAAGAGCAATTATGAAATGTCCTCATTAAAATGTTTGCCTCATGGGCATACAGTTTGCACATTTTTCTATGAATGTCTTTATCATCTGTGAGGTCATCAGAGATATAGTGGCCGAGGTACTTAATCTCACTGCAGACAAGGAGAATGTTATCACTGAGAATAAAGTTAGGAAAAACTGCCTTTTCATCCTCTTTACTTCGCACAATCAGGATGCTACTCTTCTTGGCATTATACTTAATATTAAAGTCAATACCATACTGGGAACAAATCCTCAAAAGCTGCTGTAAGCCTGCACTGTACGGGGAAATGATAACCAAATCGTCCGTGTACAGATCTGGTTCACAACAGTATTACCGATAACACAAGTAGTTTTACAGAGGTTCAGGTTACTAGATGGATCATCCATGTACAGATTAAATAAAAAAGGAGATAAAATCCCGCCCCTGTCTGACCCCATTCCCAACATGAAATGGTTCCCGATGCAGTATTGCCCCACTTCACCTGCATCAGCTGCATACCAAAAGGCTAAAATCCTGATAATGCACTTGGGTACCCCTCTTTGGCACATTTTATCAAATAACTTAAAATGGTTTAGTCTATCAAATGCCCTGGACGCATCAATAAAACATAAAGTGGACTGCTATATTTTGCTATAATGTCCTTTAACGCAAAGATACACATATCTGTTCCGTATATTCTTTTAAAACCAAACTGGTTGTCAGCTGTGGTTATATACTTTTCTAGTCTGTTCAACAGGATATTCTCCAGCACTTTGGACAGTATGCTAGCTAAAGCAATAGGTCTGTAGTTATCCATATTATTAATTGTCCCAGCTTTGTTGACAGGTACGAGCAGCACAGATAACATGGAATCTGGTAAAACACCATGGTAACACCCAGTAAGACATTAAGCAATAAGAGGGGAAAGTTTTAGACTGGCATATTTTAAATGTTCAGCTGAGATGTGATCCGGGCCGCATGATTTATTATTTTCTAGACTCAATACCGTATTGTATACAGTGCATCCCTCAGATCTAACTGCCAGGTTCTCAGTGGAGTCAACCATATCAACTTCAAATGCTTCACTCTTAAGACAGTTGAACAGATCATGATAGTGTTGTCGCCACAGTTCAGCAATATTGGCTGATCCACTCACTCCATCAATGGAGGACCGTAAGGGTGTTTTACTGTTGTTTAGCACCTTGACCTCTTGCCAGAAATCAAAGCAGCTGTTGTTGCGCAGCTTTCTGGCCTCATTTTATCCTCATTTGTAAGTGGTGCAAACCACTTCCTTAAGTGAGTATGTGTGCGGGTCCCTGCCTGGCTGGCTGGGTATGTGTGAGCACGAAAACAGCATGGTTGTAACTCTGTCATTTCTCAACCGTTTCGGACACGGGGCGGCTCGCTGGAATCGGGCCGGCACCCTGCGGATAAAGTGCGTTCCGGGGACCCCCACACGGAGTTGCACCACTTACTTTACACGGGTGTGATTTTTCTTTAATGAAGCGGACCGCATATTTATATTTAGCATTTGTGGCTTGTTTATGTTCAAGTAGACCCCTGCCTGGGCCTACCTGAATCTGCCCACACTTTAAAAGCATATCTAGCAGCCGTACAGTATGTAGCTCAGTCACATGCTCATTCCATCCCGGTTTTATGGTGTGCACCTTTTTCTTACTCTTATACATAAGGACTTGCTAGAGGCATTTAAGACATCAACAATAAGATCATAAGTAAGACATAAGTCTCTACCATGTTGCTCATTTTTACAGTCGGTGTCTCTGCAGAGCATTGCATCTCTTGGTATTACAACAGAGGCTAAAGCTTGGTCAGTAAGCAAGGTATAGTGATCAATATCACTCAGTTTTAACCAATCCAGCCTTGCAGAGACGTGCTGGCCATTGGGAAATTCGGGACAACTCCCGAACGGCCGGTCCAGTCCAGGCCGGTCTGGGCCAACCGTTTTTTATTAAAAAAAAGAAAATCATATATTTAATTTTGAAGATACACAATTATCTTTTAACAAGGTAACAGCCTATATAATCATGTTGCTTTGTGACATAATAATGTTGTGCACAGCAGCCGCTCTCAGCCATCCTGGCTGCAGCGCAGACTGCAGGTCACTGTAGGACCTAAAGTGACCTAAGATTATGCACGCCCTTGATTCGTCAGTGTTTCGTTTCGCCGGCGCGTGGCCGTACAGGGCCTCCGCAACTCCACTTCTGGGCCCACCACGTCCCTGTGTGGAGGATTTATTGTCCTCCACAGATAGCATAGGGATATTTTCAACATTCAGGGTCATTACGAATGGAATATGGTCTGAAGTGGCCAACTCATCTAAGGCCAAACGGAATCTGCTGTTTTTTGTCAGTTTTTCTGCAGTGATTCCGGAGGAAAATCAGCAGTGTTTTTTTGTCTTTTAAGGTTTTAGACAGTTATCCAGGACTATAATCAATGTGTTTAGAGCAAAAATAACTCTAAATATGCTAAATAAACCTTAAAGTACCACAACAAAGTAATTAAGATCTATTAGTCAAATCTTCGATTTCATCCATTTCTATCCAATAATAATTCACTCCTTCATGAACATTCTTTAGTACAAATAACAAATGTGAAATGAAATTACAATGGGTCCAACAAGAACATACATATACTTAGCCAGCCAGCCAGCCAGCCAGTGGCTTTCCACCAGCCAGCCAGTCAGTCAGTCAGTCAGTCAGTCAGCCTGCCTGCCAGCCAGATAGCCAGGGGCCAGCTTGGGGGCTTTCAACCCGGGATTCTGCCTTGCACTATTTTATCCCGGAGATCAGTGGTGGACTCTCCAACCCCATGAAAATACGAATGTAATGAGTTAAGCCTTTCCAGGTCTTGTTTAGGTAACCATGCACAAAATGTCACATTCCTTATCAACAACGATCCGCCTTGCTTTGTTCCCGTCACTGTGCCCCACGCGTAGGCCACGCGTGTTATATGACACCACCCGCATATTTCTATTTGGGGTTATGAACTGCCGTCATGTCCATCCGCAGATGAATGATTCCCGAGTTGTACAGGAGCGACTACCGGTAGTAGCTGTGTTGACTCCGGCATGCGACCCACTAACGGGCCGTCTTGGCTCATTCGGATGGCGACATCGGACATACAGTAGGTGCCTGCTGGCCACAGCTCTGGGTCATACATTTCTGACACATCCTTGCATTCGGCAGTGATGTGAAATGAACTAAACCGACTTTGTGCCGAGTCAATCTTCCGACAGATTACATCTCGGCCAAGTTTCTCATTGAGATAAATAGTGATGACCTATTATAATATGAAGATAGGTTGAAAAGTGGTGAAGTGGTCCTTTAAACACGTCCTAAAAGGTAAACGTAAAGTCCAAAGCTTCAAAAGAGCTGAAAACGATACAAAACATCCTCCTACCTAGAGCTTTGGCAATTAAGGTCCTCAAAGGTGGGAGCTGCGTGGGAAATGTTCAAGGTTGTCTTGTGTAGTCTACCGGTATATAAGAGTAAAACATATTTTGTCTTCAGACAATGCAGCAGCATAGATAGCATGACATTCAAACAACAAACACAGCAAACAAAAGGGACAGACTGGCAGATACTGAGTGAGCTAGGACAGGGGTTCTCAACGTTTTTGGCTTTGGCAATGTCTCTGGACCCCCGCCCCACCCCCTCCCGACCCCAAATATAAATTGACTGCTGCAATAACCTTAATAATAGAGACAATAGAGCACCGAAGTCCTGACGTCACTGTCAGTAGAGAGTGTTTGAAAAATAAACCGATCACCCCGGCCTTTTCACTCATATGGATATGAAGCATCGACTGAAGATGGAAATGTACAAATATGCCCAAAGAGTAACAAAATAAGTGTTAGAAACAACTCAAATAACCCAGAGACTACATTTCCGGGTAAGCGAGTGGCTGCATCTGCCTGTCACAACAGAAAATTAATGTTAATTACATTTATTTTTATTTGATTGATATTTAATGTTTCTTGGTTAGTACGAGTCGAGTCACCACCAGCTGAGCTTACTGTACGTCAACGAGGAATCTCAGGAACGCAATGTGTTGACAGCTGGGCGTGACGTATATTAGCAGCGATGTAGTTTCAAGGCTTTTGCGGCCACATTAATTCCATTTTCTCCAGAAACTGGCTGTATCAAATATGAATGGACATCATTAATGTCGCACAGCCACTCCCCTGACAGAAAGGCTGGGATGGTCGGTTTATTTTTCAAACACAGTTCTTATATGAAGCGACCTAAAATTGCGGAGATTTCACTGCAAATAAAAAAATACATGAACCTGTGTATTGGCGCCCTCTACTGAAAGTGACGTCAGACTTCGGTGCTCTAGACACCATAAATAAATACTATATACTACTATATTAATACTATAAATACTATATGTAAAATCTTCATTTCCCCAAATTATTTCCAAAATAATTTGGGGACCTTGAGGACCCCCCAAAATAATTTGGCGACCCCTTGGATAAAGGAGCTATATAAATGCACCAAATCACCATAACACAATTACGGTGCAACATGCATTATATTATATATATTATATGTGGCAAAATTGTGCCCCATAATTGTGACCCCACCGTGGACCCACTGCCGTGTCTCTCTGTGTTCTTATTTTGTTCTGAAACACAACAAACCATCTCCTTTCAGAATCGTCACCAGATGCTCCAGCTTGAGCCTCTGAGCAGACTGCTGGAGGAGAAGTGGAGCAGGTTCGCAGGTCGCATCTTTTTCCTCAACTTCCTGGTCTACGTCTTGTACCTGGTGGTGTTCACCATGGTCGCCTACAACAAGAAGGACAAGGTGAGCCAGACACTGAGGCAGCAGCAGGATCTGGGAGGGATTATTACTGCCAGCTCACTGAAGCACTGATTCACAAACGTTTTAGCCTGCGGGCCGCGTGACCCAAAAGAGAAATTATAGACATTCTCCCGGGACCCAAACTAGTAAACAATAGCACATCTACAAGCTCAAAACGTGATGCTCCGTGTTGTATACTATAACACATTGGCCAAATTGTCGAATAGTATATGAAAGAGGAAATGATTGTGAAAATAGCCGATCTACAAGCTCACTGCAGCGGCTCATCTGTGGAACCAAGTCAAACTAAACGTTGCCCATTTACCAACTCGCGTACAGCCGGCGGAACTGCTCAGCCTGGTATTCCTAAAGTAAAGTAAGTAAATTATACCTTAACCTCAGTAACACTATGCCTGCACCCTAAACTTATTTCCAACCTTATTCGCAGTCAAACAAAACATAGAATACAAGAACCACCTCACTGAGCGGTCGGCGTGAGGTCGGCGGGAGAAAAATAAAGATGGCGAGATTATTGATTATGGGCGACGGTATAGGCCTATACCTGGCTGTTACCTTGAGAAGCTCTTCTATAGGGTACAGACTAGGCTCACACTGATCCTTGCTGTCCGGTCCTCCGCAGCCGCCGTTCTCCATCCAGCACAACACAGACGGCTACCTCTACCTCTCAGGTCAACTGCTGATGACACTGGCATCCTGCTACTTCTTCATCAGAGGGGTAATGTGTTCACTGGCCTGCTATTTCTTCATCAGAGGGGTAATGTGTTCACTGGCCTCCTGCTACTTCTCCATCAGAGAAACGGCACAAAGATGTATTTTTATTTACTTGAGTAGTCTTTTTGCAGTGGTGGAAGTGGAAGTACTGTACGTAACTTAAGTACAATTTGGAGGTATTTGTACAGTACTTCACTTGAGTATTGCCGATTTCCAGTACTTTCACTTCTACCAAATACTGTACTTTTGCTCCTACTACATTTATTTGAAAGCTTTAGTTACTTTTTAGATTTGGATGGAGCACTTCAGCCCTATACCTGTATATACATTTCAGCCCTTTGACAATAGCCGATCTACAAGCTCACAATGCATCACATTGTGAGTTTGTAGATCTGCTATTTTCAAAAGATGTGTATACATTTAACTTGAAATGGGACATTCTGCATAGTGATCACTTTCTACTTTTGGTACTTTAAGTAACCTAGGTCAAGTACATGAATTCCATACTTTTACTTGTAACAGAGTAGTTTTGCATTGCAGTATTGATACTTTTACTTAAGTAAGACAGTTGAGTACTTTATCCACCACAGAGCCACAGAGTAAGACAGCCTGAAAACAGACAGCGGAAAACAGCCTGGTCACATGGTTCATGTACTCACGCGAGCCCATAGACTCCAATGCATTTCGTAAACTTTGTCCCCATTCAATAGAAGTCTATGTAGAAGAGCCTGGAACGGAGTTGTCTATATGCCTCTGATCCACCACTGTCTTTTTGTCCAAATCCCCAGATAGTAGACATGAGGAGGAAACGTCCAAAGCTGCAGACACTGCTGATTGACGGCTACAGTGAGATCCTGTTGTAAGTTGCCACGGCGATTGTTCACCTGTGCACTCTCTGCTTTCAAGTAGGCCTATGAAATTATCACTGGAAGAAATAGAAGATATCACATCAGATGATGAAAGAGCACACGACGACGCGTGTAATATTGTTCTGCCTGCACACAAACTATGCATTAAAAAAAAGGCCCAGTCTTTGATCATCACATCAGAGAAGCATGTGCGTGTGTGCGTGCGTGCGTGCGTGCGTGCGTGTATGCGTGCTGTATGTCATGGCCTGCTCATTATGCACTGTGTTCCTGGCAGTGTGCGAGAGCTGTGCGTTTAGAAGCGGCTTTGTGTTTTGCATACAATGTTTTTGCATCTCTCTGGGGGGGAATCATTGTTATTATATGTATATTCTGCTTCATAGTTTTGTGCAGGGCCTCTTGTTCCTGGTCTGTAAACTGTTATGTATTCTGCTTTATAGTTTTGTGCAGGGCCTCTTGTTCCTGGTCTGTAAACTGTTATGTATTCTGCTTTATAGTTTTGTGCAGGGCCTCTTGTTCCTGGTCTGTATACTGTTATGTATTCTGCTTTATAGTTTTGTGCAGGGCCTCTTGTTCCTGGTCTGTAATACTCTGTAAACTGTTATGTATTCTGCTTTATAGTTTTGTGCAGGGCCTCTTGTTCCTGGTCTGTAAACTGTTATGTATTCTGCTTTATAGTTTTGTGCAGGGCCTCTTGTTCCTGGTCTGTATACTGTTATGTATTCTGCTTTATAGTTTTGTGCAGAGCCTCTTGTTCCTGGTCTGTAATACTCTGTAAACTGTTATGTATTCTGCTTTATAGTTTTGTGCAGAGCCTCTTGTTCCTGGTCTGTATACTGTTATGTATTCTGCTTTATAGTTTTGTGCAGGGCCTCTTGTTCCTGGTCTGTATACTGTTATGTATTCTGCTTTATAGTTTTGTGCAGAGCCTCTTGTTCCTGGTCTGTAATACTCTGTAAACTGTTATGTATTCTGCTTTATAGTTTTGTGCAGAGCCTCTTGTTCCTGGTCTGTATACTGTTATGTATTCTGCTTTATAGTTTTGTGCAGGGCCTCTTGTTCCTGGTCTGTATACTGTTATGTATTCTGCTTTATAGTTTTGTGCAGGGCCTCTTGTTCCTGGTCTGTAATACTCTGTATACTGTTATGTATTCTGCTTTATAGTTTTGTGCAGAGCCTCTTGTTCCTGGTCTGTAATACTCTGTAAACTGTTATGTATTCTGCTTTATAGTTTTGTGCAGAGCCTCTTGTTCCTGGTCTGTAAACTATTATGTATTCTGCTTTATAGTTTTGTGCAGAGCCTCTTGTTCCTGGTCTGTAATACTCTGTAAACTGTTATGTATTCTGCTTCATAGTTTTGTGCAGAGCCTCTTGTTCCTGGTCTGTATACTGTTATGTATTCTGCTTTATAGTTTTGTGCAGGGCCTCTTGTTCCTGGTCTGTAATACTCTGTAAACTGTTATGTATTCTGCTTCATAGTTTTGTGCAGAGCCTCTTGTTCCTGGTCTGTATACTGTTATGTATTCTGCTTTATAGTTTTGTGCAGGGCCTCTTGTTCCTGGTCTGTAATACTCTGTATACTGTTATGTATTCTGCTTTATAGTTTTGTGCAGAGCCTCTTGTTCCTGGCCTGTAATACTCTGTAAACTGTTATGTATTCTGCTTTATAGTTTTGTGCAGAGCCTCTTGTTCCTGGCCTGTAATACTCTGTAAACTGTTATGTATTCTGCTTTATAGTTTTGTGCAGAGCCTCTTGTTCCTGGTCTGTAAACTATTATGTATTCTGCTTTATAGTTTTGTGCAGAGCCTCTTGTTCCTGGTCTGTAATACTCTGTAAACTGTTATGTATTCTGCTTTATAGTTTTGTGCAGAGCCTCTTGTTCCTGGTCTGTATACTGTTATGTATTCTGCTTTATAGTTTTGTGCAGAGCCTCTTGTTCCTGGTCTGTATACTGTTATGTATTCTGCTTCATAGTTTTGTGCAGAGCCTCTTGTTCCTGGTCTGTATACTGTTATGTATTCTGCTTTATAGTTTTGTGCAGAGCCTCTTGTTCCTGGCCTGTAATACTCTGTATACTGTTATGTATTCTGCTTTATAGTTTTGTGCAGAGCCTCTTGTTCCTGGTCTGTAAACTGTTATGTATTCTGCTTTATAGTTTTGTGCAGAGCCTCTTGTTCCTGGCCTGTGCCGTGCTGTACTGCTGTGGGAGGCAGGAGTACCTGGGCTTCCTGGTGCTGTGTCTCGCTCTGAGCTGGATCAACCTGCTGTACTTCTCCAGAGGAAACAGACACATGGGGATCTACAGCGTTATGATACAGAAGGTAGTAGCGCACGCACGCACGCACACACGCACCCACGCACGCACGCACACACACACACACACACACACACACACACACACACACACACACACACACACACACACACACACACACACACACACACACACACACACACACATAAAGTGGTGGAAAGCACATTTACTTAAGTGCTGTACTTAAGTACAAGTTTGAGGTCTGTGTACTTTAGTTGAGTATTTCCAATGCATTGTGAGCTTGTAGATCGGCTATTTTCAAAATATTTTCATTCACTTGAAAACTTGAAATGGGGTCACATTCTGCATAGTGCGTACTTTCTACTTTTGGTACTTTAAAGTACCTTTTTCAGTTTCAGTTCAGTTTATTTTTATTTATAGTGCACCGTCACCCCAAGGGGTCTCTGTGCACTTCACAACAATACACAGCAAAAAAAGAACACAATAGCACGCTAACACAATAGCACAGTAACACAATAGCGAAGAAACACAGTGAAGCATAATACAGTGTGTAAACACACATGGCTGACATAAGTACCATGCGATATAATAGGACACTGCTATACATCATCACAGATAGGTGTAGAAATGCGTTCAGAAGATCCATTAATATAACATAGGGTTTTAAAACCACAGGGCAGAGCAAGATGAATAATTATAGTGATTTCAGTTAAACTAGGGGGAAAAAGATGGGTTTTAAGTCTAGATTAAAAAAAAAAAAGACTGTGAATGACTGTGAGATTTCCAGCATCATGGGATGCCAATACCTTTGTACTTTTACTCAAGTAAAGTAAAAAAACTAATTGAGTAATTTTTTTCCTCCACTGCACACACCCCTCACTGTAGCTGGGATATGTTGCTAAATAGCACTTTGAAATAATCAATATAAATTGGGCATCTAATACGGTCTTCTTTGTTTCTCTTTTGCAGATGATCCTTAGTGACATACTGCGTTTTCTCTTCGTCTACCTCGTCTTCCTGTTTGGATTCTCAGCAGGTATTCTTGCATGTCCTCTCAAACCATTAAGTCACTTCAAAATGAGATATCCACCATCTGAAATGTCTCACAAATTGTTTGCAGGCATGAGTCACTATGAAATTATGTATAGTTGAGCTTACTATATACGATATTTGAAGGATTTTGTCCACAAAATGGTAATATACCACTTTTAGAAGCTGTAATTCACAGCATTTTCGCCCTAATCATGCATCAATTCTGTTTCCAAAATAGCAAGGTCTCTAAACTACCTCATACCTTATCAGAGACAGAGGTAAATGTGCCAGCCGATGAGTGGGGTTTCTGTAACCCAAATTCCTTATTCTTGAGAGCTGTGGAGGAACAGGAAGTTATTGTAGCGGTCAGTAAATGCAAAAACAAGACATCCACCGACTACAATGACCTGAGACATGTCATTAGTTAAAAAAATCATGTACACCATAATAAAACCATTTACATTTATATGCAACCTCTCATTCAGAAATGGTGTCTTCCCAAATCAAATGAAAAACGCAAAGGTTATCCCAGTCTTCAAAACAGGAAACAAACAACACTTTACAAACTATAGACCATGCAATTTCCTTGCTCTCACAGTTCTCAAAGATATTGGAGAAATTATTTGGGGAGAGGCTGGAACACTTTGTAGAAAAAGATTACTTATTAACAGAAAATCTATACGGTTTTAGAGCCAACAGATCGCCTGCAAAGGCACTGATTGAACTAACTGAAGAGATAATAAAAAACATAGATAAAAAGATGTACACAGTACAAAAATGGCTTGAACAAAATGGCTTCAGTCAAAATAGCAAAAACCAATCATTTATAATGTTATATTCTGGCAAAGAACAAAGCAAAAACAACAGAAAATAAATAAAAAGGGACTGAGAGAGGCTATGCAATCCATAAAAATAGAACCACACGTTGAGCAAGCAAGGATATACGGTAGGGGGTCCAGCCAGTAGTCTGTCATTACAATACATTAGCATAGAGAAGAAATCCTTCCCACTTCAGGTGCAACTGGTCTATTCTGCCCTTCACAGAGACGGATATGCCTTCATATCATGGTGTCCTAATAAGTAGGTTATGCCAATATATGAACCTTTATTGAGAAAGGATATCCCCTTGAGATGCATCATCTCGTTTTAGAGGGGGTCCAGCAACATACAGCAAATACAGAGCAATACATTAGACAGAAACGTTACAACAAGTACATCCATGCATACATGCAAAACAGAAAGCTCTCCCAAGCATGGCTGCTCCCACCCCACCTACTCACCCAGAGAATAAGGCACTTAATGCATCATGGTACTCATATAGTGGACATAGATCATAAATCAAAAAAATCAAAAATCAGAAACAAACTGTTACATATACTGTATGCACATGCAGTAAAATGATTTAACGACATGATATAGATACACAATTACAAACGTGCACATGCATAGATGTCAACTTTACAGTATATTCGCAGGTTTGTATGTAAGAAACAAACTGAGGCATATCAGAAGCAAGAGCAGGGTATTTTAAGATAAGTAAGGATAGAGACTTTAAAGATATTGAAGGAGTTGATTGATCTGAGAGAGCTGGGGAGATTGTTCCAGTCATCCGGAGCTTTGTATTTGAAAGCACGTCGGCCGACTACTTTTCTAATGTTGGTGGGGACAGTGAGATAGGCATACTCTGTATTCCTCAGATTATATGGTGAGCTAAACGGATGCAGATACTGTTTTAAATATTCAGGGTAGTTCAATTGAATACATTTGAAAATGAAAATGAGCCAATGCGAGTGCCTTCTAGATTTGAGATCTAACCAGTTGAGGGTCTCATACATAACACAGTGATGGGTCATATAAGGACACCTTAGTATGAATCTGCAGAGGTTATTATAAGTTACATTGAGAGGATAGAGGTGTGTTTCAGAAGTATTTTGATAAACGATGTCAGCGTAGTCTATTATTGGAAGGATTAGTTGTGAGATAATTATTTTTCTGACCTGAAGGGTGAAGCAGTTAATGGATCGATATAGTACTTTCAAGCTGAAATTTACTTTTTGGACAGCAGAGGTAATATGCGATTTGAATGAGAGTTGAGGGTCGAGCCGGAGGCCTAGATATTTGAATTCATCCACCTTTTCCATTTGTGTGCCATCAGCAAATGTAATATAACGGTAGGGGGGTTGGTCGTGTGGAGAAAAGCATGCTAAAGGACTTATTTTTATTCAATATGAGCTTGTTGAGGTGAAACCATCTTTGGACTGCAGCAAAGTCAGCCTGTAGTGAGCACTGAATTTGGGAAATGTCAGGTTTAGAGGAGTAGATGACTGTCATCAGCGTATAATTGAATATGGCAGTCAGAGCAAATTGTGGGCAGGTCATTGATACAAATGGAGAATAGCAGAGGCCCTAGGGAAGAACCCTGGGGTATACCTTTCTCCATAATCCTAAAGTCAGAGCGGTTCCCCTGGTATGAGACGCACTGACGTCTGAGGTGGAGATATGAGTTGAACCAAAGGACAGACTCTTTTGAGAGACCTATGGAATGACGTTTGTAGAGAAGTAAGTAATGGTCTACCAAATCAAATGCCTTAGTAAGGTCAATAAATATTGCACCTGTGCGCATACTATGTTCGAATGATGAAAATACATTGTTTGTGAATTTTAGAAGTGTTGTGGTTGTTGAGAAATTGGGTCTGAAACCGGATTGGAATGGAGATATAGGATATGGGAGTCGTTGACATACTTAGAGAGTTGGTTAAATATTAACTTTTCAAATATCTTGACTGTGCTGTTGATAATAGAGATAGGTCTGTAATTGTTGAGATCATGTGGATCCGCAGGGGGGTTACACTGCGGATTTTTTATGCAGGGGGGTTACACTGACACATTTCCAGATTGATGGAATTTCGCATGTAGTTAGAGATAGATTAAATAAATCATGTAGATAGAGATAGATTAAATAAATCGGACAGTGGAAATGAAAGAATGTGAGGAGCGATTTTCAAGAACTTAATCTCCAAACCATCTGGCCCAGCAGCACCTGGGTTTAACTCACAGATGGCCTGTTGAACATCAGTTGGAGTAATTCTAGCAAAAGAAAAGGAGCTGCCGACCCTGGAGTTATTCAAGGGAGCGTGAGAGTAGGGTGGATCCGATTGTGAGCTACAGACAGAGGAAAAGTGCTGACCAAACGCATTGGCAATTATGGAGGGATCACCAGTTATACATTATCATTGATCCTGATTAGATTAGGGCTTTTGTTTGTTTTGTTAAGTATGTTATTGATTCTTTTCCAAAATTTCTTCGGGTTATTGAAATCATTATTTAAGCAGTTTTTGTAATAGTTGGCTTCTGCATTTCTTGTTTTGGTTGTGCATGTGTTCCTTAAGTGTTTATATATGTTCCAGTCATTCGAATCATTAGATGAGCGATACTTTAGCCAGGCCCTGTCTCTTTGTTTAAATAGCTGTATCAATTCACCATTTATCCAGGGTAGGTGTCTGCCCTTGACCTTGATGGTTATCCATGGAGCGTGTTTATCGATCACTTTGTTGAGTTCTTTGTAAATTAAGTTCCAGGCATCTTTGACAGAAGGTATTAGTTGAAAGCCATTCCAATTTATATCAAGTAAATCACGGGTGAAAAGTTCATTATTCATATTTCTGAATTGCCTTACTTTAATGTACCTTGGTGGTAAACGAGGTAACTGGATCTTCCACACACATTATTGAATGATCACTGAAGCAGTCAGATAGCACCCCAGATTTTGTGATTCTGTCAGGATGAGTGACAGGAATCCAATCTAGCAGAGATCTTGACAGATGAACAGGGTCAACTCTGGTAGGCTCATCAATAAATTGAGTGAGGTTAGCACTATTAATAAGATTTCGGTCCCTGGATGAAGACTTATCAAGCCAGTTCCGGTTAAAATCCCCCAGAGTAATAATTTCGTTTGTCCGATCTGTGGAGTTTATAGTAGAAACAATGTGTTGTATAGATTCGGGGGGAGCATCCGGGGGCGGCGGGCCTGTAAATATTTGGTGTTTATTTTCATGAAACATTATTCGGGTGAATAGGCATTCGAAATGCATGGGCTTCACAGTTGGGCTAAGTGAGAAGTGTAGCCACTCCTCCTCCTCTTGTGCCTCTATCAGCTCTATACAACACGTATTCTTTAAGTTGGACAGCATTATCTGAGTCTGTCAACCAAGTCTCAGAGAGAGTGATTACATTTGGTTTGTTATAAGCAACCCATGCCCTTAAAAGGTAATTTTTTAGGAACAGGCTCCTGATATTAACATGTATAATAATTATGTAAACCTTTCATAGTTTGATTATAGAAATAAAAATGACATTATGACCATGAGTATGCATAAGAATAGAAGACATTGAGCTGGGCTGATGGTGGGAAGAGGTGTGCCTTCCTGTGAGGTTAGGGTTTGGGTAGGGTGTCTGACTAATGGTGTGTCTGACTGTTGGTACGTCTAATTAAACACATGCACCCCAATAGATTCGGGTTGACACATTTAAACTGAATGAACCTCGTGCCAATATTGCATGAATTGCGCAGTAGTATGTTGATCTAATCTTAGTAGTAGTTCCAATGTATTTTTCCCATACACTTTTCAGGGCACCGGTAATATGGTATTTGTGCAGCAACATTGACTAGTAGAGCGTTATGCTTCGTGACCCCGTTTCCTACTACCCTAACTTGTACCGGTAATAATAAATGAAGGGGTCTCCACAATGCCGAGATCTTCTCGGCATTGTTTTCGGCAAACTATGAATTTGTACATCATGCCAGTGTTGCCGTTTATGTAGCGTAAAATCAGCCTGTAAGGCATTAAACATTCTAAGATCCTGGTTGCTGTAGAGGTCACCATAGCACCGCTGCACCCTTGCCCACCCATTCCTTCTGCTATAACTAGGGATCGGCCGATATGGGTTTTTCATGGCTGATACCAATACCGATTAGTAGTAATCAAAGAGACCGATAGCCGATATTAAAAACCAATATAACCCCATAAACCGATATAATAACCCGATATAAACCGATATAACCCATTAAACCGATAAAGAACGCCGAAAACAGCGTTCTTTAAATGCATTTAAGAATATGTATCAACTCGGGGGGAAAAATACTTGTATAAGCGCAGGGAGCTCCTATATTTAACATGTTTTATAAATTGAACAGCAATTTTAAATATAATGCTATAAAATACTATATCCTCAAATGTTTTGTTCTATATCAAATGTCAATTATAATTATCTCCCACTTAGCATTTCTTATAAACTGAAATTATAAATAAAACATGACAATAATTCCCCAAAGCTTTTTGTCCCTGTAAAAATAATAATAATAAACAAAAATATTGGCCAAAATTGTTTTTTGCCCCTATTTCCAACATCGGTGATATCGGCACCGATAATCGTCCGATCCCTACTGTGACGGCCCCTGTACCTTTAAGGAATGTGCATGCTGTTCTGTGTCAGGTGTGCTTAACCCAATCTCTTTGCAGTGCTGGATTGGGAGGGCGGAGCTGGCAATCTGCAGAAGGGGAGACACCTGGCCAGTGTCCTCCCCAAACACTATTAAAGCACCTGCTGTGTTAATGTTCTGGTCTTTCCATTCCTCCTCAGGCAGGCTGCAGAGCAGCCACACCAGGGCACCTGTAGTTTTGGTTACATTTTGTTAATTGGGCAGTGTTCCCTGCCAGCTTCATTTAGAACATGACAATGAATTATTTGATTACCTTTATTAATTAATTATTGAATAAAACACTTTTTTCTGCTTTAACTCCGTCTGGTCTCCCCTCTTTGTTAAGGCCCGTGAGCCAGCCTTAACACTACTCATACCTGTCATCTCATGTTGCTGTCCCAGCGGTGGTGACCCTGCTCATAGACCCTGCCGGGACCACCAACGGCAGCACCGCCACTCCTCCCGATGCCGCAGCGACCAACGGCAGCAGCGGCGGCGGCAGAAGTCTTTTTGGGGGGGCGCCGCCACCCCCCGAGGAGAGCGGGGGCTGTCTGAAACCCACCTACCGAAACATCTCCTACACCACCCTGGAGCTCTTCAAGTTCACCATCGGCATGGGCGACCTGGAGTTCACCGAGAGGTATACGGAGCTCCAAATGGATGGAGCTTGAAACCCTTTTAGGGGCGGATTTGGGGCGGCGGTGGCTCAGGGGGTAGAGTGACCGGATGGGAACCGCAAGGTTTTCCAGTTCGAACCCTGTGGGCTCCCCCAGAGTCGGTGTGGAAGTGTCCTTGAGCAAGACTCTGAACCCCTTATTGCTCCCGATGTGCAGGTTGGTGCCTTGCATGGTTTCCTCCGGCATCGGTGTGTGAATGTGTGGGTGAATGTAATGCACAATATATGTAAAGCGCCTTGGATAATGGCGCTATATATAAATGCACCATTTACCAACCTGATTCCCTAAATAAAACCTGATAACAAGCTTATTGAGTACCCGGTATCAATAAGCTTTGGGCTTAATACATGTAATCACGCTGGCACAAACATGTCTGTCTAAAAGTGTATACCTGCCAACCAGCGCTGCCCGGGTAAACACTAAACAGAATTGATGCTTTGAACATGACGGTACGCACAACCAGCTAACAGTTTCTTATTTTCCAAAAGTAAAAAGGTCAATTGCCTTCCTCTCTGTTAGAAAAGTAGTGGTAAAAGATACTGGTTCTGTTCAGAATGTATCGTCTTCTCCTGTCTTTCCTCAAAATAATAGAAAATGCTCGATAAGAACCCGGCTCGATAAGCCTGATCCACAAAGACTAACGAGCTTCCATCCCTATACAGGTACGAGTACAAGGAGGTGTTCTACGTGCTGCTCATCTCCTACATCATCCTCACCTACATCCTGCTGCTCAACATGCTCATCGCCCTCATGAGCCGCACCGTGGAGCAGATCACCGCCGAGAGCATGGGCATCTGGAAGCTACAGGTGAGCAGGTTACCCTCTAGAGAGCATGGGCATCTGGAAGCTACAGGTGAGCAGGTTACCCTCTAGAGAGCATGGGCATCTGGAAGCTACAGGTGAGCAGGTTACCCTCTAGAGAGCATGGGCATCTGGAAGCTACAGGTGAGCAGGTTACCCTCTAGAGAGCATGGGCATCTGGAAGCTACAGGTGAGCAGGTTACCCTCTAGAGAGCATGGGCATCTGGAAGCTACAGGTGAGCAGGTTACCCTCTAGAGAGCATGGGCATCTGGAAGCTACAGGTGAGTAGGTTACCCTCTAGAGAGCATGGGCATCTGGAAGCTACAGGTGAGCAGGTTACCCTCTAGAGAGCATGGGCATCTGGAAGCTACAGGTGAGTATGTTACCCTCTAGACTAGAGCATTGGCATCTGGAAGCTACAGGTGAGTAGGTTACCCTCTAGAGAGCATGGGCATCTGGAAGCTACAGGTGAGTAGGTTACCCTCTAGAGAGCATGGGCATCTGGAAGCTACAGGTGAGTAGGTTACCCTCTAGAGAGCATGGGCATCTGGAAGCTACAGGTGAGCAGGTTACCCTCTAGAGAGCATGGGCATCTGGAAGCTACAGGTGAGCAGGTTACCCTCTAGAGAGCATGGGCATCTGGAAGCTACAGGTGAGCAGGTTACCCTCTAGAGAGCATGGGCATCTGGAAGGTGGAAGCTACAGATGAGCAGGTTACCCTTTAGAGAGCATGGGTAACTCGAAGCTACAGGTGAGTAGTTTACCCTCTAGACTAGAGCATGGGCATCTGGAAGATCAGCCCCTAGAACAGGGGTTCTCAACGTCTTTGGCTGGGGACCCCCGGAAATGCTTTGGCCATGTCTCGCAAATTTCCGGGGGTCCCAAGCCAAAAACGTTGAGAACCCCTGCCCTACCTATAGAGCAGGAACAGGTACAGTAGATGCAGAAAAATGCAAATTTTCAGGAAATTATGAAAACCTCATATTTTGAAAACAAAGCAATACATTCTCATCAAAGTTGGTGTTGTGACTTTCTATTATTGTCAATTACTTGCATGAGAGGGGGAGATGTGGTGGAGTTAGTTACTTTAGCAGACATGAGTTTGAGGGTCCAATGGAGTTAAGAGGTTTTGTCCCAAGCGTTTTCTTTTGTACTACTTTTCATTGGTTCAATATTTTCGAAACAACACACAGACGTAAAGAGTGTTCAATAGCACTGATTTATGCCCAAAAAATAATAATCAAAAACCTCACAAATGGAGTTAGGTTTCCTCCCGACAGCAACGTAATATACTATAGTAAAACATGTGAGCATATGTGCTCAGGGGAGGGAAACATTTTCCCGCGATTCCTTGCGAAGCACCGCGGAAGCATGAGCGTGCGTCACAGAGCGCATGTTCGGGTCTTATAAGTCCCGGAAAAGATGCGCTGTGATTGGCCAGCAGTCACTTGAGTGGCAGCGTGACGTAACGTGCCTTCTACACTTCCGGCGTACTTCCTTCCCCCAGTGTAAATTCTTCCGCCCCTCCTTCAACACACACGGCTTCAACGAACTGCAGCGACCAATGGCCAGTGTTGTGACTAACGCCCTTACATCGCGTTACGTTACATAACGTAACTACTATTTGCAGTAACTTGTAACCTAACGCTTTACATTTCCAATTCCATAACGGCCTTATAGTTATTGTGCGAGCGTTACCCGCGTTATGGCGTTATTGTCAACTTATGTGATCAGTGAAAAGTGATCAGTGAAAAGTCTTGCAGTTCCGTGAGTCTACAGGCGTCTCTGTGCTGCTGACTGCAGTGCAGAGACTAGAGAGTGCTCTCTGTGTTGACAGTTTCGTTTGTGCTCTGCCTCTCAACTAACTGCGGGAAAAACACAGATGTACAAGCCCAAAGCCGGCAAAGCGCTGTGCATTGCGACCGGTAGATAACTTGTAGATCTGCTACTTCCAGCGCAGGACAGGCGCATGCTTATGACGCTCTTAAATATGCATCAGCACTCAGCAGCCAGCAACGACAACGCACTAGCAGCATAAACCAATCGTCGTCAGACGGAATACACACTCAAATACGAGTCACGACACAAATTTATTGCACATCTGTGCTTGCCTTTCATCCACGCTTCTATAGCCTTTTAAATCTCATTTCCCATCCACGGGCACAAGCAGCTTCCACCCGATCTGGATGGTGGTGTTGTTTCTGACGAGGGTAGCAACTACTGTAGTTAGCATGGGAGCTAACATTAGTTTAACTCTGGTCCATATCGTTAGAAGCCAAGGAGTCCTCCTAATAACACTGGTACTTTCCATCCGTTCCCCAACCCTCACACTCGATGTTGCGTCTGCCCGTGTTTAATGGTCAGGGGTTTCACTGTCCACAGCAGGCAGACCTGTCAAAACTATGCACTTCCCAAAACTCACAAGACATGCCAGCCACCACCTATAAGTTCAAACCGTTACACACCTCTAGAATATTTGTTTCCCCAGCTATCTCATTCCACTTTCATTTATTTTATTCCATAGTCTTAGTTTTTCTCTAATAAAGTAGTTTTTATTTGTTTTCTCATGTTCCCCTTGAAAAGCGTCTTTAAGTACTCAGAGAAGCATTATATAAATAATATTATCACTATTATTATTATTACTATTTTTTAAATTGCCTATGCTTATGTAGTCACTATTCATTGATTCACTCGTATCCAAATCCATTCGAAAAAAAAGCTCACTGATGATCAGGTCAAATAGGCCTATTGATATGCGATTAATTGAGATTAATTAATCACAAAAAACCTTCTTTTAAATAGTTTTTTATATTATTATTTTTTAAAGTAAAGTAAAGTAGTTACTTTCATAATTTAATGTAAAGTAAAGTAACAAATTACTTTTTTAGATAAGTAACGATAACTATAATTCCTTACTTTTTAAAAGTAACTTCCCCAACACTGCCAATGGCGCATCTATATATTTTTTCTTTCTATGCTTCAGAGGGCCATCACCATCCTGGACCTGGAGAAGGGCCTGCCTCGCTGTCTGAGGGACAAGTTCCGCTCTGGGGTGGAGAAGGATCTCAGTGCCACGGCTGGAGGGGACCGTGACCGCCGACGGTGCTTCAGGTTTGTCTATAAGTTCAGGGGTGGGTGGGCAAACGTTGAAGATGGAGAGGGCCAACGTGTAGTTCCACACGTTGCGTATACTGTCGTAGAAAAATTGGCAGATCTACAAGTTCAAAACGCGTCGCAGTGCGGCGTGTTTTGAGCTTGTAGATTGTTGTTCAACCTTGTTGAATTGAAAACCTGAATTCTTTTTTTTTTCTTTTGCTATTTTTGAATTGGAATCCTGAAAAGTAACATTTTTATTTAATGTCAATTGCATTTACTTATGTTAACTTTATTGAAGGTAAATTTACATTGGACATAAAAAAGACAACATTTTAATAGCAGTCATTAAGCTACCAATATAGACTGAAGTAATTAAAGCGGGTTATGTTTGCATGTTTTGTATCAGAATTGTGACAGCTGAAATCAACAATACATCAGTATTCCCATATTAACCTGGGGGCCACATTAAGTGAAGGTGGGGGCTGCATGTGGCCCCCGGACCGCCAGTTGCCCATGCATGGTCTATACTAGTTGCATCTTATTCAGTGCAGAATATATGACGATGGCGGCAGGCAGTGACACTTACAAAGATGGACAAAGGGGCGCCCGCTGGCCTAGCGGTCCAGGCGCATACCACATATAGGCGCATGCCTGACAGCGTGTCGCGGGGTCGAGTCCCGATCCCGACGACCTTCGCTGTGAGTCATTCGCAGTCTCTCTCCACAGTATCCTATTCAATAAAGGCAGAAAAGCAACAAAAAAAAGCGGGCGGTGGTGGCTCAGGGGTAGAGTGGCTGGATGGTAACAGCAAGGTTGCCAGTTCGAACCCGGGCTCCCCCAGAGTTGGTGTTGAAGTGTCCTTGAGCAAGACTCTGAACCCCTAATTGCTCCTGATGTGCTGGTTGGTGCCTTGCATGGTTTCCACTGCCATCGGTGTGTGAATGTGTGTGTGAATGTGCCTGTGAATGGGTGAATTGAATCTATGTAAAGCGCCTTGGATAAAGGCGCTATATACTGTATAAATGCATTTACCATTTTTATATACATATATATCTTTAAAAAATCCAGGTGAGTATTATGTCAGTATCATGGTCAGTATCTTGGCCTTAGGATAGGGTAGGATACATTGTGTGCAAGAAATCAACTTTAAAATATTTGTAATTTTACATTGATCGCTTTCCATCCATTTCATAATAACAAACTAGTAGTGCAACAAAGGGGGGTTTAGACTCTAATAACAATGAACCAGAAACGAAGGTTTTTTTCTCTCTCGAAAACGCACGACTTACTCAACGTGAACCATATCAGACGCTGCTCCTGCGAGGGTATAGAAGTGACGAGCTCTGACACTCCTCCTCCTCGGTGGTGATCCGTCTCCGTGTCTCTGACAGCTGACTGACGTGTCGCACGGCGCGCTATAATTGGTGCACGTGTTTTCCTCCCGTGTCTCCAGGGTGGAGGAAGTCAACTGGAACAGATGGAACATAAACCTGGGCATAATCAACGAGGAGCCGGGGGACCGCGAGCGGGCCGTCCCGTCTCCCGCGCACAGCCCGGCCGACGGCAGAGGTATACGGATGGACGGAAAGATGTGTACTTGAACCCATTAAGATCAGATTCATACGAGGTTTCCACTGGACACACACTGGTCTGCTTAATGTCTCTGTGAACGATCGCATAACGTACTGCAGTGGTTCCCAAAGTGGGGTCCTCCGGGGGGTTACCCCCAGGGGTCCTTGAGGGAGTTCCAAGGGAGTCCCCAAGCTAGATGATAGTTTGGAACCAAATGGACTCTTAATGGGTCTGTAACTCTGAGAGTGTATACAAATGGAACCAAATGGACTCTTTTAATGGGTCGGTAACTCTGAGAGTGTACAAATGGAACCAAATGGACCCTTATGGGTCTGTAACTCTGAGAGTGTACAAATGTACACTCTCAGAGTTAAATTAACATTGATTTTACAATGTGAATTGGGGGTCCCAGAGATAGAAATGCCATTAAATGTGGATCCGTAGACTAATGCATGTCAAACTGGGGGGGTCCTTGAAATTAAACGGGTTGAGCATCACTGCTAGAGCCGTAAAAAAAATCTCTTAATAAGGGGGTCCCTGGCATATATTTTCAAACGGGGGTCCGCGGGGCTAATTAGTGTCAATTTGGGGGTCGTTGACATGAAAAGGTTTGGGGACCACTGCCATAACATACTACTGTATGTACACTAGTGTTGATTTTGACAGAATTTAGATTTTACTTTAGTCAGTTTTTAGATTTTAGTTTAGTCATAGTCTTTTGAATAAAACTAAATTTAGTTTTAGTCACATTTTAGCCGTTAGTTAGTCTAGTTTTAGTCAACTGAATCTGCAATTGATTCAGTCGGCTAAAATGTACTTCGGCGGGCCTTGATGTCGTCATAATGGCTGATTTTACACTTGGTTACATGCTGAAAATAGATGTAGATCTGCTATTTTCAGAGCGCAACCAAACATAAAATGACTTATGTATACTGGATCTCTTCTCCACTAGTCCTGACCTTTTAGTCTAGTTTGTATTAGTTGACGAAATTGTCAGTATATTCAGTCTTATAGTTATAGTCATTGTAGCTTTAATTGAGTGGAAAAAATGTAGTCGACACCCATTTTTCGTCAAAGTCTTAGTCGACGAAATCAACAGTGTTTTTTTTTCTCTCTGAGATTGTCATAGTAGGCGTGATGTGACCGTTTCATGCTCTGCAATTCCCCGTTTGTCCACAGGGAGGAGCTGGAGAGGAGTCTTCAGGGAAGCCAGCCGCTACACTCGGCAAAGACATCATGGCCAACGGACACAACAACAGACACAACAACAAACCACAGAGATGAGCCCTTTGTCCTCCAGTCCGGTCTGAAGCAGTGGCTCCCAAAGTGGGGTCCGGGGACCCCCCAGGGGTCCCTGAGGGAGTTCCAGGAGGGGGTCCCCAGCTAAGTGATAGTTAGGAACCAAATGGACCCTTATGGGTCTGTAACTCTCGCAGAGTTAAATTAACATTGATTTTACAATTGGGGGTCCCAGAGATCTAGAAATAATGCCATTAAACGGGGGACCGTAGCCTAATTCAGGTCAAACCTGCATGGGGGTCCTTGAAATGAAAATGGTTGAGAGTCACTGCTAGATGGGGGTCCTTGGCATATCATTTCTAATGGGGGTCCGCGGGCTATTAATGAGTGTCCATTTGGGGATCCTTGACATGAAAAGGCTTGAGAACCACTGGTCTAAAAGAGACCGCAGAGAACGTGCACCGTTTCATGGGACGCATTTCAACCAGATGTTTGAGGTGGCGCTACAGTACATATAACACAAACATTGAATGACAATGAATGGCCATCTTTGAGTGTTTGTATACAAAACGCATGCACATTGTGTAAACACAAACATTGATGGTGACGAAGGTGAGGACGCAAATTGTGATTGTGCCGGAATGAGATGATGTATGATGATGATGATGATGACGATGTACGATGATGGCGAAGATCGAGCGCCCCTCTCTTGACACACGGGTGTGATTTTTCTATTTCATTTTGATTATTGTTATAATTATTGTGTTCAGCTCTCCGCGGAACACAAATGATAGGATGTGCTACTGTCTGTGACTGTTCTGGCTGCCATTCTGTCCCAGATGAGACCGACCTACTTTAATAATACTGCCAAATCGGTGGTGAGGAAATGACTGTATACTGTTATTATTTTTACAGTATTACTGCAGTGCTGCTGAGTGCTGACACACTGACAACAAGTGTTCCCTATATATAATATAGTGATATCTGGGGGGCGCTGTTCAAATGCCAGGATAACACGTCAATGGACTTTAGGGGTGTTCATTCCAAGGAAATTTGAAATCTGAGCTTCCATCACCTGTATTGTCAGAAGAAAAGCCATCTTTTTTTGCTATTAGGCTACTATTGTTCCTATAGCCTCGGAAACCCAGAAACTTCCACTTCAATTCGGCATAGAGTAGCGCAAACATCGCTCACTCTCTGCTGATTTCTGATCGTCTGCACCTTTGTTAAATTGACACACACACGCACACATGTACACACACTCCACTCTCTCTGACCCCTTTTCCACCGGTTGGTTCCCAGTGGGAACCGGTTCAGTTCTTTTTGGTTTTTAGTCCATGAGCCAGAGCTCTAAAATTGGTGGGAAACTATGCCCTATATTAAATTGTTTATAGGATCAATACAAGTAAATTAATACATGATAACCCTTCCACAGTAGTCGCTTTATCATATTTTCGACTATTTTGCATATTTTCCTACATAATGCCTCATTTGCATATTCAAAAATGTAAAATTTGTAATACAATAAATCATTGTCTTCGTGTAAGTACTCAATTGGGGAAATCTCATGGTGATAATAATCTAATATAGGTATGGTTTTGCTCCACTCAATTCATAATTAACGTTTCAATGTTGGAGCTCTGGCTCATGGACTAAAAACCAAAAAGAACTGAACCGGTTCCCACTGGGAACCAACCGGTGGAAAAGGGGCCTCTCTGTCGCTCTAAGTAATTAGTCTCATGTCGCGCAGCTGCGCATAGTTTGCCTATGCCATAGAAAGCATATACTGTAGGTGAGTTCCAAGCTATATTGTTCCCTGCTTTTGCAAAAAAAAAAAGAATCTTGTGTGAGTGTGCTGATGAAAGCATTGTGCCTGGCCTCCCACTGTGTGCCCTTTATAGAATTCCCATTTTCACCAGAGCCAGACTGACTGAATCTATCGCAGCCGCCCTCATGCAGATTTCACAGCTTGCGTCGTCTACTGTATACGTCTCGCTTCTATTAAGACAGAGGCAGGCTCGGGATCGATGGCATGAAAGCAAATAAATTGGTGCAATTACTACCTCAAGCACTGGCTGTCAAGACAGCCTGTGCAGGACATAATGTTGCACGGAGAAGGTGGTGGGGGGCCTTTTTCTTTTTAGCAACACACTTGGACATAATACTTCCTTATCGTGGTTTACGGGACATTCTTCAGTAAGGCTTATTATTTAAGCTTCAAGATTCAACCGCGACGAATGAATGCAGAGGTCTGGTGAAATCTTTCTAAATGAGCTTTTTAGTCGCTGACCACTGTGAAATTGACGTCGTCAAAGAGCGGCGATGGAAGAAGAACGTGCATTTTGAGAGGCGATAGCCCCTCCTATGCCCAGCTTTCCTGACTGAGCAAAGTACATCTATATCTATAAATGGACCAAGTCTCTCTATGTGTGTGTACGTTCACCCCACCCACTTCAAATTTGACCGTTCCACACCCCCACATGGAGTGCAGTCCCCGGTATCGACTCGGTCGGACCCACGGTTGTCCAGAACCGCCACAAAAGGCTTCTGCCCGGGCCACAGCTGACATCACAAGGTCTCTGCCCGGACCAGACTCCATATTTGGGCATGCCCAAACCGACTTCTGACATCATTCTGACATAGACTGCATAGACTGATTAAACTCCATATTTGGGCATGCCTGACAAAGAACTCTATTTATGGGCATAATAAACGGGGATGCCGCTGACATCACCTCTGACATCACGATATAAGTGCAGTGCCCGGTGTCGAGTCGGTAAGAGCCACGGTTGTCCAGAACCGCCACAAGAGGCCCCTGACCGGGCTCTGGGTAGGGCCCCCTGCCCAGGCCCTGCCCAGTCTCCCACGGGCACTGGCCCCCCTTGGCTCCGTATAGTTATCTATAAATGCACCAAGTGCGTACGTACTTGTGTACGTACGTCTGTAATCCAAGAACCGTTCGCCCTGCCGACTTCAAATTCGACACAGGGAGTGCAGTGCCCGGTGTCGAGTCCGTCGGATAGCTGGTCGTCCAGAAGCGGCACAAAAGCCTCTGCCCGGGACCTGGACCTGATCACCCCTATATCTCCATATATGGAGATGGCACTGTTCTGACATCATTCTGACATCGGCATAGACTCCATATTTGGGCATGCCTGACAAAGAACTCCATATATGGGCATAAAAGGGACACAGGCATAATATCTAGGTGGGGGCATTAATTTCCAACTTGCATCGTTCCAAGTAGGCCAGAGCCCAACGGCACCGCTCTAGTTGAAGAGAAAAGTGAAGACGCCAAAAGTGATTGGCCGGAATGACATTTGTGATGATTTGATTGGCTGAGCACGGAATGTGATGTATGATGATGATGTACGATGATAAGAGCGCCCCTCGCTTCACACGAGTTTTTGTACACCACAATGTCGAAATATTACAAGTAAAAATCCTGTATTAAAAATGTACTTGAGTTTGTTTGCGTCCAGGACAGGCTTCACACGCGCCCCCCTCAGAACTGATAGTTCTGTATCAGGACGGGTGGTAATGGGATGATTTCTAGGTAATTCTATAGGTATCGGGTGCTCTAATTGAGCGCTCTACATCCATCCATCCATCCATGATCCACCACTTTGGTCCCGAACACTGAACACTGAAAAAACACTGAAAAAAACAGTGCATTTCAATATATGGTGTTACACTCTGGAATAATCTTGATATAAAAATGTAAGTGTGCAAAAATATGAAACAGTTCAAGCACTGCTATAAGCAGTCGACCAACTCCTGCAAAATTATGAACAGTTGATTGACTAGGATCAGTTTTACTCTGTGATGTCTTTTTTATTCTTTACTATAGAGGTCTTGTTATTACTTTCAATGTGATGGATTTACAATTACGTATATTAAGTATGTTATATAATGGTTTTATTATTTTTATTATTATTATTATTATATAAACTTTTCATTTTTGTATTATAATATATTGTTTTACAATATATGTAAAGGTAAGAAGGGGGCCGGACAATATAAGCATTGCTTCTCTCTGTCCCTTCTTGAACAAAATAATTGTTGTGATTTGTTGATGATGTAGGTACTGTTATTTGTACTTTTTATGTTCAAGATATAAAATACAAAAACGAGATACCAGTCCAGAAGTCCCACTTGCAACATCTGAAAATGGCCACAATGTCAATGTTGCAGGTATATCTCATAAACAAAATAGGCAGATTGCAGGAGGAATCCTATGGCCTTTCCTGAATGTTTCACTACAGAAGATCTCAACATGGTGGGTGGATGGGTGGATTAATGGGTGGATTACCTCGAAGCTTGCTGAGAACATCGATGCTCCCAGAGGATGGACCATAACCATTTGATCTATCCTCAGGCCTGCTCCTTGTCCTCCCTCAGACCAACTATATCAACTTCGTACACAAAATAGCTCATGATCAGATTTCCACATTAAATTAATCAAGAGCAACCCATTTCGCTCAACAACTTGATTTACAGTAGGCCTACAACAGGACAATTCGACATACATATTTATTGCCTATATGTGTAGTGCAAAACACATCCACAGTATAATGCCGATTTCTATAGTCACAGTAATATCCAAGCGGAACTTTTAGTATTGACTCGTATCATTGAATAATTCTCCACTTCTTATTTGTTATACAACTCACAACATCCAAGGAATGGCGGAGATCGTCCTCGTGTAGGCCTACTTTTATGGGAATTTGTTGAAAAGCCCAATCCCTTATTTCCATCCACAAACAGAATTCCTCCTGAGCTTCTCTCAAAAAGGGTCCACTTGAAAATAATTAACTGAAAAATAATAAAAACACGATTCCTTTACTAGTTTACGCTTACAAAGTTTACGGTCAAAAACTTGTGTCGTTCCACTGTTGCATCAGCTCAACTCTGAACTCACTTTCGCTTTTATCTGACGTCGCTGGCCAATTTCACATGCGCAGTAGCTGTTATATCACTCAAAATAACACAGTATATTTAGAAATGTATCATAAAATATTGCAACAAACACCTAATATTAGTAAACAAACCACAACAACAACAATATGCAAATACTGATAATAATAACAACACTATATCACCTTGTTATAATACAATAATAATAAACAAAAATGCAATAATATTGTTTCAGTCAGACAACTCACGAATAGATTTACCAATATTTATTACAATATAATATTTATTTATATCATATACACACAGTAAGTGTGCATATGATATTTGACTTGGCATTCGGCTCTGCTGGATTTCTCCCTGCTCGGCACGATTAAGCACCAACATAAAACATTAAGAGCAGGGAGATAGATATACAATAAAAAAAAACATGGGGAGCATAAATAGCAGAGCCCACCGGTGGTGCTGGGGTGGTGGTGGTGGGAGAAAACATCACATACAACCAGGAACCATGTGCAGAGGAAGGCAGGAAGAGCATGCAGTCTAGTGAGCTTAAGTAGCCCATGCCAATTGGTCAGCTGACTGACCAACTGGTCGGCGAATGACGTGTGGGACTTGCACACACTTATACGCCCACATAGTAATGCAGCATGTTATCCCCCTTGAGTATAGTATGGGCCTTTGAGCATGGCATGAACCCCCTTGAGTATGTCTGAATTAACTAACTCCGCAAGCTACGTCTCATAAATCACTCAGAATGTGGTTGTCAGTTTTGGCTCCTACACACAGTAATCACCCATCTACTGTACACGTCCCGTCACTTATTTCCCTTTTTGCAGACAGGAGCGCCTATTCACAGCATTGTGTGTGTTAGCTCCGTTTGGAACCTCACTCAGAGAAGAGGTTCCGTGTCAGGATATCTGTTGGATTTATTGCAATTCACCTTATCTATCCTTCCTTTGAACCGTGAGAACCCTCAATCCTTCAAGACAACCCCAAAAAGTAATCTAGTGAGACTAGAGACTGTGTAATAATTTTGACACATAAACCATTTAAAACAATCTGAGTTTTAGTGAAGTCTTCAAGGTTCACAAGCGTTGTACAAGAATGTAAAAGATGTAGGAGAGAGAATTCTCCTTAAGTGCTCTGAACCATGTCACATCAATTTGCAAACATATACACAACAACATGATTCAGAATTCAGCTGTCACATTTCAATAGGTTGAGAGGTCTCATCAGAGTAAGGTGTCATCAAGCTGTCATGAGCGTCCGATAGTCTGAATCCTGTTTTTTACTTTAATCACGTTCTGTGATTAGGATTCTGTTGTTGACGCTTTATCTCATGGGGTGAGAGAGTAGTCGGTGCCTCATCTTTAAAGGGCAAAGTTGTTGTCATGTTGTTTTCCATTTGGTACAATGGTCAATCTGGAGTGGGCGACAGCTGATAATAGAATTAATACACATGCAAATATTGATATGACATCACTGGGTGACAGGGCAATCCTGTGCACCAGATACCAGAAGATTTACAAGGTATTTTTTAACATAGTAATAAGATGTGAACATCAATAAGAAAATACCCATCAATATCCCTGTGTAGCATTGCGCGGAAAGCGGGGATGGAACTCAGGCCTCCCACTCGCCAGACCAACGCACAACCTGTCATGCCAATAGGGCTGAGCCCCATTGGCAGGGCTGTTGCTGGTCTTGGCTGGGGGCCAAGACCCAGCCCGCAACAGCCCTGCCAATCGGGCATTTTCAGTCCAGCTTTTCCTCATGGAAAAGTGCAGATATTTTACTTATAACACTCGGTTTCTGCCAGAACATTCAAATGGATATGAAACTAGAGGACAATATCTGACTCCAAGTCTTAGGAATTAATTACTGCGTGAGTATACACGCAGACAGCTGTGCTACACGTTTAAATGCCAACGTGGTCAGGTCAGTCTGCTAACCGTGCGCGGACAGGACTGATCTATGGCTGTGTATTTGGAATACATGAAATGTATGTAAGATCACAGACATTCTAGGGGTATTTAGAACAGGGCCAGTTCCATGCCTCGATCTCGGCGCCCAATGCGAGAATAGTAGAGGTATTTTGAGCCAGGTTGGGGCATCTGGTTAGGATGCCTCTCGGGCGTCTCTATAGACAGACCAAGGTACAGTTGGAGGAAACACATCGACTCACTGGCCTTGGAACGTCTTGGGATCCCCCAGGAGGGAGTCACTAATGTTGCTCTGGAGAGGGAAGTCTGGAGCAGTCTGGTGGAGCTATTGCCCCCGCGACCCGACTACGGATAAGCGGTTGTAGATGGATGGATGGATGGATGGATATTTTGAGGGCTACACAGCGCCCCTAGTGACCGGTTGGACTAGGTGGGGCAGGCTGTTCCGTCTGCCCCCCGGGCTGATTAAGAATATTGGAAAGGTTATTATTAGGAAAGCCAGCCAGACAATAATAATGGCAGACAGCAATAGCCTGGTGGCTGCTATAGGAGTGTCACAGAAAAAGTGAAACCAAGAGTGAAGAGTCACTTGTCCAACGGACAAGTAAAATGGAAAGATGTATTACTTATCCCGGACAACAGGACAAGCCTTATAAACCCTGCTGAATTTCACCTGTACCTTTAAGGGGGGCAGCGGTGTTGTGCGCAGGACCAGAGCCACTGAAGGAGAGCGGCGTCATTGAGGGGGCAGAAAACTGTGCTCGAGCGCTATTCATGCAGCCCTGGAGAGTGACAAGCTGGAGTTTGAAATGCATTGTTTTCAACGAGGGCGGCGCAAATATCAGCAATTTTAGGCAATGTGTGACAACTGTTTAAAATAAAGACAACTAAAGTATCTGTAATGTTTGTGTTGTACTATTACTAAAACACTAACCCTAACCCTAAAATAAAGAGATTTTAAGAGTATTAAAGCTGGGCTGTTGCCTATGAGTGCAAGGACTTTGTCACTGAACCGCGGGATCTTATCATTTGATCGAGTGATCGACACCAGTGTATAGGAATGGGGGAAAAAAACATTTACATTTTTCTGTTTTGTGATGTTTGTTTCAGAAACTATTGGGTTCATTTTCCCCAATGTTCTAGCCCACAACAGAAATCTGGATATAATAGGCTAAACTGATCCATTTATTTTTCTGACCCCATAAAGCCAACGCAGTTGTCACAGCCGGTCTGAACTCTCTCATGTGAACGGCGCTGGAACGCACCCACCAGTCCGTGCGCATGCTCCGGGGAGGTTAGCCGCCGCAGACAGCAGGCAGGCAGCGCAGCGCAGCAGTGATTCGGAAGCGCAGCGCAGGCGGCAGGGCAACAAACACTACACTAAATTACTACAAAAAAGAGATCTGTACAGTTATTTTTTTTTTGTATTAAGCGATGGCGACGCGCTGAGCGATGGAGCTGAACGGAGAGTAAGTATAGCCGTTTCTTTGAAAACGTATAACAGCATCCCAGTCCTGTATGCTATTTTATATCCGCGACATTTTTTATTCCATTATTTATGCCACACAAATATTGCTCAGACGGTAACAATGGCTCAGCTCTCTCTCTCTCTCGCTCTCTCTCTCTCTGTCTCTCTGTGTGTGTGTGTGTGTGTGTGTGTGTGTGTGTGTGTGTGTGATGTCTGAACTGAAGCTTTTAATGTGTACTCCATCGCTCGAGCCGGGTGGGTGGTTGGGTGTCGCTTGCCAAAAAAGAACAGGTCTACAAGCTAGCGAGAGCGACAACATAAGAAGCATAAACGCCTGGTGTGTGTGTGTGTGTGTGTGTGTGTGTGTGTGTGTGTGTGTGTGTGTGTGTGTGTGTGTGTGTGTGTGTGTGTGCGCGCGCGCCTCCTAGGAGTATAGGCTATAGGTGTTTTCTAATATGTGTCTCTAATAGCTGGCTAAATGTGTTTTTAGACTGCTATAGTGAATTGCAACCAACCAGCAAGCAAGTGGTATAGATAGGATAAAAAATGGTACCCTCATTCATTCCACTTGAAAAAAGTATACGCGTTTTGGTCACATAATCGTGACATGCGGCTTTGATTTGTGTTAGCCTGTATTCTATAATAGTAATGCAGGTGCCCCCCCCCTTCCCACTCCCCCCAGCTTCCAATCTAACATGATCACCATGACACCATCCATCCTCCAGACAAAGCATAATATATAGGTTGACTATTAATATGAATAAGCAAGTTGGGTTGTAAAGTTGAGTTGGTGAGTCTTGGTTGCATTTGATGTCATTCACACACAGGGCTTTTTCATTGTAACACTCACAGCTTTTATTGTATTGGTAATATAATAACATGCTTTACAGTTGAGGACAGAAAGAACAAACTGATTGTGATGATGACTGTTGTTTTTGGCAGCAAATGTCAATTTTCGTTGTCGTAGTGAAGTCTCTTGAATAGCTTTCATTTTGTTTTTGTCATATTTTAGTCACCCGGAATGTTTTAGTGTTAGTCTAGTTTTAGCTGTGAGCTAAATGGGAATATTCCCTCATGGGAATATTAGGTTTTGCTAAAGCTCTGGTCCATTATAAAAAGGTTTGGGCATTATAATAACGTTTAATGGGCTCTCTTTGGTCTTATGAAAGCAAAAAGGTTTCGAAATTGTGACCGGTCACATTTCAGGAATCCCAACCCGGGACGGCCGTGCACTTAACTAATGGTCGGGTCTTCTTCTTATTGATATACAGTAGGTCTCTCGCTCCAAACCTAATGTTTACAGTTTAACCCATTTTGGGTGGGAACCCCTTTTGGTGTTTTAAGCATTATGTTCTACTTTAGCTATTTTTGAAAAATCATGAAAATGTAGTGAAAATCTTTGAATATATTCTTTCAGAGCGTTTTTAACTCAAATCTTTGCTACTGGGAGGGTCCCTGGAACAACACATTTTCAGATGGGGGTCGGCGGCCAATTACATATATCTTTGGGGGTCCTTGACATGAAAATGTTTGAGAACGACTGACCTATAGAAACATGTTTTTTTCAGAAAACTGTCAGGATTTAGAAGGCATTTGTAGAATCGTCCTCAGGTCTAAATAGGTTAAGTCTGTGTTGTGTTGAAGGATAGTGAGTCTGGCTGGTGGTGGTGCGTCTATTCCAGGCTGAATGGTGTGATATAGTACAGTAGTCGATTGTAGATAATAGTCTTGGAAGCACATCCTATGTGTCAATGTTTTCACTAGACTGGACTATTGGCCAATGATGACGTTGCAAAGTACGATAATTGGGGGGGGGGGGGGGGGGGGGGGGGATTGTGAATTGTTGATTGTTAAATGTATTATTGGAGATAATAATGAAAGACAAAGTACACAAAAATGCATATAAGTGTGACTATCTGCAAAAATATTTATAAGACTGTTTTCAGAAGTGCAGTTTATATATTTCCCTTCTCATGGGAGTTTATTTAATTTAGGTCGTTTTTGCGGGAGCACAACAGCTGGGATGGGTTCCAGCTGTTTTGTTTCATGAATGCTTTTATTCTCATCTTGAGCTCAACATTAGTCCCCCAAAAGTGCAGTTTTGCATTGTAGCCGTGATGCCCTACATTTCCAAAGGGTGGATAATTCAATTACAGACCTTGTTTCCAGAGAAACGCAGGCTCCTTGATTCTGCGGTTATCATAAAGGACTCGGGGATCCCTTTTCGCTTCTGGGTGCTATTTCTCCCAACCAAATGAAGCAATCTGTTCTCTCTTGATGCCAAAAAAGGGTCAAATGCCCTTTAAAGATTAATCTGTCAAATGTCCAGAAGCATGAGATGTAAAAATTAGCAGTCGCTTAATCAGTGTACGTTTGTTTATGTCGTCAAAGGCTTAATGACTCATTCATTACTCGATAAACTGTCTCTCAGTTAAGTGCTCACAGTGCACTGCTCAACAAATCCATGTAACATCCAATAAAATAACAGACAGTTATGTTGGACATAAATCAATTCCTTTTGCTTTGACTTGTTCCTTTGAAAATTGAAATAATTTGTCTTTTTTTGTTGTTGTTGTTGCAGTTATTGATAAAGAGCTATAGGAAAAATGGCTGAATGCTATGTTGTGGTCGAGGTACAGATAATATTGGAGTTGGAGTCTTCATTCTTCATGGAATGTCAGCATACAGGAGAATGGAAACTATATGTCCATTGTCCTGGTGGACCATCATGTCATTTGCCTTTTTATATGCACGAGCTGTGTAGACCAGTGGTTCCCAAACTTTCCCCCCCCCCCCCCCCCCCCCGTGTGTGTGTGTGTGTGTGCGACGCTCGGAATGAAGAGAACGATCAGCTTGTTCTTGACTGACAGGGAACAGAAAGCCTCACTCGTCTGTCTCTCTCGCTCTCTCTAACCAACCTGTCAACCTGTTTCAGGAGCTTTTCCTATACCACCAACAACAAGGGGGCGGCAGAAAAGCCACCATTTGGGGGTGTTTTTTTTAGCACGTGATTTCAGAGTGTTCCTACCATATATGCGAGTTAAAGTCGCAGTCAGAAGTTGCGCAACAGTCCCATCTATTGAAATCCAATTAAAAGTGATAAATTACGTCTTTACGGGCATGGCTACCAGTGCAGAGTTGGATTAAAGACGGGATTACGTCCCTGGCACTTAAACAGTTCTTAAGGGTGAATGAGCAGAAGTCTATTTGGCTTTTACAGTATAATGCCTTTTAAATCAGTTCCCAAAGTACGTTTCAGTGACGAAATGCCCAGCGGTATGAGGACATTGTATGCCTACGTGATTATTTATAGGCTGGTTTGAGTGGAGATATGAAAGTAGTGAGTCCGGCATAAATATGATATATTCAGAGTAAGAAATATGGCATAACACATAGGGCTTGGCTGGGTGATGACTGGTCAGATGCCATCACAAGTGATGTAAATAGGTTTTCAGTTGTAATGAGTCCCGGGATGCAGGGATGGTCTTTCAGACGAGTCCCCGAGAGACATTTCATGAGTCCCACTTCAAGGATGTTTAGGAGTCATATTTAGAAAATGCACCCTATTTTAATCTCTGCGCATCAATATGGAATATTCATAGTAAGAATATGGCATATAACTCATAGGGCTGGCTGGGTGATGACTGGTCAGAACCAGAACACATCGCATTGCTGTAAATGTTTTTTTACAGCAATTTCTCTACCCATTTCAATGGGGCCACGGTGCCTGGCCCGCTGAGCCACGGCCCAGGCCACACATCGGCATTATTTGCTGCCCATATGTTTTGTGTTCCAAGCCAGGGCATTCTGACTGCACATAAGGTCCGAATCATACCGAATCCCAATATTAGGCCTATTTCAAACAGCAGTAATAAAACGAGGATGACATCAAAGGAAGCCAGACTGTATTTCTTGAAGACATCAGAGACACCAGGCTATGAATAACTATGATCACATGAAGGTACAAAGCATGAATAAGGGGGAACTGTTGGGGCAGCTTTATTCTTTTTTTTTTTCTCCTTTTGTTATACGTTTCAGTTGTCGTTGGGATTCACTGAGAGCTCATTTAGAATACACTGATTAGTCACAATTACGAATGGGTGATTGTTTTTTTTTACTGCGAAATATAACTTGGCCGAATCGAATGGCGTGTTTTTGATGCAATACTTGTCAGTGCTGGGAACTGGAAAGAGGAGCCACTTGGCTGTCGCTCATGTTGTGTTTTATTCAAAAGCCAAGGCATTTATTTGATGTTTTTCATTTTTTTGGAAGCGCCACTTGAATTGGTAATTTGGTACGTGCTCTTTGCAATGAGTAGCATTTTATGAGATTCTAGAGAGAGTGCTTGTAGTTCTTTTTTTTTAAATTTTTATCTCTTGCAGGTGTTATGCAGGGAAGAGGTTATTTGCCTCTTCCTTTTTTCATTTTTTTCTTTTAACATGACTCGCATTTTTGGAATTTCACCCATGTGCAGAATTTTGCTCACCCCCCCCTCCCCCCTTCCTGGCCCTGGGCTGGACTACAGGATAGGGATCTGTCTGCCATCCCTACCTTTCAGCTTCACAGTCACCAGAGCAGCTGTACACACACACACACACACACACACACACACACACACACACACACACACACACACACACACACACACACACACACACACACACACACAGCTCTAGCCAGGCCAGTATGTACTCAGGGAGAGACTATATAGCTGTCAGGCCGCGCTGTGTCTCCTCAGCTGAACACGTTTGTGTGTTGTTCAGAGACGGGGCGTTCAGGTGTTGTTCGGTGTCTCCTCAGCAGAACACGTTGGTGTGTTGTTCAGAGACGGGGCGTTCAGGTGTTGTTCGGTGTCTCCTCAGCTGAACACGTTGGTGTGTTGTTCAGAGACGGGGCGTTCAGGTGTTGTTCGGTGTCTCCTCAGCAGAACACGTTGGTGTGTTGTTCAGAGACGGGGCGTTCAGGTGTTGTTCGGTGTCTCCTCAGCTGAACACGTTGGTGTGTTGTTCAGAGACGGGGCGTTCAAGTGTTGTTCGGTGTCTCCTCAGCAGAACACGTTGGTGTGTTGTTCAGAGACGGGGCGTTCAGGTGTTGTTCGGTGTCTCCTCAGCAGAACACGTTGGTGTGTTGTTCAGAGACGGGGCGTTCAGGTGTTGTTCGGTGTCTCCTCAGCAGAACACGTTGGTGTGTTGTTCAGAGACGGGGCGTTCAGGTGTTGTTCGGTGTCTCCTCAGCTGAACACGTTGGTGTGTTGTTCAGAGACGGGGCGTTCAGGTGTTGTTCGGTGTCTCCTCAGCAGAACACGTTGGTGTGTTGTTAAGAGACGGGGGCGTTCAGGTGTTGTTCGGTAGCCCTTGTTGTGTGACTGGACTTGTGTCACGATGACTCACACCGTCGAGGTTCAGGAGCAGGGGTCGGGTGGGACTCGGGTATTATGGATGGGGCTAAAGCAGTGGTTCCCAAAGTGGGGTTCCGGGGGACCCCTAGGGGTCCTTGAGGGAGTTCCAGGGGGGACCCCAGCTAAATGATAGTTTGGAACCAAATGAGCCCTTATGGGTCTGTAACTCTGAGAGTGTAAAAATGGAACTGACGGGTCCATTTGGTTCCATTTGTACACGCAGAGTTAAATTAACATTGATTTTAAAATATCAATTAGGGTCTCAGAGATATAAATGCCATTAAATGGGGGTCCGTAGACTAATGCATTCCTTGAAATTAAAATGGTAGAAAATCACAGCGCTAGAGCCGTAAAAAATCTTCTCTTATGGGGGTCCCCGCCGGCATATATTTTCAAATGGGGGAACGTGGGCTAATTAGTGTGAATTTGGGGGTCCTTGGCGTGAAAAAGGGGGCAGCTTTCTGAATACCTTACGGCTTGCAGAACAGCGGATTGATTCGCTAGTCTGTGACTGTGGGTTTGCTATTAAGCTATTTAGTTTAGTGCTTCTTCACATGGCGCCTGGAGTGCAGGAGAATTAGCCTAATTTGAACTCGGTATTTGTTGGTTTGCTGTTATGTTCTGCTGATTTCTTTCTTTTTTTTCTTCTTTTTTCTTCTTTTTGCATAGTAGCTGACTTGCTGGCAGCTCCAATTAGGGCAAAGAAGGCATGCTCCTGCTGCTGTGGAGCGGGTGCATAATCAGCCAAACTATAGTCCTCCGGCTTGGGAGTGTTCTAAATGCCAAGACCACAGGGCCTTATGCAATTGTTTTGTCTTCAGCTCGAGGCAAATCATAGAGGAATCTTAAGCTTCCTATAGTGACTCCGTTCGACGCGGCGGCGGCAGCATGCAGCAGCAGGACGGAGGGCTTGGTCTGGTATACGAGGCTGCGTCTGATCATCATCAGGGTAGTGGTGGACTCCTCTGCGTGGCCACTGGGGACGGAGGAGGAGAGGTTGTGTTTACGCAGCGCCCCCATGAATGATCTCACAGGAACAGAGCAGAGAGGAGAGGAGATACTGTTATCTGTTTATGGCATGCGATAAGGCTAGCCCCGGTTGGTTCAAACACCCCCCCTCCCTCCCCCCCTCCCTCTCTCCCTCACCACCCTCGCTCCATGTAACGAGAGGTTGCCAAGCGAGAGTCACATATCATTCCCAGTAATCCTAATAGGCGCTATTAGCAAGTCTGCCATTATTGCTGCTGCTCGTTTTTCCGACATCCATGCCAACTGCCGGCATTATACCTGCTGGCCACTCGTGGCTCTGTTGGTTCCTGCCAATAGCAGTTAAGCCAAGTCTTTTTTGTTTATGTTTTTTTGTGGCTTTCGCCTTTTATTTTACTTTTTTTATGGAGGGACAGACAGTAGGCTGACAGGAAGTGGAGAGAGAGATGGGGGGGAAGACATGCAGTAAAGGCCGTCGGGATCGGGAGTCGAACCCACGGCACACTTTTTAGTCATAGGACTAAATAACATAAGATTTCAGTGGACTAAATCTACAGTTGATTTAGGTCGACTACAATGTATTTTACAGATTTTACACTTAACACAAAAAATGCTGGAAACGTATCCATACGCTTTATTAATATCGAACGCCGTACGCGCGAAGCGTATGTATACGTTTTATACGTTTTTTTATTGCTTACTGTACATCAACGTCCTATGCTCCAGGACACCGAGGAAAATAACAGCGATCGTCTCCAGGAAGCTCCAATATGTGATCCGGGAGTAAAAAGCCCCTCCCTCCTGAAAAGAGGTCTGTCTGTGGCGAAGACGCTCCCTCCTCCAATGCCTCCATTACACGTATGGGTCTGCACGGCAACGGCATAGACCAACGCAGATGTCAGGGCATCTAAAATGGAGTTACCCATACTCTAGTAGTCTAGTAGTAGTCTAGTGTCTGTGAATACACTCGATTCCCCCTCCCCTCCTGTTTCTACATGGTTTCTCCCGAGGAATCTTTGTGGGGGGAGTCTGAGTCTCTTCTGCCCGGATCGCATTGCAGTTTGAGTTCCCTGGCCCCAGGCCACACTGCGCCTTGTAATCGCCTTGCACCGCTCTCTCATTCTCGGAAAAAGATATAACGCAGTCGTGTCGATTTGCCCTCTGCCAGTATATAAACCAAGAATAATCTTCAACGATCGCCATTTCATAACGTTTTCAACACGCACACGGCACACGCCATGATCAACTAACTGCCTGGCTACGTCTTCAGTCTTCACCAGCCATCGCTATCCGTTGTGTGGATCGCCATCGCGTCTTCACTTTGTTTGTTTGGGCAAGAAGCACGATCAGCGATGGAAAAGAGCTTTATATCCACGGCAGATAAGTAATGACGTATTATCGAAGGACCGCCATGATCAACTTACTGCCTACGTCTTCGTCAGCCAATGCAGCCATCATCGCTATCCGTTGTGTGATTGTGGATGTAGGCTATATCCACGGTATCGAGAGAGACGCCCGGCTGTGATATAGGTCTTATCACTGCAATTATAATGAATAAAAAGGCTACAATCACACAACGGATAGCGATGGCTGCATTGGCTGGTGACAACGTAGCCTCGGTCCCAGGCAGTTAGTTGATCATGGCGGTCCCTCGATAATACGTCATTACTTATCTGCCGTGGATAAAACTCTTTTCCATCGCTGATCTCTGCTTCTTTGCCCAAACAAAGTGAAGATAGCGTTGTCCAACAAAGCAGCCAGTTATTTGATCATCTCTCTCTCCTGTGCTTCTTTCCTCAAACATGTCCAGACATGTCAACCTCAACCACTAAACTCACCGATCCAGTAACGCATCTCACCGTTATACTATCGTTCTGAAGGCAGATATAAAAATAAACATAAATAAATTATTGTCATATACATACTACACACTGAATGAAAGCCCTAATTGTCTACTTTTAGGAGGAAAACAAATACATAATATTGATCCCATGTACAGTTTGTCAGTAGGATATTGAATGCAGTTGTTCAGGTCCAACTATTATTCACAAAATAAGGCCTATAGCGACATGTACATATTATATACCGTATGAAACAGAAGACCCTCTGCTTTCATAAGAAAAAAACTAATACTGTAATAATAATAAAAATCACACCCCTGTGAAGTGAGCATTTCCTCATGAAGTTATCATAGCGAGTTATAAAGGTTTAAAGTCACAGAGATTGACAGGCAGATATAAACATAAATAAATTATTATCATATACATACTACACACTGAATGAAAGCCCTGAATGTCTACTTTTAGGAGGAAAACAAATATACAAATATATACAAATATAGTTTGTCAGTAATTGGCTATTGAATGCAGCTTGCGCCCACCAGAGAGGATTTCAGAAAATGCATGGACCAGAAGAACTATTATTCACAAAATAAGGCCTATAGCGAAATGTACATACTATATACCGTATGAAACAGAAGACTCTCTGCTTTCATAAGAAAAATACTTCTACTGTAATAATAATGAAAATCACACCCCTGTGAAGTGAGCAGTGCAATGTTGCGCAACATTGCACTGCTCACTTCACAGGGGTGTGATTTTCATTATTATTACAGTAGAAGTATTTTTCTTATGAAAGCAGAGAGTCTTCTGTTTCATACGGTATATAGTATGTACATTTCGCTATAGGCCTTATTTTGTGAATAATAGTTCTTCTGGTCCATGCATTTTCTGAAATCCTCTCTGGTGGGCGCAAGCTGCATTCAATAGCCAATTACTGACAAACTATACATGGGACCATGTGTATTTGTTTTCCTCCTAAAAGTAGACATTCAGGGCTTTCATTCAGTGTGTAGTATGTATATGATATTATTTGTGTTCATTTTTATATCTGTCTGTCAATGTCTGTCAACTTCAACCTTCCATATCTCTGCTGTTTTTTCAAGCGAGCAGCGTGCCTTCAAAAGCAGGTTTTAGAAAAAGGTCAATATCTCCAGAATGGAAGATGGTAGAATCATAATTTTTTTTTTAAATTGAAGTGGACATGTTTGGCCTACTTTTTATTTATGCGATGTGATTCTCGCTATAAGAGGCCCCTCGCTGTGGGCCCCTAAAAAGTTCAAAAGTCCAATGTTAATCGCTTAGCACCAGCAAGCCTGAGCAAATAGAAAACTCTAGCATACAATGTGTTAATAGCAGATCTACAAGCTCACAATGCGTCACACTGCGACGCGTTGTGAGCTTGTAGATCTGCTATTCTCAGCACGTAACCAAGTGTAAAATGACATATACTGGATCCCTTGTCCACTAGTCCCTTCCTAACATTTTAGTCTAGTTTTTATTTGTTGACAAACATTGATGATGACTAATAGTTTTAGTCATCATCGCTTAGTTTCAATTTAGTTTTCGTCAGTGAAAAAAAGGTAGTCGACGAACATTTTTTGTCATAGTATTAGTCGACAAAATCAACATACATTGCAAGCCTCCCCAATTTATAGATAGTGACACGTTGTGAGCTTGTAGATCTGCTATTTTCACTGAATGTTCTCCCCAGAAACATAGAGTGGAAGTTGTTAAGTGTGGCCGTGCGTTGAACACCTCAGAGCCATCTAATAGAAGGAGTTGCGACATTGAGGGGGTAGAAAACGCAGCACGGTCACGTGGTTCATGTACTCGCGCGAGCCCATAGACTCCATGGGACCCCCCATAAAATGGTGCATTTATATTACATTGTGCATCACATTCACCCATTCACGGCGGGGGAAACCATGCAAGGCACCAACCAGCACATCCGGAGCAATTATCAGTGTCTTGCTCAAGGACACTTCGACACTAACTCTGGGGGGAGCCCACAGGGATCGAACTGGGAACCTTTCGGTTTCCATCTGGTCACTCTATACCCCTGAGCCACCGCCGCCCCATGGGTTTTTCAGGAAACTGTCAGGATTTAGAAGGCATTTGTAGAATCGTCCTCGGGTCTAAATGGGTTAAAAATCACACACACACACAGACACACACACACACGCACACATGCACGCACGCACACACACACACGCACGCACACACAAAGTGGCCTGCATCGCAAGCTGCTGGGGTGGGTACGGTGTGTGCTCTACCGGGAAGGGATGGAGGAAGCTGGGGTGGGTATACCTACGGTACGGTGTGTGCTGTGCTGTACCGCGGAGGGAGGGAGGGATGGAGGAAGCTGGGGTGGGTACATACGGTACGGTGTGTGCTGTACCGCGGAGGGAGGGAGGAATGGAGGAAGCTGGGGAGGGTACCTAGGCTACGGTACGGTGTGTGCTGTGCTGTACCCCGGAGGGAGGGAGGGATGGAGGAAGCTGGGGTGGGTACCTACGGTACGGTGTGTGCTGTGCTGTACCCCGGAGGGAGGGAGGGATGGAGGAAGCTGGGGTGGGTACCTAGGCTACGGTACGGTGTGTGCTGTGGCCTGCCCTGTGTGCCACTTCTCAAGGCCTCAGTGTGTGTGTGTGTGTGTGTGTGTGTGTGCACGCGTGCGTGTGTGTGCCCGCCCTGTGGCCTGCCCTGTGTGCCACTTCTCAAGGCCTCAGTGTGTGTGTGTGTGTGTGTGTGTGTGTGTGTGTGTGTGTGTGTGTGTGTGTGCTGTTTTTGTGTGCTTGGGAGAGCGAGTTAGAACGGGGGGGGGGGGGGCTTCTCATAACCTCCTAACCCTCTGGTCCTGTTGGCGCTAGCTCATTGTTGGCCAGAGTGAATGCTATCTCCACTCCGTGCCTTGAAAAGTAACCAGATGACATTCTTCTGGTTAAGAAAAAAGAGCCCAGGGTTGTGTGTGTGTGTGTGTGTGTGTGTGTGTGAAAAGCGCTTGAAAGGATATAGGGCGGCGAAGGCTGTGACCTTCAGAGTCTAATCTCTGGCATGTCATTCAGTTAGGCCGTTTAAAGCAAATCCCAGGCTTTTCTTTCCCCCCCCTCCTCATCACCACCACCACCATGGCTGATAGCGACGTAGTGAGTGAGTGGAGACCAGCAGAACTTCCTCTGCAGGCGTTGGCACAAGCAGCATGAAGTCAGAGACAGTCAGCTGTTAGTTTTTATTGGAACTCAAAGGAGCCAGGAGCTCTCTTTTAGCTACGGATCTGTAGTGGATCTGTAGTGGTTCCCAAACTTTTTCATGTCAAGGACCCCCAAAATGATACTCATTAGCCTGCGGACCCCCCATTTGAAAATATATGCCAAGGACCCCCCGTATAAGAGAAGATTTGAGTGCCAAGCAGGGAGGCATTGGGTCCCATTTCAGTTTGCTATGACCCAGGCCGGTGGATCGAACCCCAACCTCCCAGTTTCAGGGCGGACACTCTAACCACAAGGCCACCGTCTGGCTCTTAGCCCTCTCACAAGGATCTATATTGTTCATACACAAGTTGCTTGTGCTGTCATCAGCGGCGACATGGAACGCACCGCAGGAAAGAAAAGCTATCTGTTCTTGTCGGGACTCTTTCATCAGACATCTTTCAGCAATCAGTGATTGGCATATCTGTTGCCATTTCCCTCCTTTGTTTGCGCCTGCTGAGCTCATGAGCAAATGATGAAATTGTCCATTGTGTGTGTGTGTGTGTGTGTGTGTGTGTGTGTGTGTGTGTGTGTGCGTGTGCGTGTGCATGTGTGTGTGTGCGAGTGTGCGTGCGTGCGTGCGTGCTTGTGCGAAAAGGGGTGGTTGTTTACAAAAGAAGCATTGAATTAGTGGAGCTAAATGTCAAATTGTATCACGATAGCGCACAACCTTTATGTGTTACTCAAGGCTATATGTGTTCCCTGAAGCGCCGTGACAAGAGCCACAGAATGTGATTGCCATGAAGACAAGATGGGGGCCATATAGCCTAGGACGATGGGTGGGTGGCCACTGGCCTGACATATAGGACGATGGGTGGGTGGCCACTGGCCTGACATATAGGACGATGGGTGGGTGGCCACTGGCCTGACATATAGGACGATGGGTGGGTGGCCACTGGCCTGACATATAGGACGATGGGTGGGTGGCCACTGGCCTGACATATAGGACGATGGGTGGGTGGCCACTGGCCTGACATATAGGACGATGGGTGGGTGGCCAGACATATAGGACGATGGGTGGGTGGCCACTGGCCTGACATATAGGATGATGGGTGGGTGGCCACTGGCCAGACATATAGGACGATGGGTGGCCACTGGCCAGACATATAGGATGATGGGTGGGTGGCCACTGGCCAGACATATAGGACGATGGGTGGCCACTGGCCAGACATATAGGACGATGGATGGGTGGCCACTGGCCAGACATATTCAGTATTTTAGCTGTGACGTGAGCGCCCCCTCCTGAGATACTTCCGGGTCCTACTTTTGTGTCGCTTTTGTGTCCCCATGGAGTTATACTGTGACGCTCCGTCTGACTAATTCTGAGACGAAAACAACCACGAAAGTCTCATTTTACCCCAAAATCTGGCTGTGACAGGCCGTCTGCCCCACATGGAATACTATCGCCATTTTATTTGATTGATCCTCATTAATGCAAACTAGATTCAACATACTCAAGCCTGCACACATTGTAAATATCCCCCAAAATATTTTACCGAGCAAATGGACTGTTGCCACCTTCAATAATAATGATAATAATAGTCTTTATTGTCTCCACATCATATATTTTTGTTCTCATGGACACTTGTACAAAACATTAATAATTCTACTCGAGTTGGAAGCATTAAGACCCATTTTAACCCTCTATGGCTTCCTTTCTGAAAAATAATGTCAATTTAAAAAGATTCACGTGTTTAGATATTCTATTTACAATGGGATGCGGACGGGAGCTGGTGCCACTTGGACCCGGACGTAACGTAGCACTACAAAATGACGTCGGACTTAAATACTGAATAGGACGATGGATGGGTGGCCACTGGCCTGACATATAGGACGATGGGTGAATGGCCACTGGCCAGACATATAGGACGATGGGTGGCCACTGGCCAGACATATAAGAGCATGGGTGGGTGGCCACTGGCCAGACATATAGGACGATGGGTGGCCGCTGGCCATACATATAGGACGATGGGTGGCCACTGGCCATACATATAGGATGATGGGTGGGTGGCCACTGTGTCTATATGTCTGTGACTGACATATAGTTCAGTCACAGAAGCATTAGTCTTGCCATAGCTGACTTTTAGTTGCCATAGCTGACTTTTAGTTCCCTGCGATGCACCGCAAAGGGTTTACAATGACATGCATGTCTGCTTGTTTCCCACCAACGTTTTTTTTGAGTGGTGCAACCACTCCTATAGACAGCTATGTGTGTCCACTGGGTCTGTGTCACTGTTGCGCAGCCTAATACGCACACACATATTAACTGTATATATGATGATTTGGGGTAGTACAGTACAGTACAGTACAGTACAGTACAGTACAGTACAGTACAGTACAGTACAGTACAGTACAGTACAGTACAGTACAGTACAGTACAGTACAGTACAGAGACCCCCACACGGTAACTCTGTCATTTCTCGACCGTTTCGGCTCGCCGGCACTGGGCCGGCACCCTGGCCGCGTTGCTGTGGGTCTGGAACTTCCGGGGACCCCCACACGGGGTCTCTACTATGTTTGTAATAGCATAATAAATGACCAAAACATTTATAACTATAGACATGCATGACATTTGTATGTATTAGTATTATATTATAATGGCAATATTATTGGGCTTGTTTTGGCTTGTTTTTCTAGGGAAGATTTGGCTTATTTCTCTCACAAGAGTTGGCAACATTGGTACAGTAGCTCACCTTTGAGGAGAACACTATTCCCAGAGGAAGGGATTGAGTGGCTTGCAGAAATAGCTTGTAGTCAGACAAACTATAGCTTCTCCCAACCTCGTGTTTCTTCACTAGTCCCATCCAGAAGAACACAGTTTGCCGGGCCACTGCTACAGAGCTGACAATGAGGTTATATCTTCCCTTCTTCTCTGGAGTCCTGCCTCAAAGCAGACCAGAGGTAGAAAACTGTCGTTCCCTGATGCCATCGCTATAGGGACACATGCATCAGTAAGCAGGAACTGGGGGTGGCAATGAAGGACCGGAAAGTCTGACGTGGCATTGTGAAATCCATGATCTCGACCTCACTCAAAAAATGATGAATGATGATAGCTTCTTCCACAACTACATGCACACATGACTGTAGTGTGCACGCAACGCAACACGTATCCAAGCAAACTGTGTGTCATGAAATCATAACCCAGACTCACCCATTTAAAAAAAAGATGGCAAAATGAATTGACCAACGGGGTAATATAAAGATTGTTTTCAACAGTGCATTCATATCCTGACCCTGATGTAAACCAGTCTTAGTGCTTTTCATGGTTTCGTCCTCAAAGTAGCAGTTTTTGTTGTATTGACTTGTGCTTTCGTTTGAAATGTGGCCATTCTACATACTGTGGAAATAAACATGTCAATCAATCAAGTATACAGAATACATCTACGGGCTCTATGTTTGTCCATGCTAAACCCCTTATCCCTAAACTTCTTTGCCTTTTCTTTTCTCTTTCTTTTACTATTTTGAAAAACATTTTTTGAATAGTTCAACTGGCCGATCAACATCGACACGTTGTGAGCTTGTAGATTGAGTTCAAAAGTATCTAAAGTCCAAGGAATGGCATATTTTAATGATTACCGCCGGGATATACATATCCCAAAATGAACGGGTCCACGTGATATGAATATGAACAGCAAATGAACATGGATGGAAGCAGATATGACCTGTTACATCACAAATCAAACCATTGGATCATATATCAGTATTCAGTCCGTTGGTCGAGGCGCCCCTTGAAGCTGGAGAGCTCTGACGTGTCTTTACTTTTCCAGACACCTATATAGAAGTCTTTCTCCCTCTGTGACCTTGCTTGAGCACAGCTAGGGTGCACACTCTTATAAAGTAATGGTAACTGCTTTAAAGGTCTACTTTCTTATTGTCCATTAATTTGAACTATTCAAAAATGCAAAGTAGTTCAGGGATAAGAGGTTTAGCATGGACAGAAATAAACAGAGCACCATAGTCTAAAATATCTGCTTCGTGGCGGGCAGAATGTCCAGTGGAGTTTAGCAGGGTTAAGTGTGCCTGAAAAGACTGCTTTCCTTTCCTCCACACTCGTATACGGTAGGTGTCCTCCCCCTGTGCTGCCTGTGGCACTGACACCACCAGTAGGCTTTTGATCAGGCCGCGGTCTGCGAGGAGGGGAAGAGGAGAGTTAATATTCCTGATCTAATTACCGGGAGGCATTTGAGAGCGCTGCTGTAGCGTAATGTGTGATTTAACCTCTTGTCAGGGGCTATAAAAGGAAGCTGGGTTAATCTTCCCGGCAACCTCTGCTCCTCCGTGCGGGGAGGAGTCGGTGCCTTGAAACCTCGTCTCCCACGAAGCTGGCAAAAGCCAGAGCCTTAGATATAGACAAGAGTTACGCGAACTGCGTTCACTTCATGGGGCTTCAGTCCAATGGCGGCTCTCCTACATAGACTTCTATTGAGAATGGGGGACAACCGACTGGGACAAGTCCTGGACCGGAAGTATAGGCAGAAATGCATTGGACTCAGGGCAACAGCCCAGCTTTAATGATCTTTAAATCCCTTTAGTTGTCTCCACCAGGCCGAAGGCATGTGGGGAGAGTATGTTTTGCACTCCGTCCGTCCGCGTGTCCGTCCGTGTGTCCGTCCGTCCGTGTGTCCGTCCGTCCGTGTGTCCGTGAACAGCTAATCTCGGCCACCGTTAACCCGGTCGATGCCATATTTTGCACACACACTCCCTGGATGCCAACCATGAACCTCTGCCCCAAACTTTCCAGAACGGCCTGTTATAGCGCCACCAGGAGGCCGCTTTGTGCAAAACAAGTTTTTGCACAGTACACCTACAGATTTTGTCCAAACATCACGCAAATTGGTACACAGTCTCTCTAGAGCCATTCAACGAAACGGGTCTTTCAGATTTATCAGACTCCATCCTGATTGGTTAAGATTGGCTTCCAAAGTTCACAGGAGTGCTCAGTTTCAAACAAAATGCTGCAAATCATGAACACATCGCGTGATTTCCGTGAAATTGTGCACCCACATTCCCACTAGGCCGAGGACGAAATGCCACATGAACAATTTCAACTCAGCCTCAAGGTGGCGCTATAACTGGCCGAAAAGTGTTTTTACCTCTAACTGCACGGATCTGTGGATAACCTGGTGGAGACCTGTGCCCGGAAGGGCACTTTTTCTAGTTTAGATTGTTTTGTAGTAATAGTACAACATAAATAAATAAAAACTTTAGTTGTTACTGTACAATACTTTAAAACATGTTGCTTTAAGTGCTTAAAATAGCTCTTATTTGCGCCGCCCTCGTTGAAAACAACGTATTTCCAACTCCAGCTTGTCTCAGTTCAGGCTGCATGAACAGCGCTCGGTTTCTGCCCCCTCAGCATCTCAACTCTTCTATTAGATAGGCTAAAACCAGTGGTTTCTGCCCCCTCAGCATCTCAACTCTTCTATTAGATAGGCTAAAACCAGTGGTGGAAAAAGTACTCAAATGTTTTACTTAATAGTCTAGTAGCAATTTTGCACAAAAAATCACTCATTGGGCTAAAAACGGCCAATGCCGTCATCACAATGTGATGATGTCAGCACATTTGGTGGCCGTTTTTAGCCCAAATGAGTGGCCGTTTTTAGCCCAATGAGTGGCCGTTTTTAGTTTTTTAGTTTTTAGTGTTTTATTTTTGCAAAACTAATGCTTGGAATGGATTCAGCATCATGAAAACCCCCTAGTTTGAATATTTTGTCTTCTATATAGGTTGTTAATGGTATGGTCACAGATTATGCCAATTATGAAAATTGCTCAACATAATTATGCAAGTTAGCATCCGACAGTTTCTACATGCTGGTGGGGACCCATACATACTCAACATTTCCAACATAAAACCTTGGTGTACTCAACATGTCCGGGTTCACAATGGGGCTCTATGGGCTGGCAAGTAGACTATAAAGGACCACTTCACCACATTTCAACCTATCTTCATATAATTGGTCCTCACTAATGATCATGATAAAATACCACAATTTTTGTCTACTCGGTCTGTGTCTCATACCCATAGGAGGGCTGTGGGCAGCTCAGAAACCCGTCCACCAGTGACATCATCGATGGGGAATCCAAGCTAATAGAATCTGCAGGCTTTCTAGTCCTGAAACGTTGCAATGTGATAATGGAAGGCATCGCTCTCACGATAATAAAAATCTGTATTGTATATGTACATAATCTAGATGCTTGTAGATGCTATTAATACATTTATTTATTGTCACTTCACTGTCATCTGGGGACCCCCGCAAAATCACGTGGGGACCCCCTGGGGGTCTCGGCCCCCAGGTTGAGAACCCCTGTGCTAACACACCAAGGTGCTGTGCTGACTCTCTTCTACACTATCTATTGGAATTCTCTCAAGGCGAGAGTGGAGAGAGAGAGTCTGACCTTTGAATACTAGCGACAGCTGGTTTGCGAGAAACTCGTGTGCTATGATGTGCATTTTGAGAATTTGCAGCTCAAACAAAAAAGTGCTCCTTTTAACTTCTCTCTATGCTTCCTCCAAATGGATTGTTTTACAGCCCCCCCCCCCCCTCCATCTTTTTTTGTTTCCGTTTCCATTCTCTATCTTGCTTGCTCTCCCTCCATCACCACCACCCACACACACTGCAGCATGATATCAGAGAGAGAGAGAGAGAGAGAGAGAGAGAGAGTGAGTTGAACAGATATATTTTTAAGCAAAATGTAGGTTAATCAGCCAAACATATAGTTAAACAATTCTTTGGACCTGATGGATTAGTCTCTGTCTGCGTGGGTCAACTCAGAGTCCATTCAGCTCGGGGCACTGGCGAGGCTTTCAGGGCCAAGGGGCCGTGGCCTTTGCTGGCTCCATGGAGAAGCCCCCCCCCCCCCCCCCCCCCCACACACACACACACACACACACACACACACGCACCCCACAACATGCTCCATTGCTTCTGAATGGCTGGCCATTCTTTGCTTTATTGGTGGGTGAGCAGCACAATTAGGTTGATGGATTAGCAAATTAATTGCAGACGCCCTCCCTACTCAAATCTTATGTCCCGTGCACTGCCATTATCGTTCAGGCTTTACATCAGAAATGGGACTCATTGTGTGTAGCGTTGGAGTGTCTTCCACTCGTGTCTTTACCTTGACGTACGTTCTTCTTCTTAGTACGGTGATTATATGTGTCTTATTCTTAGCCTTTCAGTATCCTGCGGTGCTGACATGCTTGACTGTAGAGCGCCAACTTCCTGACGTCACTCGCTCATCCCCTGGCTCATGGAAGTCATTTCTCTATGGAGAATAACATACAGGGTCATCTTAAAATCGTGTCATATGAGCATTGTGGTCCAAAAATAAACAAGCTGTCTCTGCGATGTTGTCGGGGAGGTGTCTCTGTATCGTTTACGACCGTCAAGTCACTCATATTTGATACAGTCTGTTTCTAGCGAAACTGTAACTAATTCAGCAGCAGCAAGTTAGTAACATTAACGTTTTCAGTTGATATCACTTCATATCCATATGAGGGAAACAGCAGGGATTGATTTCCTTTTTTTTCCAATTACAGTTCTTATATGAGGCGATCTAAAATCCCCCTATGGGGATTACAATACAATGCAATGCCCTCTACCCATATTGACGTCAGACTTCGGTGCTCTATAGAATGGATTATCCTTCCCATTCATGTTACAAACAATATGCAGCGAATCACACTACAATTGTAGTCCATCCCCATTAGCTGTCATATCACCATGTCCGACTGTAGTCCATCCCCATTGGCTGTCATATCACCATGTCTTACTGTAGTCCGTCCCCATTGGCTGTCATATCACCATGTCAGACTGTAGTCCATCCCCATTGGCTGTCATATCACCATGTCTTACTCTTGGCCAGCTTGGTGGCAGTTGGGGGAGTACCGAGCCAGCGCTGAACCACCTGTATGGCTGTATTCACCGCTGTATTCACCGCTGAACCACCTGTATGGTTGTATTCACCGCTGTATTCACCGCTGAACCACCTGTATGGCTGTATTCACCACTGTATTCACCGCTGTATTCACCACTGTATTCACCGCTGTATTCACCGCTGAACCACCTGTATGGCTGTATTCACCGCTGTATTCACCGCTGTATTCACCGCTGTATTCACCGCTGAACCACCTGTATGGCTGTATTCACCGCTGTATTCACCACTGAACCACCTGTATGGCTGTATTCCATGTTGTTGAGTAAAGGACATCAACCCTGCTCTTTCTTTCTTCCTTTGGTGCGAGCAATGAGATTGACGGATTAGTTGCAGATCTCATAAGACCTTCCCTACTCAAACCCCCGCGAGTCATGCATTGATGAGTATCATTGACTTTAAATGAGTTATATATATATATATATATATATATATATATGGCTCATCAGGGCCGGCTCCAGGATGAAATGACTAAAGGGCCTTGCGAACGGGAAGCGAGGAACGCACACGTTGTTGCCTAGTGTCAACGAGAGGTCTGCTACAGGTCTGCTCAAGAGGGGCGTGACAACGCAAGCGTAAAATAAATAAAATCTAAACCGAATCCAGGTCTGGTGAGGTGCACACATTTTTATAGAAAAACCAAACAGTATCAGCCTGTTGCCATGCAGTATGTTGTTGATTGATTTAACAATGCGCAATAGCTGAATGATCCCGAAATAAAATAACATTTACTGGCATACTATAATTATACCCTTGCACACCCACGGCACGCACGTGCGTGGTCACCGAATGAAATAACCACACATCACTAATGTGTATATTATATACTGTATATATGCATCCACACATAAGTAAGAGTATGTAGTAAGACTGGGTACAATTATTACAATATGCTTTGTACTGATTTTCTACTGTTTATAATGTCAATCACCCTGCAACTGTAACTCAACCACTTTGGACTGGAGTCGTGGTCTCCTCTTCAATGCAAGAACCAACGTTACCTTGATTTGAAGGTGTAGACAGTAGACACACCAGTTTCAATAGCCTACTAATGAAATAGTGTGCCTAGCACACTTCATTAGTATTCATTGGCAGGTCTATTGTTAGGTTAATGTGTGAAACTATGGCTCACAGCCATCAACTAGAAATGCACTCTCTCTCTCTCTCTCTCTCTCCAACTTGTGCCTTGCGCACAAGTTGGCCATGTATGGCCTACTTGTTGGTACGGCTGCTGCTCTGAGTCCAAGAGCTCTCTGCTGTCTGTCTGGGTACGACTGCTGCTCTGAGTCCTAGAGCTCTCTGCTGTCTGTCTGGGTACGACTGCTGCTCTGAGTCCTAGAGCTCTCTGCTGTCTGTCTGGGTACGACTGCTGCTCTGAGTCCTAGAGCTCTCTGCTGTCTGTCTGGGTACGACTGCTGCTCTGAGTCCAAGAGCTCTCTGCTGTCTGTCTGGGTACGACTGCTGCTCTGAGTCCTAGAGCTCTCTGCTGTCTGTCTGGGTACGACTGCTGCTCTGAGTCCAAGAGCTCTCTGCTGTCTGTCTGGGTACGACTGCTGCTCTGAGTCCTAGAGCTCTCTGCTGTCTGTCTGGGTACGACTGCTGCTCTGAGTCCAAGAGCTCTCTGCTGTCTGTCTGGGTACGACTGCTGCTCTGAGTCCAAGAGCTCTCTGCTGTCTGTCTGGGTACGGCTGCTGCTCTGAGTCCAAGAGCTCTCTGCTGTCTGTCTGGGTACGACTGCTGCTCTGAGTCCTAGAGCTTTCTGCTGTCTGTCTGGGTACGACTGCTGCTCTGAGTCCTAGAGCTCTCTGCTGTCTGTCTGGGTACGACTGCTGCTCTGAGTCCTAGAGCTCTCTGCTGTCTGTCTGGGTACGACTGCTGCTCTGAGTCCCTATAGAGCTGTCTGTCTGGGTATGACTGCTGCTCTGAGTCCTAGAGCTCTCTGCTGTCTGTCTGGGTACGACTGCTGCTCTGAGTCCTAGAGCTTTCTTCTATTCTAAATCCTTTAGACCTGTTACTGACCTTATACCAACCTTGAAACGTACTTTAGTTATGTCATCAAGAACAGTGGTCCCTTATTGGCCGGTGGAGTACACCAACAAGGTCCGACATACATACATACATACATACATACATACCCAGCCGATCGCAGTATTTGCGCGCTCCGCTTGCGCAAGTAATTATCACCTCAAGAAAGACAATAGCAACACATTCCTTCACATCAGACATCATTATTAAATTCAAGAACCTCTGTCTGTCAGTCAGTCCGTCCCTTCCCTAGCATAGAGCAAGACAGCTGCTCGCCTAGAGCGCCACAACGCACAAACAGACTCAGGGAACCTATAGCGCCGCGCAGCACTGTCCTCCAACCTCAATCTGCCCCGCATTGCACACGCCAAAACATTCTAACAATCATCAGTTTCCGTGCCGGGAATGGATTACTCCAGGTTACTGTCGCTGCCAACCTCGCTAATCGCGACTTTTGTTTTATGTGTTTAATCCGCTGTATTGTAATAAATAAATAGAAAATCCGTCTTCGTCGCGGAGAAAGATACTAGATGCATTCGCTTTGATGACGAAACCGGAAATCGTCACATGCTGTGGGCTGCTAGGGCTTCTGGGAAATTGAGGCCAATGGAAATGCATGGGGTGCAACGCCTCATTGAGACCAGTCTATGTGCGTCTTCCGGGTGCACTAAGATGGTGGATGATACGCTCGAATCATAACAAACCACGGGAGCTTTTTTTGCTGGATTTTCGCGGATTAAAAGCCCAAATAATTCAGTGTATGCTCTAAAGGTAATACAACAATCTCGGCAGTGAAGGGGGGTTGATTAAAATGCGGGTTAAGCGTGAAAAACAGTCAAACTGTTAATTAAATGAATTTGCGTCAAAAACAACTCATCTCCCCGCAAGTCACGTGTCACACCAGTGTCACCAGTGAAATGCATGTTGGGACGGACACCAATTAATACTGAGGCACAGTTTTCCGCACTACATTCCACCTCCCCTTTTCCACACCGGCCCCCCAGGCAGGCATCAGACCTATACATCACACCCACACGGGGAAAACAACTCGGACCCATAGTGGCCTACAGCTACTCTTTTGCGTCCGTCGACATCACTTCTTCTTTGGGGAAGCATCGCGGCCAACGCAGGGGTTGCGTGGCACAGGCACCTGAAAGCCAGCTCTGACAGTCGGACGGGGCATGTTCACGTGAACACACACACTGTTTCAACACGAATGCTTATCTGTCGGCGACTCAGGGTGGCATATGAATACTATGACAACACAATGACAAAAATACATACAGACAGACCAACCAACCAATGAAGACTATGAAAATATATTTTTTCACTTTGACAAATATTCATTATTCATCTCCAAAAATCCAATTTTGTTCACAACATGTCACTGCGACCCCAGCTAACAGCTAGTAGTGAGCCAGTCAGCGCAACATTGTCATCATGACATGCCGGCCCATAATACACAGGCACACACAATCAGTCGGTCCACATTCAGAGCGTTAATTGCATTACTCGGCATTGAGCGGAGAATTCAACTCGCGGTCACGGTGACTCTTTATTCTATCATTTCTCCAGGGTCCGCAGAGAGGTGCGCCGCGGTCCGGTCATGGACCACGGTCCGCCTGTTGAGGACCACTGGTGTATACTTATGATTGTACTGCAGCATTTTCTTGCAAAAGAAACTAGCCTACTAATTAGCCTACTTTTGTGCCCAACCCAACTTCCCAAGACCATCTGTAAACAATTCCCCCCTATCAGTAATGTGATCTATTACATTACATTACCCACACTGAACATCATTTGCTGTTCATATATTCAGAACGGGTAAGGACTAGTTATTACAACCCAAGGAAAAAACGTTCGGTTTAAGGGGCAATAATGCACCCCCGTGGCACCGGGCCTGTGGCTTTTTGTCATATACAGTAGCTTTGTGTTCAAACACCCTTCAATGTATCCTTCACTACGCTGTATGTTGTGCCTCTTTATCAGACATTGTTATTTGTGTTTACTGTTTAGCATATGCCATGGGTGTTTGAATTGATTTCTGTTCAGACACTGATTCAGTATTTTCTACAAATCGTAAAATAACGATACAATGCAAGGAATGAATACATTCGCCATGTCGTCTGATCCAATCACTTTTAGATTTCTCCAGTTTAATCCTGAGTTTAAGTTTTGTTGTGTTCAAGATCTGATTTTAGGCATGTTTAAGCCTCCAGGAAAATCCGTGTTGAGGTTCTTAATCCACTGTTTTTCATTAAAACGTCTTTGTCCTACTGTCCAGTTGGGATTGTGTTTGTGTTGAAGTCCAGCACATTTTAGAGCTTCAATGCCGTGAGCCATGAAATGTTGAACCAACCTTGTGGTTGTCTTTTTTGCATTGTTAATATTGTATCTGTGTTGTCCCAGCCTTGTAGCTATTGTTTTACCCGTTTCTTCCGACATATTGTAAACCACATTTTTCACATGTGATTAAATAAATGCAGTTGCTGGTTCTGGCTGTTATTTGTTGTTTAATCTCCAACACACGTTTTGTAGTTCTATTTTTGACTAATTGTTTGAGTTTGAAGTATTCTGGTCCCTGGCGTGCTGGTGTGTTGATTTCTTTTAGCTTGCTGTGTACTAGATAATCTTTAAGGTTTTTGTTTTTTCTGTAGGCCGATATAATTTTATAATCTTTTAGAAGATCATCCGTTCGGTTCTCAAAATTCCTTTTTATTCTGTTGTTGGCTAGTGTGCTCTGTGTTGAATAACTGGTTATCAGGGCCAATTTAGGGCCTGGATCCCGCACTCTTATTTCTAAGAAGGTATTTTGAGCTTTCCGGAGGAATGTCCTAGTGTATCCTCTTAGTCTGAGAGCATTAAATAGCGTTTTACAAGCTATTTTGAAATCACTTCTTTGCGTGCGAATCCTATGGAATCTTAGTAGTTGTGATTTGACTATTCCTGTGTAGGAGTGTGCCGGGTGGAATGACGTTTTGTGTAATAGGGCGTGAGTGTCTGTTTCTTTAAAGAATAATTTTAAGTCTAGTTTCCCATTTGTGTTAAAGTTTGGGCCCTTGAAGATTGTTACATCAAGAAAGTCAATCCTTTCTGTGTGTGTCACATATTTTATCGTTATGGATCTATGATGGCTATTTAAAACATCAATAAATTCCTGGAATTCTTCTTTGCTATGTTCCCATATCCCAAATATATCATCTAGGAATCTATAGTAATGTGTCGGTTTAAGTCTGCATTTTTCTAGCACTGTCTGTTCCCATATGCTCATGTAAATGTTCGCATAAGATGGTGCAAATCTCTTTCCCATGGCCGTCCCTTCCATGTGGGCTCTCCCTCAATGCAGCGTGAGGTGGCGGGGGGGGGGGGGGGGGGGGAGCTTGCTCTTCTCTTTAGAGACCCCAATTAGTAGGACTAGCCGGCCTGTTGAAGGTCGCTCAACGGGTTGAGCGTGAGAAGAGGACTGGCCGAGGTGCAGTGGCTGTCAACCGGGGGGGGGCTGTGGAGGAGGGCTCGCACACATGTCGTGACAGACTGACCAGGCGTGCATGACTCGCAACAGTGCATTTAGTGTTCTTTCTATTGCCTCCATTTTGGATTGCAGTATATGATGAACAAAGGTGGAAAATGGTTCAGGGTTTTTTTCTCCTTTTTTTTGTGCTAAAAGGTCAAGTGTCCTTGTCTGGGTGCTTGTGGTAGACTTTGGCCATATCTGAGAGAGAGATCCATTCGTCATTAGCTTTCCAAAGTCCCCCTATACTTCATCAGCACTGTGTCTAGTGTCGGGCTATCTCAGGCTGATTGATGGCTCTGTCTTTAATGCAGGGGGTCGATGGCAAAAAATAAATTGCTGCTGGGTGCATTAATGTTGTGTTCAATGGCATGGACCTTTGCGCGTACCTCATCAGTCTTTAATCATTGGACAGCTGGAGGAGAGATGTGTATGAGAGGAGAGGGCAGGTTTATGTAAGCAGGAGAGATCTGTGTGAGAGGGGCAGGTTGATGTAAGCAGGAGAGATCTGTGTGAGAGGGCAGGTTAATGTAAGCATGCAGGAGAGATCTGTGTGAGAGGGCAGGTTGATGTAAGCAGGAGAGATCTGTGTGAGAGGGCAGGTTGATGTAAGCAGGAGAGATCTGTGTGAGAGGGCAGGTTGATGTAAGCAGGAGAGATCTGTGTGAGAGGGCAGGTTGATGTATGCAGGAGAGGAAGATAGGGAAGTGGATTCTGATCAACTCTCTATTCCGCTGATATGGCCCTATAGGATATGGGCTGGAAAAGCGCTACCAATCGACCCTTTTCGCAGAAGCCTTTTTGACGGGTCAATGCATGCAGCTTAATAGGTGATGCCATTTTTGTGGGAGTATGGCGTTTCTTTTAGGTGTTTCTGTGCGCCAGAATAGTTAACAGTTTGACTGCGGAATTAATTAATCACAATGCCCCGTTGACTGGCCTGGATTCCACTAACCTTTGAAGAGCCGCCACGCCGACATCATCGTTTAATTCATTTTCATGGAAACCCGCTTTAAAACGGTGTGACGTCTTGTCGTAGTGTTGAAAAATAATCCAACAACAACAGAGCGGAGGAGGACCGTATACCCGATTGGGCCTCAATTTCCCAGAACCCTTTGCGTGCCAGTGCGACTACAATTCTTCCTGTGACGTCATCCGAATGCGTCACCTATCCCACTCTGTCCGACGGACCGTAAGTCTTAAAACTCATTAAAACGTGAATTAAGCCTCCCCCTGGCCAGCCGGGGCGCCTGATGGAGGGGGAAAGGAACTGGTTGTTCCTTCGGCGCGCTACGTCCAACCGGGGAAACTCCCCCCCCCCCTGTCAGGTGTAAAGGAGCAACTTGGACACTCATGCATGAAGGAAGCATGAGTTCAAGTCCGTTGCTCTCCCCAGGTTGGCGGAGGGTGTGTAGAGCCAAGGATCACATTAGATAATTGACACAGGGGTGAAAAACGGGTTACAAAATCGTGGGATATAAAAAAAAAGAAGAAAAGAAACGCAACTTGAAAACGTAACTTGTTATCGGGAGGTAAGCTGTTCTATACAATCAATTAACTTGTGTGTACAGTAGCTCGTGAATGGGAGGTGAAAGTGTTGACAGTGCACGAGCTGTCCACGTTGGCACGCACACACACGGTAAACGGCAACGATTTGTGTTATTATTATACCTTCAGCTGGGTTTACCCCCCCCCCCTCAAAACAAAACGGCCGCTGTGAGAAGAAGGGTCTGATCCCGTGTGGGGTTAATGTACTGCAGGGGATGTTTTGGTGCACAAAGATCATCTGTATGCCTTAGACACAGTGTGTAGGGTATGCAGCCTGACAGTCAGGCTGGGTGTGGTGGCGTTGGTGGTCTGCTCTGACAGAGGGGCCAATGGGCCTTAACCCATTCTGTACGGGAACCCCTTTTGGTGTTTTAACTATTGAAAAATAGCAGATCTACAAGCTCATAGCGCGCTACGAGCTTGTAGGTCTGCTATTTTTGAAAAATCGTGAAAATGCGGCACACATTTTTGAACATATATTCTTTCAGAAGACTTTTTTGACGTCCGGCCTAACCCATTTAGACCTGAGACCAGATTCTACAACAATGTCTACCAAATCCTGACAGTTTTTCTGAAAATGTTTCCTATGTTTTTGAGTGCGGTGCTCAACCTTTTTCACGTCAAACTAAAGGACCCCCAGAATGGTCTGTGTTTGGCTGCCGACCCACATCTGAAAATATGCTGTTCCAGGGACTTTCAGTAAAGAAGGAAGATTTCAGTAAAGAAAACGTTCGCTCTGAAAGAATATATTATTCAAAGTTTTGTGCCACATTGTCATGATTTTCCCCCCCAAAGAATAGCAGATCTACAAGCTTGTAGATCTGCTATTTTTCCACACAGCTAAAGTTTAAAATAACGGTTAAAGTGGTTAAACCGCTAAAGCGACGAAGACGCGTTCCCCGTCCTAAACGGGTGAATCCATTTTGGGGCGGGAACCCCTTTTGGTGTTTTAAGCATCATGTTATACTTTAGCTATTGAAAAATAGCAGATCTACAAGCTCGTAGCGCGGCACTCGGTGCCGCGCTACGAGTTTGTAGATCTGCTATTATAATCGCGAAGAGCGAACATTTTTAACTCAAATCTTTGCTTCTGGCGGGGAGGTCCCTGGAACAACATATTTTCAGATGGGGGTCGGCGGCCAATTACATATATTTTTGGGGCTCCTTGACATGAAAATGTTTGAGAACCACTGACATAGAAACATTGGGTTTTTCAGAAAACTGTCGGGATGTAGAAGACATTTGTACGTCGTTCCCAGGCCTATACGGGTTAAGGCCAGATGTTCCCAAGCAGACACGGGGGTGAGATGTTTGCCGTGCCGGGCTTTACTGTGTTTGTCTGACTCCTCCGACGTCAGAGTCACACACACACACACACACACACACACACACACACACACACACACACACACACACACACAAACGTCAGAGTCAGACACATCGACCGGCTGAGTGTGGCTGTACGGGCTGTCTGGAAGCCGCCCTCCGTTCAGGAAGGAATGAGCCGGGGGTGGAGAGGAGAGGGGGTTCTCTCTCACACACACACACACACACACACACACACACACACACACACACACACACACACACACACACACACACACACACACACACGCACACACACACACAGGAGATGAAGGGGAGCTCGAAAATGCCTTGTGCTCTCTTTGCCCGTGGCGACAGACAGACACCTCACACAGCCCCAGTCCAAGGAGAGAAAGGGCCCTTTTATTCCCAGGCCTGGTGTGTTGATGTGTGTGTGTGTGTGTGTGTGTGTGTGTGTGTGTGTGTGTGTGTGTGTGTGTGTGTGTGTGTGTGTGTGTGTGTGAGAGAGAGAGAGAGAGAGAGACTGGGTCTCACTGTAGAATGTCAGAGCTGCCACACGGAGCTGACCTTAACAACCTCGCACTGATGATGACGAAGAGAAATGATTGGCCGCTACTGAGTATGTACACTGAAGAGGAAGAGAAATGATTGGCCGCTACTGAGTATTCTGAGTAGGTGCACTGATGAGGAAGGGAAATGATTGGCCGCTACTGAGTATTCTGAGTAGGTGCACTGATGAGGAAGGGAAATGATTGGCCGCTATATACTGAGTAGGTACATCATGGTAGAGGAATGATTGGCCGCTACTGAGTAGGTATGACTGTATAGGGGCGACTGTGGCTCAGGAGGTATAGAGCATGCCGTCCAATGATCCATGGGTCGGCGGTTCGGATCCCGGCTCCTCCTGTCCACATGTGGAAGTGTCCTTGGGCAAGACACTGAACCCCAAATTGCTCCCGATGTGCCGGTTGGTGCCTTGCATGGTTTCCGCCGCAAGTGTGTGGGTGAATGCAATGCACTATATAAAGCGCCTTGGATAAAGGCGCTATATAAATGGGGATGTGTCCAAAATGAAAATCGATTTGTATAATTAAATATTAACGATTAATCGTTTTGTTTTTTTATGAACCCTACAAATAAAAAAATCGTCCCCCCAAGGGGTACCTAAGCCAATTTATTTCATAATTTTAACTCTTGAGAGTTAATAAGGGTCCATTTGGTTACTAACTCAGTCACTCACACTCCTCTGTCATGCAACTGCACAGACACATCCCAGGCACACTTTGGTAGGCATATAGCCCTGTCCTGTTTGGAAGACAATTCCAACAGATAAAAAAAAAAAAAAAAGAAAACCCAACCGATTATTAATTTTAATAATCGATTTCGGGTCCTATTATCGATTAATCGGACCCATCCCTACCATTTAGCATTTAGGTACATCATCGTAGAGGTAGAAATCAAAAGGCAGTTCTTGTTCTCAGTTCATCAGACGTTAAGTGTTAAGTGTGTTCCAGTGTTAGTTAACCCATTCAGGACGGGAACCCCTTTTGGTGTTTTGAGCATTATGTCATGCTTTACCTGCCTCCGAAGCTTGTAGATCTGCTATGTTTGATAAACCCGTGAAAATTAGGCGCAAATCTTTGAATGTCATTATATTCTCTCAGAGTGAATGTCATATCTTTGGGGGGGCTGGAACAACATACATATCATTTTTGGGGTACTTGACATGAAATATAGTTTGAGAACAACTGACATATAGAAACAGGTTTTTCAGAAAACTGTCAGTATTTTAGAAGAAGAATTTTGTAGAATCTGGTCTCAGTCCTAAATGGGTCAACACGCAATCTCGGTGCCCAAAACCCAGCTCTGTTTTTTATTTTTTATTCTTTAAGTGCCATCTATGCTTATAAACGTAGCTGGGCTAATGCGGGACCTATCTATGCCGCTAAAGGAGGTCAGTTTTCATAGATACATTCGGAAGTAACGGCGCTGTGACGTAAAATCCTGGTTTAACATGCATGTTGTTATTCCAGTGTTGAGGTGTCTGTGTGTGTGTGTGTGTGTGTGCGCGCGTGTGCGTGTGCACGCACGGTGCGGGCTAAAAGGGGAACACGGCATATCTCGTTACATTTAGGTGTCCTTCTCTGCACGTCTCTAACGCAGTGGTTCTCAACCAGTGTTCCGGGGACCACCAGCGGTCCTTGAGGGGTGGTCCAGGTGGTCCCCGAGCTATATGATGGGAGTAACCAAATGGTAACCAAATTGACCCTTATAGACCTTTAACTCTTGAGAGTGTAAAATGAAACCAAATGGACGCTTGCGGGTCCATTTGGTTTAATTTTACACTCATTACACTTCTTTTTTAAACATCTCCATAACTTAATTTACAAGAAGTACACAATTAGAGAATGTAGAAGAATTGTTTATTTTGTTCAACGTTTGCCTTCAATCTCTCCTAAAACCATGGAATTGTGGACAAGATCTTATATCTAACAATAATCCAAATCTTCTTTATAGTGTTGGGTCTGAGAGGCTAAATGTCATCAAATGGAGGTCCACTCCGTGGCTCAAACGCAGAATAAATAATGGGCCTTGACATGAAAAAAGGATGAAAACCAGGTCTATAAACGTATGTATTTATGGATGTGTTTGTGCGAGAACGAGAGGCTAGTTAGCATAATGGCACGGTTGATAAATCTCTCGGCGGCAAAGCCGCCTGCGCCCGTGCTGTTTGGTTTTTGGTGCGTTAAGCCCTTTTAGGGTGATTTGTGAGGGTCAGCACTCCACGGTTCTGCCTAGCAGAGCCGCGCTGACCCTTCTCTCCTAAATCAGCCCTTCTCGTCTGACACATATACACCGCAGCACTGCTGAGGCCAGCCCGCCGCGCTCACAAAACAGGCCAGGGCTGGTTAATGCTTCTGAGTCAATAACACTGGTCTAGTTGCAATGCACGCACGCAACGCACCCAGGCAATCGCGCACGCATGCACTTTCCCCCTCTCTTTTAAACACTATGCACATGTCAATACGAAGGTTCTGGCAGTGCTATGGGAGGTCATTATTCCAGCAGGGGGAGAATCATTGGAAGGTATTAGCGTGGATTTATGTTTTCCTGTGTGCTGTGCTGTGTGTGTGTGTGTGTGTGTGTGTGTGTGTGTGTGTGTGTGTGTGTGTGTGTGTGCGTGCGGCGTGCACGGAGGGAGGAACAGCTGCATTGATTTGGATTTGTTTGCCAGAGTGCTCAGAGCAGAAATGTAAGCCGTGGGAACACCTGGAGTGCAGGAGAGAATGGAATAGGAGGTGGTGGTGGTGTCAGCTCTACTGCTGGCGCTGTACCAAGCACGCTCACGCACGTACGCACGCACACACACACACACACACACACACACACACACACACACACACACACACACACACACACACACACACACACACACACACACACACACTGCACACTGATTCCTATGTGAGGACAGCCAGCCTATAGGATCCCAATCAGTAGCACTTAACAAAGCTCCCCTCTTTCTCCCTTTATTTTAATCGCAGGCTCAATTTGTCACCGGGGTGTCCAATTTCTGATAAGCGCTTGACTGAGTGCAAGCGAGGTGGGCGTGGGGGACGAGCACAAAATGGATGCACCTGCTCACAAATGGAATCAAACCACTCCATCTTCATTTCCCTATTTTTTTTCCCCGCCAGCTGGAACAATACTACACCGCCGCGCTCTGGCTACAGCTCTCCACACGTCATTTCACCCTCAAACTTATGTGGAAACGTTGCCTCGCACAGGATATAAATGGAGATTCCGGACCTCTATACTGTATGTGAAGGCTGTTGTTAGTCAGACCAGTAGTGATTATTTCTCACACACATTTTCATGTCGGGACCCCCACATTGGCCATATCAATCCATCCATCCATCCATGAATCTTCAACCGCTTATCCGTAGTCTGATCGCAGGGGCAACAGCTCCACCAGAGTGTTCCAGACTTCCCTCTCCAGAGCAACATCAGTGACTTCCTCCTGGGGGATCCCGAGATGTGAGTCGGCCAGTGAGTCGATGTGTTTCCTCCCACTGCGCCTCGGTCTGCCCCGGGGTCTCCTCCCAGTGGGACGTGCCTCGAGGACCTCCCTATGGAGACGTTCGGGCATCCTAACCAGATGCCTGAACCACCTAAGCTGGCTCCTTTCCAGGCGAAGGAGCAGCGGTTCTACTCCGAGTCTCTCTCGCGTGACTGAACTTCTCACCCTATCTCACCCTATCTCTATTCGCGACCTTATTCTTTCGGTCATGACCCACACTTCATGACCATAGGTGAGGGTAGGAACGAAGATTGCTCGGTAGAGCTGGCTCAACTCAATCATATCAATGAAGGTGCAAATCCTGCATATCCTGCAGGTGCAAATCCCCCCCCCCCCCACCCCTGCACATTAGAATGTCCTAATGCGTGAGGGGTCCGTGATTTTTCCTTTTTTTTGTTTCTTTTATTCCTTTAACACTTAATTTACACCAAGTAAAATCCATTGACATTGTGGCTGACCAGAGTCCCCTCCTTATCGGAGCTATTCGTAACGTCGAGGGCAATAATGGCGATATCCGAAAGAATAAGAGTCCGCAGACCAATATATTGGTTGAATCCATCTTGTCACCACCTTTTGTTTATTGTACTGTATATGTTTACTGTCCCAAACCATTAGAATGAAAGGCTCATACACTTTCACACATCTTTGATAAAAGGTGTTTTCCCAATTCTAAATAAACATTTGTCATTGAAGACATCGGGTTATACTATTGATTACATTAGTCTAATTTGCTTTTAAGAGCACGCAATCCGTTCCCAGGATTGATTCTTCCTTTCTTGTGCGGAAGATGTTTTCTGTAAATCAGTCAGTCAGTCACAGGCTGTCTTTGTGCCTCTGAGCCTGCACGCCTCACAGATATGTTATGTGAAATATAAGCCTGTTACTGTTTTCACACCACAAACAACAACTAACCTGTGAAAGCAGTTGTCAGAAATCCCTTCATTTTCTAGTGACCAGAGAGAGAGAGAGAGAGAGAGAGAGCATTAGCCAAGAACACAATTCCTCTGTACAGTACCCGTATGTCCCCTGCTTTGCTAGCACTGAACGGTTGGTCACAGCTAATATACTGTAGAGGGTATGCGCATGCATGAAGTGAATGGCAGATCGAGTGGCAAAGTGAATTTAATGTTGTTTAAAGTAATTTAATGCAATCAAATAGGATGTTTGGGCTGTCAAGGCCAGAAATTAGTTTTTTGCCACTCAGTGGGCGTTCCTGCATGACTTCCGAATACGATGATGATGTCACGTGCCTACCCTCTATAGAGCGTCGCAGTCCCGCCCCCTACCAGGGCCCAGGAAATGATTCCCCGTTCATTTTCCTCATAGACATTTCAAAAAGTATTTATTTAAAGACCTTGTACAAAGCCAACTCGAGTTTTGAGAAATCATGACAACAAACAAAAACTTTGGGGCCGAACAAATAATTAGAAAGAAGAAAAGAAAACGGCAGGTTACAACACGTTTTTTCTTGTTTTTCTTCTTTGTAAGTATTTGTTTGGTCCAAAATATTGTGTTTGTTGTCATGATTTGTCACAACTCGAGTTGGCTTTGTACGACGCTTAAAAGGTCTTTAAATAAATACTTTTTGAAATGTCCAATATGGGAAAAATGCATTGGGAATCATTTCCTGGGCCTGGCGTCGGACTGCCGCGCTCTATTGACTGTTAGCGTTGCAGGCATTTCTACTAGCAATTATTTAGCTCCAAGTGGCTATTGGATATAGGCAGTTAGGCACTTTAAGATCCTTGAAACTTGACCCTTACGGGACAACTTGTGCGCCCCGTGTTAAATTAACATGCAGGATTTTGCAGTGTACTGTTAACAGTTTCCGTGCTTTGAATGGATTACTCCAGGTTAATGTCGCTGCCATATCGGACATACGCGACTTTTGTTTTATGTGTTTAATCCGCCGCAATGTAATAATTAAAAAGAAAATCCGTCTTCGCCGCGGAGAAAGAGAGTAAATGCATCTGTTCTGATGAGGAAAACGGAAATCGTCACATGCTGTGGGCTGCTAGGGCTTCTGGGAAATTGAGGCCAATGCAAACGAATAGGGTTCAACGCCTCATGGAGGAGGCTCCTGTGCTGCGTCTTCCGGGTGTACCAAGATGGCGGGTGGTCCGGCCGTTCATAACAAACGGGGGAAGCTTTTTTCGCTAGATTTCCGCGGATTAAAAGCCCAAATAATTCAGCGTATGCTCTAAAGGTAATACAACAATCTCGGCAGTGAAGGGGGGTTGATTAAAAGTCTGGTAAATCGTTTTCCGCAGTCAAACTGTTAATTAAGAATCAAGGGGAGACTCTGGACGCTTACCAGAATACAACCGTTTTTAGACCACAGAGGAGATCAAAATCAGACCCGTCTGAAATGAGTGGTGCTGTACTGTACTCATGCTGTACTGTACAAGCCTTCCTCCTGTGTGTGTGTGTGTGTGTGTGTGTGTGTGTGTGTGTGTGTGTGTGTGTGTGTGTGTGTGTGTGTGTGTGTGTGTGTGTGTGTGTGTGTGTGTGTGTGTGTGTGTGTGTGTGTGTGTGTGTGCGCGTGTGCGTGTGCGCGTGTTGCGTGCGTGTCCGACCAACAGTGACACTTGGTGGTCAATAAACGCTATTTCCGTGCTCGGACGGACAGACACACCCAGCCAGCCAGCCAGCCAGGGACACACATTGCCGTCTATAGGAGTGGCTAGCACCACAAAAAAAAAAAAACACACACACACAGTGCAGTATACAATAGGTATAGTGGTAAACTGGGAGGAGACCCCGGGGCAGACCCAATTGGTGCCAGTTGGAGGAAACACATGGACTCACTGGGCCTTGGAACGTCTCGGGATCCCCCACGCCGGAGTTGCTCTGGAGAGGGACGTCTGGAGCTGTCTGATGGAGCTGTTGATAAGTGGTTGAAAGACGGATGGATGAATTGCACAGTCAGTGCCGTACCGAATACCACAGCGTGGCATCTCTCTCTCTCTCTCTCTCTCTCTCTCTCTCTCTCTCTCTCTCTCTCTCTCTCTCTCTCTGACGCAGCAGAATGCGACCCATAGCTAACGTTGATGTCCTTTTGATAAGGCAGAAGGAGATAACATTGATGTGGCATCAACTGGCGTCGTTTGACATGAAAGGATCAGTGTGGCTCTCATGATGTGCACCGACCAACACTGCTGCGTCTCCCAGTTCTCATCATCGCCATCTGATGCCGCGTTGATTTCCACGACTAAAACTGTGACGAAAAATGTCCGTCGACTATACTACTTTTTTTTTTCACTGACGAAAACTAAATGGAAGTATACATGAAATCTTAGCTACGATGACTAAAACTGAGACTAAATATGAAATAACTAGACTAAAATATTAGGAAGGGACTAGTGGACAAAAGATAAGTAAAAGACAAGTAATTTTACACTTGGTTGCACTGCGACGCGTTGTAAGCTTGTAGATCTGCCGAGTGTAAAATCGGTCATTACGACAGCATCCAGGCCCGCCGAAATACATTTTAGTCGACTAAATCAACAGTAGATTTAGTCGACTAAAACTAGACTAGACTAACATTCCAGGTGACTATTCAAGAGACCATATGGGGCTGTATTTTGCGTGTCTTAAGTACCAGGTCTTGTTCCCTAACTTGAGTAAACTAAAGACCTGGAGGCGTGATCAATGCTCTTTGGCCACTCAGAATAGCCAAATGGCATTGACCACGCCTCCAGGTCTTTAGTTTACTCAAGTTAGGGAATAAGACCTGGTACTTAAGACACGCAAAATACAGCCCCATGACTAAAACTAAAATAAAAATGTTTGCTGTCAAAATCAACACTGGTCTGATGGCTGATGATGGAACACACCCGGCTCAATTTTCCCGCAGGAGATAAAGAGTCTGTGGTTCTGTGGTGTTTAGTACGTGCACCCCCCCCCCCCCGCCTGCTGTCATCTGTCATACCCAATTCACCAGGCTATGTTTCAGCAGCTCTCTCACACTGCTTCCAGCTCCACCGCCAAGAGGTACTCTCTTTTAATTGCACTGCAGCGTGAGTAATGGCCTGTAGCAGCACCAGACCATTGCTGTGGACGCTTACAGCGGACCAGCGCCTGATTCATTTGAGTTGTTGCTCGTGTTAATCAGAATTAGGAGAGCTGTGGCGCGAGGGAGAGACCGTCAGACTTAGGAGAGCTATGGCGCGAGGGAGAGACCGTCAGACTTAGGAGAGCTATGGTGCGAGGGAGAGACCGACAGAATTAGGAGAGCTATGGCGTGAGGGAGAGACCGTCGGACTTAGGAGAGCTATGGCGCGAGGGAGAGACCGTCAGACTTAGGAGAGCTATGGTGCGAGGGAGAGACCGACAGAATTCGGAGAGCTATGGTGCGAGGGAGAGACCGTCAGACTTAGGAGAGCTATGGTGCGAGGGAGAGACCGTCAGACTTAGGAGAGCTATGGCGCGAGGGAGAGACCGTCAGACTTAGGAGAGCTATGGCGTGAGGGAGAGACCGTCAGAATTAGGAGAGCTATGGCACGAGGGAGAGACCGTCAGAATTAGGAGAGCTATGGCCACTGCCCAGCACTCTGCCCAGCTCTCTGGACGGATTTACGTGAGATAAATAAAATAGCCGAACTGGCATCGCTGACTTTGGATTTCCATCTGAGACTTTACTTGGATCTCCCATTGGCCATTTCCAAACGGAAAAGTCCTATCCGATTGTATTAAACAACGTCAAACTCGCCAACATTGCAGCTCTACGAAAAGATGTAATTATCCTCTTTCTAACTGTGTTTGTTTCATAAAGAAATCCACTGTGTGCTACCCTAAAATATAAGGTGCTTAACCTGCTGCTGCCCCAACTGTTCGATTAGTGCGCGGAATGTGTTTAAAACCCGTAGAACTACCTGTAGTAATATAAATATTTCATTGCACTTTTGTCTTTTTTTCCTCCTTTTTTGGGGCGACACCACCAGTACCACCAGAGGGGGGGCTCAAGTACCACCCCAGTGGTACTAGTACCAGTGGTCGGGAACCTCTGTCTAAAAGAGAGGGCCTCCTCACTACTACTGCTACAGTTTCAATGTTTGACAGATTTACCCCTGACACCCTCTCTCTGTATTGCATGTTTGGAAGCCAGTGTTCTACTGTCGCGTGTGTGTGCGTGCGTATGTGTGCGCGTGCATGCGCCCATTGCGCTCTGGTTGGTGTGTGTGGGCCGACTGACTCAACTCCTCTCCTTTATCTAGCCATCTCTCATACACAACCACTCTGCTTTTGTGTGAGATTGCATTCCAGGTTGATATCAGAGGTGTGTGTGTGTGTCACCGTGTCGACTTGTGTGCGTGTGTGTGTGCGCCTCAGGATGTGCTGGAGTCATCAGGATGTGTGTGTGTGTGTGTGTGTGTGTGTGTGTGTGTGTGTGTGTGTGTGTGTGTGTGTGTGTGTGTGTGTGTGTGTGTGTGTGTGTGTGTGTGTGTGTGTGTGTGTGTGTGCGTGTGCGTGTGCGTGTGCGTGCGCGTGTGAGAGAATGTGAACTGGCCTTGGTGATGGGCTGGCCTGCAGGTCCTTTGCTAGAGCAAACAGAAAAAGAATGAGCTCTTCAGCAAATTGTGTATCCGTCTCTCTGCCGTTTGTATAACTAAACAAAAAATGCCTGATGGGGCTAATGACGGCCACGCTGATGCACGTCGTGAAGAGTCACATTCTCCTTGTCTGACTAATGTGCACAAAGACCAAGGCTTTTTCTTTCCATTTGCTTTTGACAGCGGCGATGCGACGCACTCTGCCTCGGAATTCATTCAAGGGCGAAAAAAAGCTATTCTCCTTCTCTGCCATGTTTCTTTTATTTCTTTACCTCCCATTCAGACGCTCTCGGCTCGCAAAGAAAAGTAATTTCTCTCTCTCTCTCTCTCTCTCTCTCTCGCTGTCCCTGGGAGGAGAATGAACGCGCTGGCTGGACTTGCATTGAATTCCTCCTGCAACAACTTCTATTCTGGGTTTTTTTTCTGTCCTCTTCCTTGGCTCTATTTCAGACCCATAACCTGGGGGTAAACATGCAATTAAATAACAGCAGCCTTGCTATTCACGCCTGTTCCCTTCTGCAGCAGCCATTAGCGCTGGCCGTGTACAACGCGGTGACTCGGCTCTCCTAATTGCCTGCGCTTTAATTGGATGAGAAAGGGCTCTAATATTCAACCAACAAACCAAACGGACTCTTTCACCCTCTCTCCCTCGTGCGCATCCATTTAATGAGCTCATGTTTGATGCCGGCTCCTCTTGTGTTTATCTCAACATTAGTGGTTTAGTGTTTGTTCCTTGTTTTCCTGTCCTACGCCTTTTCCACACTTAGCGAAAAAGCCAAACGCTGATTGCAGCTGACACAGGAAAAGGATATTGACCGAAATAAGAAGCACGCAAATGTAGTTGACTGATATAATCTGCTTTAATGGCTCGCAGTCTCTGCTTACTACTTTTATCCTTTCATCCTTTTTCTTTTTCAGTGATGGAAAGAAGTACTCGCATTTGAAATACGTCAATGTACTACTTTGTTTACAAGTAAAAGTACGATAATCAAAATGTACTTGAGTACCACACACGTAGGAACTACTCACAGGGGCGGCTGTGGCTCAGGAGGTAGAGCAGGTCGTCCAATGATCCCTGGATCGGTGGTTCGAATCCCGGCTCCTCCTCATGTCGATGTGTCCTTGGGCAATAAGACACTGAACCCTACATTGATTGACATTTATACCACTTAAATGGTGTAAAAGATAGGGTAAATCACCGATATCAGCCAATATTCACTTCAATCGGTGATCGGCAATTCACCTTTAGCAAAGCCCCGCCCTCTCCCACTTAGACACTCCCACTTGGACACTTTCCAGCCGGGCTCATTCATTCCAATGTAAATATCATGGATTTTACACGTTAAACACTGGTTCATTTTTGGAACCAGACCTTCAAAATCTCTTCCAAATCCATCAACGAGGCCTGCCGTATGCACTGGAAAAATATGTGCGTGGCATTTCCTTTTTAAAACAATGTTTTATCATAATAGGAAAAACTATTTGTTTGTCTAACCCATGTCATGCTTAGCTGTGATTGGGCAATAGCAGTTTGGGGAGGGGCTTAGCTATAGATCAATTTACCGAATTGGCCGATTATCGGAGCATCTCTATACTTCCCTCTCCTTCCTCTCTGCGAGGACAGATATCCGAGGGAAATATATATAGGTCAGCTTTTATGGCAGCATTTGACAACATGACACAAGCCTGCCCACCGCACATGCGATGCAATACAGCTCAAGCCCTGTATTGTCAAGCTCCTCTTTTATTCATCTATAGAACAGAAAGCCCCACTCAGTTATTCACACACTTCCAGGATGCTCTAAGTATAGCAGGTGGAGACTTGCTGAGTCAC